>NC_092337.1:246537500-246872500 GCF_046630445.1 Rutidosis leptorrhynchoides
AATATATATGTACGTATAAATATATTATGTTTATAAATATATTACGTTTATTAATATGTTATGTTTGTTTTCATTTATAATTTATTGGATTTTTTTGTAACATTAAGCAGTTTTATTTTAATGGACTGATATATAGTTGGTATGATCGTTTTCATTGATATCACTGTGTTCTATATTAACATGTTTATTCCATGAATAATTGTTGACTATTCAAAATTTTCATAATCGATCATGTTATGGGAATAACATGAATTTAAGATTAATATGAATGTTTGGTTTTATTCACTGGTGGTGAATAGTTAACTTGTTAAGGCTAAAATTCATATATATTCATTGATGATGAATATTGGAATGACCCAACCATGAGATTTCACTACATGGATCGTAGTCAGTAGTGAATCTTTAAGTGATTATGTCTTTATGTCCTTAAACTTGAGATGCACGTCGATTTCGGTGTGCGAAACATTGTACTTTCATATGATTAAAGGTTGTCCTGAATAAGACTGTCATAAAGGTCATTATTGGGTATAATATAAAACTCGTGACCGACACATGTATGCAACATAGGATTTGTTCCTCCAAAATATTTGGAGTTAGATACTTTTTAGCTCCTCGATGAATGAATATGATATTTGTGTGGCCGCACCCAGATGTAACTAGGATGATACTTAATTAATTTGGTAATCTAATTAAGTTCTAAGATCGAGAAATAAAATTGTTAAATAAATGGGAATGACTAATGATCCATGTCTCAAGTTTAACTAAAGTTTCTGAAACAAAGGGACGGATAACATTTAACACTTTTTTATTGCAGTTATGAGAAACTACATTCACATGAATTTAGGGACAATGTCATGTTTCTAGACTCTATCAATTGTTTGTATAGTTACTTGTGTTGTGTCATGCACAAGTGAAAGTCTGTAGGATTAATGTGCAACGTACAAATGATATATATGTATATATATATATATATATATATATATATATATATATATATATATATATATTTAATTTATGAATTAATTAATTATTAATTAAGTAATTAAATTAATTAATTATATAATTACATGAAATTTTTTTTGACTGTTGCTTGAAACCTAAATTGAACTTTATGCAGGTTTAAAATTCATGAAAATTTGATTCTACACATGACATCTCACACTTTTTATTTTATGTTATGTTATTTTTTTAACATACTTATTGGCCCGAGGTCTATTCGAAAGCAGTCTCTCTACTCATAGAACATTGAGAGCGATGACTTTTTCTAATCTTGGGGTATTTCACTGAAAAATGACTTGTCGTTATTCTAAGATAGGGGAAGAATTGTCTACATTTTTCATTTCCTATACTTCATTCTTTGTCAAATTGAATTTTGTTGTTGTTATTTTTTTAACTTGGTTGACATGTTCAATTAAATAATTTTGTTATACTCTGTATCTTGCATTATTTTGGTGTAAAATGCGTATCATAAGATTGGATTCGGTAGACTAGAATTACTCACAAAAAATATATACTGTAGTTGGCTATTCTTGAGGAGGTAGTACACGAGACAAAAATAAGAATAAAAACCCAAGTTTCTTTGATTCGATAAAAGAAACCGATTTCAATATCACATCTTTTATTCCCTTTTGAAACGAAAACGTAACAGCATAGGAGTTATATTATTCATTTTTTATTGTTATTGGCATACAAGATGAAAACTGATGATACGCATAATGATCTGTCTCCACAAGACACACTATTAGTAACACCCCGGCTACAATGTAACCCGGCGTACATCACCACGAGCAGAGAATGTCTTCCCTGCCTCATCTTAGTAGCCGGATCAAAAAATCACTTACGAACACATCCGGGAAGGATTACATCAGACAGGGCTCAGTCGGGACGTCACAAGAAGTTCCGGCTCGGACAAAAATGCAAGTTACCGGCACCAACTAGTCGGATGCAAGGGCATTAAGAAGCCAGAACAATGTCATCACGTAAAAAAGGCCTGATAGACCATGAATACCAGGCACCCGATAACCTCTACTGAAATGTCCCGTTCATATCGATTATAAACGTTTCATATTAATTGATTTCCTTGCGAGGTATTGACCTCTATATGAGACGTTTTTCAAAGACTGCATTCGTTTTTAAAACAAACTATAACCTTTATTTTATCGTTAAAGGTTTTAAAATCATAATGTAGATTATCCAGTAATGATAATCTAAAAGATAACATTTTTCACACGACCATTACATAATGGTTTACAATAATATTACACATCGATTTAAATCTTCGAATGCAGTTTTTAAACAATATATTACAAGCATGCTGACTCCAATTCTTGTCCTTAATTAGCATGCAACAGCGAAAGCTCGTAATAATCACCTGAGAATAAACATGCTTAAAAACGTCAACAAAAATGTTGGTGAGTTATAGGTTTAACCTATATATATCAAATTGTAATAATAGACCACAAGATTTCATTTTTCATAAACATCCATCTCATATCAGGCATTTCGCATAAACTGCATAGAGATAAAAATCATTCATATGGTGAACACCTGGTAACCGACATTAACAGAACGCGTCTAGAATATCCCCATCATTCCGGGACTCTCATCGGACATGATAAAATCGAAATACTAAAGCATCCGTAACCCGGATGGGGTTTGTTAGGCCCAATAGATCTATCTTTAGGATTCGCGTCAATTAGGATTCCTGTTCCCTAATTCTTAGATTACTAGACTAAAAAGGGTGATATTCGGTAATAATAATTCAACCATAGAATGTAGTTTCGCATACTTGTGCCTATTTTGTAAAATATTTATAACACTGCATGTATTCTCATCCCAAAACATTAGATTTTAAAAGTGGGACTATAACTCACTTTCACAGATTCTTAATTCGTTGAGAATTAGACTTGGCCACTGATCAATTCACGAACCTATAACAAATATATACATATATATCAAAGTATGATTGAAATATATGCACAATATGTTTTATTACGTTTTAACGGTTTAAGTTTGTTAAGTTAGCAGTCCAACGTTAGTAATGTACAACTAGTTGTCCACAGTTAGATGTACAGAATTAAATCAATATATATTATCTCGAATCAATCCATGACCCAGTGTATACAAGTCTCAGGCTAGATCACAACTCAAAGTATATATATTATTTTGGAATCAACCTCAACCCTGTATAGCTAACTCGAATATTACTGCATATAGAGTGTCTATGGTTGTTCCCAAATAATATATATAGATGGGTCGATATGATATGTCAAAACATTGTATACGTGTCTATGGTATCTCAAGATTACATAATATATGTTAGAATATATGTATAATACAATATAAGTTAGTTAAGTTATGATTTGTATAGATTTGTTACAAATTTCACGTAGCTACAAGTAAAAATATCCAATTTTGTTTTACCCATAACTTCTTCGTTTTAAATCCATTTTGAGTGATTCAAGTTGCTATGGTTTCATATTGAACTGAAATTTATGAATCTAAACAGAAAAAGGATAAGTTTATAGTCAGAAATATAAGTTACAAGTCATTTTTGTAAGAGGTAGTCATTTCAGTCGAAAGAACGACGTCTTGATGACCAATTTGAAAAACATACTTCCGCTTTGAGTTTAACGATGATTTTTGGATATAGTTTCATGTTCATAAGAAAAATCATTTTCTCAGAAGAACAACTTTTAAATCAAAGTTTATCATATTTTTTAATTATCTAACCCAAAACAGCCCCCGGTTTCACTACGACGGCGTATGTCCGGTTTTACGGTGTTATTCGTGTTTCCAGGTTTTAAATCATTAAGTTAGCATATCATATAGATATAGAACATGTGTTTAGTTGATTTTAAAAGTCAATTTAGAAGGATTAACTTTGTTTGCAAACAAGTTTAGAATTAACTAAACTATGTTCTAGTGATTACAAGTTATAATCTTCGAATAAGATAGTTTTATATATATGAATCGAATGATGTTATGAACATCATTACTACCTAAAGTTTAGTATTTAAACCTACTGGAAGTGACAAGAAATGATCTAGCTTCAAAGGATCTTGGATGGTTTGAAAGTTCTTGAAATAGAACCATGACACGAAAACAAGTTCAAGTAAGATTTCTACTCGAATTAAGATTGTTATAGTTATAGAAATTGAATCAAAGTTTGAATATGAATTATACCTTGAATTAGAATGATAACCTACTGTAAATAACATAGGTTTCTTGATCTTAGATGATTACTTGGAATGTATTAGAAAGCTTGGAAGTAAACTTGTAAACTTTAAAGTGTTTATGAAGTTTTCTTGAGTAGTTGTTTTGTATGTTGATCTAGGTTAACTAGATTGAGCTAGATTATGAAGAAAATGATGAAGAACACTTAGAACAATAAGAGAGGAATTGAGAGAGAGTAATTTGATACATAAAAGTTGGAATGAAAATGTGTTTATGGTTGGTGAAGAAAAACGTGATCATACCCTTGAATATAAGGTTCCATTAGTTTGTATTTTTGTTAGATATTTCATGCTAGTTGCCAAATGATGGTTCCTACATATTTAGGTGACTCATTAAGGCTGCTAAGAGCTGATCATTGAAGTGTATATACCAATAGTATATACATTTAGAAGTTGTGTATTGTACGAGTACGAATACGGATTAAATACGAGTAAATAGTGTTACTGTAGTAAATAGTGTTTACTGTAGCAAATAGTATTTCACTATAGCAAATAGTATTTTACTGTAGCAAAGCGAAAATCTAATGTAGCAAATAGTGTTTTACTGTAGCAAATAGTGTTTTAGTTGTACATCTTTGATTTAATTGTATTTCTTCTTATATATATATATATATATATATATATATATATATATATATATATATATATATATATATATATATATATATATATAATAAAAACTTACATCATAAAAAAATAAAACGATTATATAATTATCAAAAGTTATGACGTTCGTGAATCATCAGGCAAACGGGGTGGTCAATTGTCTACATAAACTCATTCAATTAATCAAGTCTTAACAAGTTTGATTGCTTAACATGTTGGAAACATTTATTCATGTAAATATTAATCTCATATAATATATAATCATGGAAAAGTTCGGGTCACTACAGTACCTACCCGTTAAATAAATTTCGTCCCAAAATTTTAAGCAGTTGGAGGTATTGACACATCTTCTGGAAATAAGTGCGAGTATTTCTTCTTCATCTGATCTTCATGCTCCCAGGTGAACTCGGGTCCTCTACGAGTATTTCATCGAACCTTAACGATTGGTATTTTGTTTTGCTTAAGTCCTTTAACCTAACGGTCCATTATTTTGACTGGTTCTTCAATGAATTGAAGTTTTTCATTGATTTGAATTTCGTCTAAAGGAATAGTGAGATCTTCTTTGGCTAAGCATTTCTTCAGATTCGATACGTGAAAAGTATCATGTACGCCAACGAGTTGTTGAGGTAATTCAAGTCGGTAAGCTACTGGTCCGACACGATCTATAATTTTAAATGGTACAATGTACCTTGGATTCAGTTTACCAAGTCGAACAACACCTTTACAAGGTGATACCTTAAGAATGACCATATCACCAATTTCAAATTCTATATCTTTCCTTTACTGTCCGCGTAGCTCTTTTGTCGACTTTGGGCGGTTTTCAACCGTTGTTGAATTTGAATGATTTTCTTGGTAGTTTCTTGGATAATTTCTGGACCCGTAATTTATCTATCCCCCACTTCACTCCAATAAATCGGAGACCTGCACTTTCTGCCATAAAGTGCCTCAAACGGTGTCATCTCAATACTCGAGTGGTAACTGTTTTTGTAGGAAAATTCTGCTAACGGTAGATGTCGATCCCAACTATTTTCAAAATCAATAACACATGCTTGTAGCATGTCTTCAAGGGTCTGTATTGTGATGACCCAGAAATTTCTGACCAAATTTAAACTTAATCTTTATATAATTTCGACACGATAAGCAAAGTCTGTAATGTTGAGTCTCAAAAATTTGGAACTGTTTCATATATTCAATTGATCTTCGACCATTCCCGACGATTCACGAACTTGTACTTATAAATATATATATATATATATATATATATATATATATATATATATATATATATATATATATATATATAAATGTCATATATATATAAAATGTATAAGTATCAAATATTTTAATAATGTTATCATATAATGAATGATATAATTACGTAATTAATAGATTGTAATATTAATATATTAAATGTATTTACAAATTAAAATATAATTGTTATACTAATATTATTATTACTTTCATTATTAATATAAAGATCAGTATTAGCTATTTTATTATTTTCAATATAAAACATATGAAAGTTAAAACATGTAATTTGTTATATCATTATTATTACTAAAAATTATCATTTTTATTCCAAAATTATTATTATTATTATTTCTATTACTTTTAGTCATTATTATTATCATCATCATTATTATTATTATTATTATTATTATTATTATTATTATTATTATTATTATTATTATTATTATTATTATTATTATTATTATTATTATTATTATTATTATTATTATTATTATTATTATTATTATTATTATTATTATTACTATTATTATTAGTATTACTTGAATATTAATAATATTATTATTATTATTAATATACCTAATTATTTGTTAATACAAATTATATATAGTAATGAAATATAATACAGATATATGTATATATATATATATATATATATATATATATATATATATATATATATATATATATATATATATATATATATATATATATATATATATATATATATATAATGATATATACAGATACACTATATGAATCAGTATTATTGTATTTAGATTAATTAAATACAGAATTATGCAAACACAGAATCAAAATCTGTTTCACGTTACAATCATACTATAAGTAATATGATTTTCAGGCGCTGATCTAGTACAAATCAAGATTTAATCACAAGAATAAAACAAACTTGGATAGGAATCAGAAACAGAAGAATGTACGAAATTGTTACATCTGACTTATATTTTCTTGTTTTCTTCTTCTTGTTCGAAGAACCCTGTCTGCGTTCTATTACACGTCGACTTCACAATCGTCCTTCAAATCTTGTTACTGTATAATCCTATCTGAATTTTGTTACCCGTCGACCTCAATAAGCACTATACAATCCAATTTTATTCAACTTGTATATATATATTTTTATGTGTACCCGATTGATTCTTCTGTCGACCCAATCAAAGCTACGAAACAAACTGTAATCGAATCTTGTGCTATATATATCGTACGAATCTGTTACACTTCACTTTCTGCTTTACAAATTTTTGTTTTTCCTTCTGGCCTGGAATATTTCTGTCGACCACCATCAATCCTACAAAATAAAATGTGATCAGTTATTGATATGATATCACTCACTATATACACAAATAATTACATACACAAAGCACAGAGAGGTAGTGAGAGTTATAGAAATTACAATTACCATCACCATCGAATCATTCTTGTTTCTGTTATTATTAGATGAAGGTCACATTCCATTTGCAAACCATCACCTACGCCACCTTAATCAAACACCTTCACCATCATGAACCCATGAAACCCATCAACCAAGAACACGCTCACTATATTTTTCTCTGTTTCGTTTGATATCCAATTAGCCACCATGATCATCAAAACCTTCATTACCTGTATGCCCACCTTGTCCCTTCGGTTACTAATCCAACAACACAAGAACCCATCGACACACATAATCCCACTTCAATAACCCTAACACACCCTCTTCAACCTTGAAACCGCCACCATTTATATATTTTAATTTCTCTTTTCTTCCTTTTCGTTACTTCAGCTTAACCAAAACAAAACCACACAAGAATAATATGTTCAACTATCGGTTTCTGTTCCAAACTAAGGAAAAACTCCAAACACCACCGTATAAACATTTTTTTTGGCCGCTACTCCATTCGTTCATAATGATTATGGATGATGGATAACTAAGAGATGGTGATGATTATATGAACAAAATAAAAAGTGAATTAAACTAGTGCTGGCATTTTTATTTATTTATACTATAAAGTGATCCAATACATTACAAATTATGTATGGTGTGCCGTTAATCATATTGCCACTTTTCCTATAAGTGGCCGACACATTTTTTTATGCATGCGTTAAGATTAAAAACTACAAATGAAGTGGGCCGTGACTTTGTTAGGTTATTGGGTCGAGTTGGTTATACATGAGCCAGATATGAAGATGTATTAATTTGTCTCACAAATACAGCTCAGCATTTAGTTTTTAAATTGGAAGTAACTTTCATGTTGTGGTGGAGCATAAAATAATTATGATCATAAAGTGGCAGACAAGGGGAGTGCTTTTTGTTATATTATATGGGGTAGATATATATAGAAAATCAATGTAGTTATATTAGTCTAAAAGCCATCAAATTCGAATACTAATGGGCTGGGAGTGTTGGTCAATGTTTGTTTTATAGTTGAGCCAGCTTCCGTATTATTATTTTTTTAACTTGAGCGAATGACAATGAACGGTATTGATGATAATATTTGATGATGATTACGCAGTGTTGTTGAGAAAAGATGATGATTTTATGTTGATATGAGGGGGTGACGAACTGATAATGATGTTGATCATAGGAGTAAGAATAAAGTATGATGATGATAATCCTATGATGATGATGATGATTAGATTAATATGATAATAATAAGATGATGTGGGATGATAAATGTTGAAGATGTAATTCGGGTATAGAAAGAAGAAAACTGAAATAAGGGATAAAACAAATTAAATCCGTGTTATAACAGAAAATGATAAGCAGAGCAATGGTTAGTGGTATGGGTGTTTAAGCGAGAGGTCGTGAGTTCGAGCCCGGGCTGTGACACTATATTCTTAGCTATTTCCTTAAGGTTCGTGAATCCAAGGCCGACCCTGCATTGTTCAGTATCGTCGTATGAATATTTTTACTACAAAATATCGTATTATGAGTTCATTTGATTCTCTTTTACTCTTTACATTTTTGGGACTGAGAATACATGCGCTGTTTTTACAACTGCTTTATTAAATGCTTTTGAAATATATTTTGAACTGCGAATACATGAAATGCTTTTATAAATGTTTGACGAGATAGACACAAGCAAAACATTCCTCGAATGAATTATGTGGACATGATAATTGCCACCGTTGAATTATGTGGACATGATAATTGCCACAGTTGAATTATGTGGACATGATAATTGTCACCGTTGAATTATGTGGACATGACAATTGCCACCGTTGAATTATGTGGACATGATAATTACCACCATTGAATTATGTGGACATGATAATTGCCACCATTGAATTATGTGGACATGATAATTGCCACCAATTGATGTGAATGTTATGTATCGAGAGAATGATTTTTATACACAGGTTATGTGTATTAATTTTTGTGCACGAGATATGTGTACGGTTACTAAGATTTATGAAAGATGATTTCGTACACGATAAAGGTGTACTGTATTTAAAAGATATCGCATGTACATTACAGGTGGGTATAGGATTCGGGCCCATTTGTACCATGCAACATTTAAATCTTGTGGTCTATCAAAATGATGAATTTTATTGCTTTATGATAAACCTATGAACTCACCAACCTTTTGGTTGACACTTTAAAGCATGTTTATTCTTAGGTATGAAAGAAATCTTCCGCTGTGCATTTGCTCAATTTAAAGATAGTACATGGAGTCATTCATGGCATATAGAGGTCAGAACCTCACAATGGAACCATCTGTTGAAGACTTCGTCCAGCTGGATTAGGACGGGTCACTATAGGTGGTATCAGAGCGGTGGTCTTAGCGAACCAGGTCTTGCATTAGTGAGTCTGGACTTCAACCTAGTAGTATTTAGGATATATCAATGAGTCTGGACTTGGTCCTTGCTTGCATGTCAAAAGTTTTGCTTATCATTCCTTGTCGAATAATATCTACCTATCAAATTCAGTCTCGACACGTTTTATTGCAATTATTGCATAGATGGTGTACAGACAAATTCATATCCCATCACATTAAACCCTGTTTGACACATTTCCTTTATTCCCTCCGTAATCTATGGGATCTTCTGTACTATAGGTATTCTATGTAATTAGAATATCATCTGGTATCCGAAAATCATTTCATATCGAAAAATCCTTTATTCAATCATACTAAATGGAACTCGCCACTAGTTCAAGTCCCTCGGATTCCAATATGGAATTCCACTCGAGCTTCGAAAGCAGTGTAACCGGAATGGATCAACCAATTGGCCATCATCAATTATGGATGAATTGGGTATGGGTTGGTAGTCGACTTAATCAACGGAGACGAGAAGAAGGCGATCCTTTCCACCCACCAACCTACACTCTTGGCGAAGAACCTGAAGCACTTACCGGCGAACCTATCCGAAACACCATTTTCAGCCTCATTTACAGGGTAGCTCATCATGATTATATTCTATCTACAATTCTAAACCTTATTCATCTGCTAGTTCTGACCGACAATTATCCCGGAATAATGGAAAAAGTCAACGAGCTTCGCGCTTGAATAATCAATTTGGGGAATATGGTGCAAAACTTACCAGCTTTAGCAACATCACCAGCACCAACAACCACACCAGTACCACCAACAACCTACGTTTCAACATCACAAACCATATCTCGAGCATAACCTTCGTCCTACATACTGTTCTACATCATTTTCTTCGATCTACATGACGATTATGTAATCTCTAATGTTTTAGAGATTATTTACTCTCGTTCTAACGGTAAAACAAATGAAATTAATATCATATTAACTCATTAAATCCATGATTACATCTGAAGAAAATATATATGTAAGAATATTTTCATAAAGGTTGTAATTAAAAATTCTTTTGTACAAACTGTTAATGGTGAAAATATTTTAACGGGTAGGTAATACTCGAGGAATATTTAGATCTCACATTAACATGTTGCACTGTACATCCTTCAGTTCCGATTCAACAGTCATTTACTATCCTACTTACAACCACAGATATATGTATTCGTTCACTCACAAATATCCATTTTCATTCCAATTCAATTTCATATTCAAATTTCGACCGATTAGAATCCAAGTCAAGATTTAACAAGTGGCATAATGAAGAAAATAATGGATAAAATAAAATTGATTAGTAACCATTTATTTAACTACGAAAAAATTTTTTTTCATCATATTCTGATCTTAGATATTTTAAATTCTGAGATTATATATTGGACTATTGGATTATTGGACTATTGGACTACTAACTTTGGACAATTAAAAAGCATTAAAAGAATAGGAAATATAAATTATAACACATTTTGATTTAAACTATCATTAATAAGCTACATCTTCTACAATTAAATAATTTCCTCAAGTTTGCAACTTGATTTCATCCTAAACATCATTTGTATCTTGACGATTACATTCTGCGATTAAACCCTTCAAATTCTTGAAAACACTTCGAATTGTTAACCAACGATTCAATTATGATAACTTTGAATGCTAATGAAGCATCAAAACTGTAGATGGTCTTAATGGCCAAAAGTTTGATAAATGGAATGTTGGGAACGCTCGATAGAAAAATTGGTACTGAAAAACGGATTGAGCTAACCATGAAGGAGACCAAGGACAAATACAAGGACCAAACCCTATATTCAAAGAATCCAAGTAATTCTAGATCCGATGAAATCTTTAGAGAATATCTTGCTCCGAAGTCATGTAAAAATCTTGTGGAAAAACTTTCTTCATCAACTTTCGATCTTAGAAATCCCAAAATATCATCATAAAAATCTTTGAAATTTCTGAAGATATCTTCATAAATATTCTCGTCCAAAAATTATCTATCTCCTCGTGCTATCTATGTTACATCATAAAAGAAACTGTTTTAGTTTTTATCCATCTGTAAAATTTGAGTTTAAATTATGAATGATTTTTGGAGAAGTGTTGGGGATTGAAGCATGAGTTAGTATAATATAATGACGCTTGGCCAACGTGATTATATTACAGTAAGTCATGCTTAATTTCTAATGGAATGTGATGATGGTCCACAGATCATACCATCATCATGTGCCATGTTACATAACTCTTTCATTCTAATTAACCTCTGAACATATCAAGCAGATATATTCTTGATAGTTCTATCCTCAGGGATTATAGTAATTCGACAAATCAAATCGTGCTAATACATTCCTTTCTGCTTAGAATATTATAATCATTCAAAACTCTATACCTACGAATTCTGGACCATTATTCGCTTAACTTAAAGTCGGGAAGAGAAAACGAGAGCATGGAGCTCCAAAATATAAGGGAAAATATAAAGCCCAACAACAATACCGAAATCACCAACCGTGCATATCAATGTGTATAGCAACATAAATACACGGAAGAATGAAAAACATTATAAATCTAAGGTGATAATAGAAGTTAACAGAATCCTCCAGTGGAAGTTGGAAAAGGATAAGTACAATGATCAGAACTGGATTAAGCATTTCCACAATCTTTTGGAAGTAGGAAGTAAGGAAGGAAGTATAGGAATGGTGGAAATAATGGAACGGAAGAGATGAATTTATAATAAAATATCAGACAAAGCAATCGAGACAGATGATCGCATTTAATTAAAAGAGATCTTAATTTCCATAAATTCCGAAAAATCAGATCTTTTAGATTTCCAAGATTTTCTTTTAAATTCCTTGAATTCCGAAAAATCCACCGTATCTACGTCAAAAGTTAAATCTCTACCTCAATATTTTGTTACAGCTTCACTCGAACGCTCCACATAATCGAATCGTTTTATCTATATTTATCAGTAATGATAAAACCCTATTTATCAACTCATATTTGCCATAAAAACATTTTTATTGTTAGCCATGATAACCTCACTCAAATTTCGGGACGAAATTTCTTTAACGGGTAGGTACTGTGACGACCCGGAAATTTCTGACCAAATCTAAAATTAATCTTTATATGATTTCGACATGATAAGCAAAGTCTGTAATGTTGAGTCTCAAAAATTTTGAACTGTTTCATATATTCAATTGATCTTCGACCATTCCCGATGATTCACGAACTTGGACTTATAAATAAATATGTATATATATATATATATATATATATATATATATATATATATATATATATATATATATATAAATGTCATATATATAAAATGTATAAGTATCAAATATTTAAATAATGTTATCATATAATGAATGATATAATTACATAATTAATAGATTGTAATATTAATATATTAAATGTAGTTACAAATTAAAATATAATTGTTATACTAATATTATTATTACTTTCATTATTAATATAAAGATCAGTATTAGCTATTTTATTATTTTGAATATAAAACATATGAAAGTTAAAACATGTAATTTGTTATATCATTATTATTACTAAAAATTATCATTTTTATTCCATAATTATTATTATTATTATTTCTATTACTTTTAGTCATTATTATTATAATTATTAGTATTACTTGGATATTAATAATAATATTATTATTAATATACCAAATTATTTGTTAATACAAATTATATATAGTAATGAATTATTTGTTAGTAATTATTATATAGTAATGAAGTTATATATATATATATATATATATATATATATATATATATATATATATATATAGATACACTATATGAATCAGTATTATTGTATTTAGATTAATTAGATACAGAATTATGCAAACACAGAATCAAAATCTGTTTCACGTTACAATCATACTGTAAGTAATATGATTTTCTGGCTCTGATCTAGTACAAATCATGATTTAATCACAAGAATAAAACAATCTTGGATAGGAATCAGAAACAGAAGAGTGTACAAAATTGTTACATCTGACTTATATTTTCTTGTTTTCTTCTTTTTGTTCGAAGAACCCTGTCTGCGTTCTATTACACGTCGACTTCACAATCGTCCTTCAAATCTTGTTACTGTATAATCCTGTCTGAATTTTATTACCCGTCGACCTCAATAAGCACTACACAATCAAATTTTATTCAACTTGTATATATATATTTTTATGTGTACCCGATTGATTCTTCTATTGACCCAATCAAAGCTACGAAACAAACTGTAATCGAATCTTGTGCTGTATATATCGTACGAATCTGTTACACTTCACTTTCTACTTTACATATTTTTGCTTGTTCCTTCTAGCCTCGAATATTTCTGTCGACCACCATCAATCCTACAAAATAAAATGTGATCAGTTATTGATATGATATCACTCACTATATACACAAAAGAGTGTACGAAATTGTTACATCTGACTAAAACAAACTTGGATAGGAATCAGAAACAGAAGAGTGTACGAAATTGTTACATCTGACTTATATTTTCTTGTTTTCTTCTTCTTGTTCGAAGAACCCTGTCTGCGTTCTATTACACGTCGACTTCACAATCGTCCTTCAAATCTTGTTACTGTATAATCCTTTCTGAATTTTGTTACCCTTCGACCTCAATAAGCACTACACAATCAAATTTTATTCAACTTGTATATATATATTTTTATGCATACCCGATTGATTCTTCTGTCGACCCAATCAAAGCTACGAAACAAACTGTAATCGAATCTTGTGCTGTATATATCGTACGAATCTATTACACTTCACTTTCTACTTTACATATTTTTGCTTGTTCCTTCTGGCCTCGAATATTTCTGTCGACCACCATCAATCCTACAAAATAAAATGTGATCAGTTATTGATATGATATCACTCACTATATACACAAATAATTACATACACAAAGCACAGAGAGGTAGAGAGACTTATAGAAATTACAATTACCATCACCATCGAATCATTCTTGTTTCTGTTATTATTAGATGAAGGTCACATTCCATTTGCAAACCATCACCTACGTCACCTTCATCAAACACCTTCACCATCATGAACCCATGAAACCCATCAACCAAGAACACGCTCACTATATTTTTCCCTGTTTCATTTGATATCCAATTAGCCATCATGATCATCAAAACCTTCATTACCTGTACGCCCACCTTGTCCCTTCGGTTACTAATCCAACAACATAAGAACCTATCGACACACACAATCCCACTTCAATAACCCTAACACACCCTCTTCAACCTTAAAACCGCCACCATTTATTTATTTTAATTTCTCTTTTCTTCCTTTTCATTACTTTAGCTTAACCAAAACAAAACCACATAAGAATAATATGTTCAACTGTAACAACCCGACATCGTTTTACCAAAAATACGCCTTAAAAGAAAAATTGTAGTACAGTGCATCTGGACGGCGTCCGACGTATTTGGACGGCGTCCAGTATCGAAGACAAGGACGGCGTCCCAGTCATTTGGACGGCGTCCAAATGAACTAAAGTGGACTGATCAGTATTTCAATTTCACGCAAGTAGAAAACCCGCTTCCCGACACTTTTAAAATGAAACGACTTTCACAGGACATCATATTAAGTAAAACTAAGAGATTTCCACAATAAAAATAAGTTTTATAACATCGGGCCCACAATGACCCATTTTACAAATAATATGGCGATTTCGACCCATTTAACTCTTTAGACGGATTAGGACTCTATAACCCAACCCAATACCAAGAGCATAATCCCGGGGACTACCAAATCCCCAATCCGCGTCCAAACATCCAAAAGCTACCCCATCGAGCCCAAGCGCTCCTAAGTATCTAGCTTAACAAACTAGCTAGCTTCAACCACAATACCTGTAAAAAGGTAAACAACGAGAGGGGTAAGCCTAGGCTTAGTGAATGCAATAATTATACATATACATATATAATATACCTACTTGCAAACACTTACTCAATTACCGCATACACGCTAGCAATATATATATATATATATATATATATATATATATATATATATATATATATATATATATATATATATATATATATATATATATATATATATAGCACACCAATGCAAAGTATAATGCTAAGTCTTCAAGACCACGAGCTAGCACAACAATAGCATATATAACTCGAATACTATAATATGCTACACTACAACACACAACCATGGTTAACCAATCGTACAAGGGAATGGTACTTCGGATTTCCCATCGGTGTTCCCAACAACCGTCAGTGTACAATGAATTATATCACTAACCCCTGGGTGGTATCGAACGCCCGAACTTTAAACCCACCCGTCACGCATAATGTGGTATCGAACGCCCGAACTTTAAACCCACACTACATGCCCACACACACATATATGACATGGCATCAAACGCCTGAACTTAAACCCATATCATATATCGACCCGATGTGGTATCGAACGCCCGAACTTAAACCCACATCGAACCTCGTACAAGTAAATACATTATATACAAACATGTATAATCATTCCACTTACCTTGGGATGCCCGCATAAGTCATACATGTAAGTCGTCTCCAAAAGCAACCGAGCATGCTTTTACCTATAATACGCATATAGATATACACACAATCAACATACATTCTCTACGAGAGAATTCGACTTCAACACCCTTAACCGAGGGTTTATATCTACATCTACAATCTGCCCATTCAGACACCTAAAGTGGGCTTCATCAATTACCACTACGGGTGGTAATTCCGACCCATTCAACAAATACAATTTAACCTTAATTATACTTGTCGCCATTTAAACCAATCTAGGTCTTAACAAAATTGCTTATAATCCAATTAATCCAAAATTAAAGTCATTACCAAATTTGACCCATCGAAGTCAACCCATTTTGACATAAGTCCCAAAAACATCTTTAATCACTAACGGCTAGTGATTAACTTTCCAAAATACAATTTAACACATGAATCAAACATTTATGTACTTGATTCATTAAATCTTGACCTCATAACTTAGTTTGACACTAAATAAAGGTTAACACCCATTTTGTCATACAAACATGTTCTTATGAACATCTAAACACTAACACATTTACAATCTAGTGGTTAAACACCCAAACCATGACCAAATTCGTCATCAAATCCTAAACCACCAATAACGGGTCAAAACCCATCTAATAACCACAACAAACCCATTTCGCAATCATTAAAGGGTTCCTAACAAAATCAAACTCAAACCCTAATATGAATATCAAAATCAAATAATGGATTTCGGAGTTAGAACTTACCAACACCATTACAACGTAGCTAAGGATGAGATGAACAACTTTTACTCTCGCGACTTGACCCGTTTCACCCATCTTCTTCCTCAAATGGAGCTCTCTCTCACTAAAAACACTTCCTCTCTCTAGGGTTTGAAGATGAGAGTGTTGGTGGGTGAAATGTGATTCACAAATGAGATTGGATCAGTTTTAGAGGCTCCAAACCGACCCCCAAGTGATAAGACACAAATACCCCTTTTAAATTCATTAAAATTCCAACAGTTGGCCTGTCAGGCCATTTAGACGGTGTCCAAAATGGCTGGACGGCGTCCAACCTTTCACTGGTGGACGGCGTCCCAAAATCTGGACGGAGTCCCACTGAACTGAGTCTGAAACTGAACTTGTTTTGGTCGTAACTTTCAAAACGTAGCTCCGTTTTTGATGAATCAAATATCGTTGGAAACGTAATGAGATTTACTATCCATTGGTAAGGGTTTAGAACATCAACATCAACTTTATTTGGGATCCAAATATACGCTTACAAGCCTCGTAATTCGAATGACGTCCAAAATAACGTGTAACTGAAAAACGGGTATTACAACTCTCCCCCACTTAAATTGGATCACGTCCTCGTGATCCGCACCTACGCTAGAAGTCAAACACTTCTCCCTCGAACGTTTCCGCTTCCTACGCGAAGTCACACATGTAGTAATCACGCATTCGAATTTCTCGCTTCGTACACTAACTCATCATAATACAACCATATCGGGTAATCAACCCACGAGTCAAAACAATCGTAAACGTTGCTCCTACGCCGAGTATCCAAACTCGTACCATACACTTCACAATCATCCTTTGAGTAGAACAATTCACCGACAATCATTGTCGTCATGCCTCACGATCCTACGAAACACAACCAAGCCCGACATCCATACTTCTTCTGCGAATCCGAAGATCTCATCACACGCTAATAATCACTAGCGTACACTACCGCAACAAGCGATATCTCATACACTCGAAGTCCAGAATTCCTACTGAGGAAAAATACGAAAACACCACATGTCTCTAGACCAAGAACCAAACTTCCCCCGACTCCATATCCAGGTCATCCTTCAACGAAGAAATTTTGGTAACCCCAAAATAAACACCTTAGAAGTAACACTTTCCCATCGACTGATCCGCACATGACTATCCATCACTGGATTAATTCAGGACGACAATAATACACCAAGAGTTAGACGAAACATCAACACATCGTCATATGGTTTCTCCTCTGAACCATACAATACGGCTTCCTAGTACTAGCATAGAAGCTACTTGTATACTAAAATCCAGTCAACGGCAAATCATCATCACAAAATTTCCGCAATTCGCCACACGACTCATAAAAATAGTAACCAAATCCGGGTGAACCTTCCTACCTAGACCGTCCGCTAAGGATGGTCTCGACATTTTAATGCAACCTACGGGTCACATCACTAGGGTACACACTCTCGCAAACAAACAACATCTGCGTGTCTCTACGGGAGACAGTCAGAACCGACACTCTCTGCCTCATAATCGTCCATAAAGTGGAATAATCCATTGATAATTCCCATGACCACGTTTCCCGATAAGGAAAAATACAGTATTCACCACTATATCATACTCGTACTCCCTTAACAGTACTATCCGAGTTTCACACCAGCCCAAATTTGCATCACGAAAGCACTTGCAACGGCAGTTTCCTTTCCTCACTCCGAGATCTCAAACTTTACATTTGGTCTCACACCGCACAATGGTACTACACGACCACCTTTCATAAGAAGAATTTCACTTCCTTCGATCCCATCATCACAATCTTCACGCATAACACTCCGGAATTGTAACCCACAACCGTAATGAACGACCTCGAGTCGACATCAACAACCCGTCACTCTTCCTCGTTAGGAACTCCGAATACCTATTAAGGCTTAGTACGGTACACTCCGACATTTCGCTATATATAATACCACCAGAGCTTCCTTGGGCGGCAGTAAAAACTCCCCCACTTAGAATTTGGCTCCACATTCTTACCGCCAAGATGATAACATCCTGCGGAATTATCAATCCATGAAACACAATGACCATTCTCATCGTTGTTCATATACTTAAAGTCACCACGAATTCACTTTAGGCTCTCAGAGCCGACATACACCTTCACTTGAGACATCGTACATGCGACAACATCGCACCCTCATACCACAATTACAAATAACAGTCCTTCACCGTTTGCAAAGCGAACTCCACCAAGGTCTCACACGCGCCTCTACGACTAGGCATATGCCACTCCGCTTAATCAGTCGCGCATCTCAGTCGAGATCACCCGACCTTCCACTCAACGAACCTTTATCAACGATTGCTCACTCTCATGGAGAAGAATGACCAATCCGACACAATAATTATATCGGCTGCAATATCAACACTTCATCATAACCTTTCGGACCAACCGACCATTAAGTCCGTCACCGGCTCAACGATCATCTTTACCCGTCTATCACTTAAGAGCAACAAGATTCGCTCACCCGTCACTTCATAAGAAGTATTCATCACAATGCTTTTAAACTTCGACTTTTGCAACCGTCGATTTACTATCACCCGTCGATCACTATTATAATCTCCGCTGCTTTCAAGGGTATCTCACCAGCACCCTAAGCACAAAGTGATCACACCATCATCGGAGTTGAACATCACACTAGCAGGTATAAGAAGGCACCTAACGCAGTGTCATGCAGACTCCCGCCACAACCTACCGAATTTTAGAACTCGATCTTTAGGTTCCATACACCCGATGTCACCCACTCCACAATAATGACCTGAAGTCATACCTACCAGACAAACCTTACGGCCTATTGTCTTATCGAAAGTCCCAAGCGATCATACGCTACCCTCAATTTCCACAAGGCCAAATGATATAGCCTAACAAAACCCTTCATCTAACACTAGGGAGATGCTTGAGTACACCAAGTCTTACACCTTCCACATATCGGCACAATCACAACAACAGGGGTATTCTGTTAGGAATGTTACCCTATAATCCACAACACACTAACACACTATCGTAAACATCGTCATATGGGTCCCACTCCCATGAGTTTAATGACCCGAAGACTCCTCGATTCGCCAATTCTAAGGAGACTCACAATTAGAATCCTAACACGATTCTCTAACCACACACACTCTCCCGAGTGTAACCCAACTACAATCATTAGACTCGTCGCATTCCTTTACGGAATTCAAGTCCTCGACACACACACGCACGCACATAACTCGGTCATCCAAGTTACGATATATAACTACAACCAATGACAATCTTAATAGTGCGCCCATTACATAGGGTGACTAAGTACGCACCAAACTCGTGAATTTGCTCACTCACTTAACTAAGCGAATCCACCATAACACTTCTCGACTCGCAACGAACCCGATGTAACTACAAGAACATCACCCGAGACAACTATCACCTAGGAACCAATAAAGATTCCTCATTTATCCCGAATCTACCCCAACCATGCCACGTTTCCTCCGTTCGGTACTCGTCATGTCATGCTTGGTGTCAAGATACACTTTCGTAATAATGGTGATCGGTCACTATTACAAATGCGTACCTTACCATTTTCACATGGTCACGCAAAGTACTTTATCCGGATTGACGCAACATTCACACAAAATAACACGCGATATTTCCTAGTACTCGAATGACCAAAGTCCTTACCGCGAACTTGATCACTCAAACCGCCAAGTATTCGAATCTCTCCAATAGATTCATCCCTAGGACACCGCACGAAATAGATACTTGTATATATATACCTATATACAATATAAATACTAAATGTACACAAGTACACCGCAAAAACAAGTCAACCTACAACCTAGGTGACTATCACTAAAACAACGTCCAAGTTCGACTACTTACATTAGGCACTAGCAATCTAAGGCACTAATTTACTCATGAAATAAGGCCCCACATAATCCCACATTGGACAAGCACTAGTCCTAGTTAGTTACCTACTCTAAGGCACTAACAAATCTTAATCCGACCCGTACTCCTACAAGTCCCGCAAATAATATATAACCGCCAATAAGTCTAAGACTAGGCACCTATTCCAAGGTTACCTAATTCCCTTAGACTATGCTCTGATACCACTTTTAACAACCCGACATCGTTTTACCAAAAATACGCCTTAAAAGAAAAATTGTAGTACAGTGCATCTGGACGGCGTCCCACGTATTTGGACGGCGTCCAGTATCGAAGACAAGGACGGCGTCCCAGTCTTTTGGATGGCGTCCAAATGAACTAAAGTGGACTGATCAGTATTTCAATTTCACGCAAGCGGAAAACCCGCTTCCCGACACTTTTAAAACGAAGTGACTTTCACAGCACATCATATTAAGTAAAACTAAGAGATTTCCACAATAAAAATAAGTTTTACAACACCGGGCCCACAATGACCCGTTTTACAAATAATATGGCGATTTCGACCCATTTAACACTTTAGACGGATTAGGACTCTATAACCCAACCCAATACCAAGAGCATAATCCCGGGGACCACCAAATCCCCAATCCGCGTCCAAACATCCAAAAGCTACCCCATCGAGTCCAAGCGCTCCTAAGCATCTAGCTTAACAAACTAGCTAGCTTCAACCACAATACCTGTAAAAAGGTAAACAACGAGAGGGGTAAGCCTAGGCTTAGTGAATGCAATAATTATACATATACATATATAATATACCTACTTGCAAACACTTACTCAATTACCGCATACACGCTAGCAATATATATATAGCACACCAATGCAAAGTATAACGCTAAGTCTTCAAGACCACGAGCTAGCGCAACAATAGCATATATAACTCGAATACTATAATATGCTACACTTCAACACACAACCATGGTTAACCAATCGTACAAGGAAATGGTACTTCGGATTTGCCATCGGTGTTCCCAATAACCGTCAGTGTACAATGAATTATATCGCTAACCCCTGGGTGGTATCGAACGCCCGAACTTTAAACCCACCCGTCACGCGTAATGTGGTATCGAATGCCCGAACTTTAAACCCACACTACACGCCCACACACACATATATGACATGGCATCGAATGCCCGAACTTAAACCCATATCATATATCGACCCGATGTGGTATCGAACGCCCGAACTTAAACCCACATCGAACCTCGTACAAGTAAATACATTATATACACACATGTATAATCATTCCACTCACCTTGGGATTCCCGCATAAGTCATACATGTAAGCCGTCTCCAAAAACAACCGAGCAAGCTTTTACCTATAATACGCATATAGATATACACAAAATCAACATACATTCTCTACGAGAGAATTCAACTTCAACACCCTTAACCGAGGGTTTATACCTACATCCACAATCCGCCCATTCAGATACCTAAAGTGGACTTCATCAATTACCACTACGGGTGGTAATTCTGACCCATTCAACAAGTACAATTTAACCTAAATTATACTTGTCGCCATTTAAACCAATCTAGGTCTTATCAAAATTGCTTATCATCCAATTAATCCAAAATTAAAGTCATTACCAAATTTGACCCATCTAAGTCAACCCATTTTGACATAAGTCCCAAAAACATCTTTAATCACTAACGGCTAGTAATTAACTTTCCAAAATACCATTTAACACATGAATCAAACATTTATATACTTGATTCATTAAATCTTGACCTCATAACTTAGTTTGACACTAAATAAAGGTTAACACCCATTTTGTCATACAAACATGTTCTTATGAACATCTAAACACTAACACATTTACAATCTAGTGGTTAAACACCCAAACCATGACCAAATTCGTCATCAAATCCTAAACCACCAATAACGGGTCAAAACCCATCTACTAACCACAACAAACCTATTTCGCAACCATTAAAGGGTTCCTAACAAAATCAAACTCAAACCCTAATATGAATATCAAAATCAAATAATGGATTTCGGAGTTAGAACTTACCAACACCATTACAACGTAGCTAAGGATGAGATGAACAACTTTTACTCTCGCGACTTGACCCGTTTCACCCTCCTTCTTCCTCAAATGGAGCTCTCTCTCACTAAAAACACTTCCTCTCTCTAGGGTTTGAAGATGAGAGTGTTGGTAGGTGAAATGTGATTCACAAATGAGATTGGATCAGTTTTAGAGGCTCTAAACCGACCCCCAAGTGATAAGACACAAATACCCCTTTTAAATTCATTAAAATTCCAACAGTTGGCATGTCAGGCCATTTGGACGGCGTCCAAAATGGCTGGATGGCGTCCAACCTTTCACTGGTGGACGGCGTCCCACTGAACTGAGTCTGAAACTGAACTTGTTTTGGTCGTAACTTTCAAACCGTAGCTTCGTTTTTGATGAATCAAATATCGTTGGAAACGTAATGAGATTTACTATCCAATGGTAAGGGTTTAGAACATCAACTTAAACTTTATTTAGGATCCAAATATACGCTTACAAGCCTCGTAATTCAAATGACGTCCAAAATAACGTGTAACTGAAAAACGTGTGTTACATCAACTATCGGTTTCTGTTCCAAACCAAGGAAAAACTCCAAACACCACCGTATAAACATTTTTTTTGGCCGCTACTCCATTCGTTCATAATGATTATGGATGATGGATAACTAAGAGATGGTGATGATTATATGAACAAAATAAAAAGTGAATTAAACTAGTGTTGGCCTTTTTATTTATTTATACTATAAAGTGATCCAATACATTACAAATTATGTGTGGTGTGCCGTTAATCGTATTGCCACTTTTCCTATAAGTGGCCGACACATTTTTTTATGCATGCGTTAAGATTAAATACTCCAAATGAAGTAGGTCGTGACTTTGTTAGGTTATTGGGCCGAGTTGGTTATACATGAGCCAGATATGAAGATGTATTAATTTGTCTCACACATACAGCTCATCATTTAGTTTCTAAATTGGAAGTAACTTTCATGTTGTGGTGGAGCATAAAATAATTATGATCATAAAGTGGCAGACAATGGGAGTGCTTTTTGTTATATTATATGGGGTAGATATATATAGAAAATCAATGTAGTTATATTAGTCTGAAAGCCATCAAATTCGAATACTAATGGGTTGGGAGTGTTTGTCCATGTTTGTTTTATAGTTGAGCCAGCTTCCATATTATTATTTTTTTAACTTGAGTGAATGACAATGAACGGTATTGATGATAATATTTGACAAGAAAGGGATAGAGCTCTGAAATAGTTAACTCAGAGCTGGGGTGGGAACCCAATCGATGTGTCACAAGAAGGCAGTGATGAAGTTGGTGATTGTCAATTTTATGTTGATATGAGGGGGTGACGAACTGATAATGATGTTGATCATAGGAGTAAGAATTAAATATGATGATGATAATCCTATGATGACGATGATGATTAGATTAAGATGATAATAATAAGATGATGTGGGATGATAAATGATGAAGATGTAATTCGGGTTTAGAAAGAAGAAAACTGAAATAAGGGATAAAACAATTTAAATCCGTGTTATAACAGAAAATGATAAGCAGAGCAATGGTTAGTGGTATGGGTGGTTAAGCGAGAGGTTGTGAGTTCGAGCCCGGGCTGCGACACTATATTCTTAGCTATTTCCTTAAGGTTCGTGAATCCGAGGTCGACCCTGCATTGTTCAGTATCATCATATGAATATTTTTACTACAAAATATCGTATTGTGAGTTCATTTGATTCCCTTTTACTATTTACATTTTTGGGACTGAGAATACATGCGTTGTTTTTACAACTGCTTTATTAAATGCTTTTGAAATATATTTTGAACTGCGAATACATGAAATGCTTTTATAAATGTTTGACGAGATAGACACAAGCAAAACATTCCTCGAATGAATTATGTGGACATGATAATTGCCACCGTTGAATTATGTGGACATGATAATTGCCACCGTTGAATTATGTGGACATGATAATTGCCACCGTTGAATTATGTGAACATGACAATTGCCACTGTTGAATTATGTGGACATGATAATTGCCACCATTGAATTATGTGGACATGATAATTGCTACCATTGAATTATGTGGACATGATAATTGTCACCAATTGATGTGAATGTTATGTATCGAGAGAATGATTTTTATACACAGGTTATGTGTATTAATTTTTGTGCACGAGATATGTGCACGGTTACTAAGATTTATGAAAGATGATTTCGTACACGATAAAGGTGTACTGTATTTAAAAGATATTGCATGTACATTACAGGTGGGTATAGGATTCGGGCCCATTTGTACCATGCAACATTTAAATCTTGTGATCTATCAAAATGATGAATTTTATTACTTTATGATAAACTTATGAACTCACCAACCTTTTGGTTGACACTGTAAAGCATGTTTATTCTTAGGTATGAAAGAAATCTTCCGCTGTGCATTTGCTCAATTTAAAGATAGTACATGGAGTCATTCATGGCATATAGAGGTCAGAACCTCGCAATGGGACCATCTGTTGAAGACTTCATCCAGCTAGATTAGGACGGGTCACTACATGTATTGTCCTTTCACTTTGCCCATCAGTTTGTGGATGATAGGCAGTACTCATGTCTAGACGAGTCCCCAATGCTTGTTGTAATGTTTGCAAAACCTTGAGACAAATCGGCCATCCCTATCAGAGATAATAGAGATTGGTATTCCATGTCTGGAGATAACTTCCTTCAAGTATAGTCGTGCTAACTTATGCATTTTATCATCTTCTCTCATTGGCAGAAAGTGTGCTGACTTGGTGAGATGATCGACTATTACCCAAATAGTATCATAACCACTTGCAGTCCTTGGCAATTTAGTAATGAAATCCATGGTAATATTTTCCCATTTCCATTCCGGGATTTTAGGTTGTTGAAGTAGACCTGATAGTTTCTGATGTTCAGCTTTGAACTTAGAACACGTCAAACATTCTCCTAAGTATTTAGCAATATCGGCTTTCATACCTGGCCACCAAAAGTGTTTCTTGAGATCTTTGTACATCTTCCCCGCTCTGGGATGTATTGAATATCTGGTCTTATGTGCTTCCTTAAGTACCATTTCTCTCACATCTCCAAACTTTGATACCCAAATTCTTTCAGCCCTATATCAGGTTCCGTCTTCCCGAATATTAAGATGTTTCTTTGATCCTTTGGGTATTCATTCTTCAAATTTCCTTCTTTTAAAACTCTCTACTGCGCCTCTTTTATTTGAGTAGTAAGGTTAGTACGAATAATTATATTCATAGCTTTTACCCGCATAGGTTCTCTATCCTTCCTACTCAAAGCGTCGGCTACCACATTCGCCTTCTCCGGGTGGTATCGAATCTCAAAGTCATAATCGTTCAATAGTTCAATCCACCTACGTTGCCTCATGTTTAGCTGTTTCTGATCAAATATATGTTGGAGACTTTTGTGGTCGTTATATATGATACTTTTAACCCCATATAAGTAATGTCTCCAAGTCTTTAATGCAAAAACAATCGCGCCTAATTCCAAATCATGTGTCGTATAATTCTGCTCGTGAATCTTCAATTGTCTGGACGCATAAGCAATTACTTTTGTTCGTTGCATTAATACCCAACCAAGGCTTTGTTTTGAGGCATCACAATATATCACAAAATCATCATTCCCTTCAGGCAATGACAATATAGGTTCCGTAGTTAACTTTTTCTTCAACAATTGAAACGCTTTCTCCTGCTCATCCTTCCATTCAAATTTCTTCCCTTTATGCATTAATGTAGTCAAGGGTTTTGCTATTTTGGAAAAATCTTGGATGAATCTTCTGTAGTAACCAGCCAATCCTAAAAATTGGCATATCTGCGTCAGAGTTTTCGAGGTTTCCCATTTCTCAACGGTTTCAATCTTTGCCGGATCAACTTGAATACCTTCTTTGCTCACTATGTGACTGAGGAATTGAACTTCTTTCAACCAAAATGCACATTTTGAAAATTTAGCATACAGTTTCTCATTCCTCAATAATTCTAGCACTTTTCTTAAATGTTCTTCGTGCTCTTGCTCATTCTTTGAGTAGATAAGGATGTCATCGATGAAAACAATAACAAACTTGTCAAGATATGGCCCACACACTCGGTTTATGAGATCCATGAACATAGCTGGTGCGTTAGTCAATCCAAACGGCATAACCATAAACTCATAATGACTGTAACGAGTCCTAAAAGCAGTCTTTAGAATATCACCTTCCTTCACCCGCATTTGATGATACCTAGAACGTAAATCGATCTTTGAATAAATCGACGAGCCTTGTAGTTGATCAAATAAGTCGTCGATTCTCGGTAGTGGATAACGGTTTTTGATGGTAAGTTTGTTCAACTCTCTGTAGTCGATACACAACCTGAATGTACCATCCTTCTTTTTGACAAACAAAACAGGAGCTCCCCACGGTGATGTACTTGGTCGAATGAAACTACGATCTAAAAGTTCTTGTAATTGGCTCTGGAGTTCCTTCATTTCACTGGGTACGAGTCTGTATGGAGCACGAGCTATCGGTGCAGCCCCGGGTACAAGATCTATTTGGAATTCAACGGATCGATGTGGAGGTAGTCCCGGTAATTCTTTCGGAAATACATCAGGAAATTCTTTTTCAACAGAAACATCACTGATGTTCTTTCTTTGGGTTTGACTTCCTTGATGTGTACTAGAGTGATATAGCTACCTTTTCTTATTAGTTTTTGTGCCTTCAAACTACTAATAAGATTTAACTTCGCGTTGCTCTTTTCTCCGTACACCATTAAAGGTTTTCCTTTTTTGCGTACAATGCGAATCACATTTTTGTAACATACAACCTCTGCTCTCTCCTTTTTCAACCAATCCATGCCAATTATCACATCAAAACTTACTAACTCTACTGGTATCAAATTAATCTTAAATGTTTCGCCAACCAGTTTAATTTCTCGGTTTTGACATATTTTATCCGCCGTAATAAACTTACCGTTTTCTAATTTGAGTAAAAACGTATTATCCAAAGGCGTTAATGGATAACTTAATTTGGCACAAAAATCTCTACTCATATAGCTTCTATCCGTACCCGAATCAAATAAAACATAAGCAGGTTTATCGTCAATAAGAAACGTACCCGTAACAAGATCCGGGTCTTCTTGCGCTTCTATCGCATTAATGTTGAAGTCTCTTCCTCGTCCTTGACCATTTTTATTTTCCTGATTTGGGCACCAAGTTTTGTAGTGGCCCTTCTTTCCGCATCCGAAACAAATAATGTTGGCATTTTCTGTTCCTTTATTCCCTAGTCCGTAAACTTCACACTTTGATGCACTATGCCCCATTCTATTACACTTGGTACATGTTACCGAACAATAAATATCCGGTTGGTACCTTCACACCTTTGCACGGAATTTTTTGGTTTTTGTTGCCATTGTTGTTATTGAGATGGTTGTTGTTGCGATTGTTATTATTGTTGGGACGGTGGTTGTAGTGGTTGTTATTATTGGGATTATTGTTGGTGCGTTTATTGTTGCAAAAATTGGCGCGATTATAGTTGTGATTGTTGTGTTGATTGTTGAAGCGATAGTTATTGTTGTTGTGTTGGTGACTTTTGTCACTGTTTTCTTCCCACTTCCTCTTGACTTGTTTTGTGTTGGCTTCTTCAGCCGCCTGCTCTTTAATTCTTCCCTCAATTTGATTTATGAGTTTATGAGCCATTCGACTTGCCTTTTATATGGAGGCGGGGTCGTGTGAACTCACATCTTCTTGAATTCTTTCTGGTAACCCTTTTACAAATGCGTCAATCTTCTCTTCTTCATTTTCGAACGCTCCCGGACACAATAGGCACAATTCTGTGAATCGTCGTTCGTACGTGGTAATATCAAACCCATGTGTTCATAACCCTCTAAGCTCTACCCTGAGGTTATTGACCTCGTTTCTGGGACGGTACTGCTCGTTCATTAAGTGTTTGAATGTTGACCACAGTAGTGCCTAAGCAGCATCTTGTCCCACCTGCTCGAGATAGGTGTTCCACCATGTTAACGCAGTACCTGTGAAGGTATGCATAGCGTACTTTACTTTGTCTTCTTCAGTGCACTTACTTATGGAAAACACCGATTCGGCCTTCGCGGTCCACCGTTTTAATCCGATTGGTCCTTCGGTTCCATCGAATTCTAGAGGTTTACAGGCAGTGAATTCTTTGTAGAAGCATCCTATACGATTTCTTGTGGAATTAGTTCCACTGCTAGAACCAGAGTTATTGCTGTTCTTTTGCATTAAGGCCTGCACTGCGGCTATGTTTGCAGCAAGAAAGGTACGGAATTCTTCTTCACTCATATTCATGGTGTGTCGAGTAGTCGGTGCCATTTCCTTCAAAAATAGCCGAAAGAAATGAGTTAATCATATAGAATATTAAGAGTAGTCAATAGTATTTCGTAGCATAATATGAACTTATTTATAAAAGCTTTTTCTTCATATAGCGTTTTATAAGTTTTAATTCGGGTAGTACCTACCCGTTAAGTTCATACTTAATAGCTAAAATACAATTCAACTACTATAATTCTATAAGAGAAACTAATTACAATAATATTTCACGTTCAAACTTTCATACAATATTTTACAAACTTACAAAACCGCTATTTTACATATAGCAGGAAATATAGCATACAATAACATTGATACAAGGCAATTGCGAAGACAATTCTAGTTTAACGCAAGTCGTTCCGCTAAAGCAATAAAGATACGTAAGTCATAGGTCCAGAAACAAGTCATGCATTCTGGTTGTACTAATATTATTTCCCATCCTTGGTTATGTGGAAGATAACCATTGTGACCATTGGCTAGGCATCATGTTGTAACGTTGTCAAAAGGACGAGGGTTTCGTAATGCCCAACAGCCCCGTAACAATCTAAAAACCTTGTTTCTCACCCCAACTACCGAATCCGTCACTTGTGGGAAGGTTTTATTTAAAAGTTGTAATCCGATGTTCTTTTTCTCACTTTGGTGAGAAGCGAACATCACTAACCCGTAAGCATAACATGCTTTTTTATGTTGCATGTTAGAAGCTCTTTCTAAAGCACGAAGTCCTATGTTGGGATATGTTGAGTCGAAATAGGTTCTTAACCCGTAGCGTAAAATTGCACTTGGGTTCCCCGCATTTAACGCTTTAAAGAAAACACGGCTTAACTTAAGGTCTCCCCAATGTGATATACCCCATCTTTCAAAAGAAAGCCTTTTATAATCTAAGGCATGCCTAGAACGTTCTTCAAATGTTCTACAAACTAATTTTGCTGTAAATAATTATGCCGACGAATTCTGACCGACTCTAGACAAGATTTCATCAATCATATCCCCGGGTAGGTCTTCTAAAATTTTTGGTTGTCTATCCTTAACATCCATTTTGTGTTTTTATATTGTAAAAATAGACGAGGGTTAGATTCATAAAAGATACTTAACAAACAATACAAGCAATTTTTACATATATCATAAAAGCACAAGCACACTATATTACATATATTACATCGCATGATTACAACTCTTTATTCCGACTCAATTGTTTCTTCTTCTTCGGACTTGGTTTGTTTCGCTAATTTCCTAGGGATATATGGTGCTCCCCAAATACGAGCCGTTCTTTTCACAAATGGTCTAGAAAAACCTGGTGGCTTAGATGTTCCCGGGTTATAGCTAAAACTTAAGAAATACGGGTGTTGACGGTATTTCCCATCGGGATATTTCATGCTAACATAGAGGTCATTGGGGTTGGAATTAGGTTTCTCTATTTTGATGCCTTTTCCCTTATTATTTTCTTTTGCCTTTTCAAATTGGGTCGGGGTAATTTCTATAACATCATCGGAATCCTCATCGGGATCCGATTCATCGGAAAATTGGTAGTCTTCCCAATATTTTGCTTCCTCGGTGGAAACACCATTGACCATTATTAATTTTGGTCCATTGGTTGAGGGTTTTCTTTTATTTATCTGTTTTTCAGTGGTTTCCAATATTTTCTCCTCCGGAACCTCTTCTTCTTCCGGTTCCTCTTCTTCCGGTTCCTCTTCTTCTGGTTCCTCTTCTTCCGGTTCCTCTTCTTCCGGTTCCTCTTCGGGAATTTGTGAGTCTTCCCAATATATATTCGACTCTTCATTATTATTAGGTGAGTCAATGGAATTTGTACTAGTGGTAGACATCTATCACACTATATCAAACACATTAAGAGATTAATATATCACATAATATTTACATGTTAATAATATATAGTTTTCAACAAAAATATGTTAAGCAATCATTTTTCAAGTAAACACGGTCGAAGCCCAGACTTACTAATGCATCCTAACAAACTCGGTTAGACACACTAATGCAAATTTATGGTTCTCTAAGACCAACGCCCGGATACCAACTTTCATTCAGTTGGGGACACCACACGTCCCACCCAGTACCTTCCCAGCTAACCGCCTGGTGACCACTGAGTGTACCTTAGACACTGATTTTACGGCCCTGCCTCTCGGCAAAACCAACCATATTCAGACCATGAGGAGTAAGAGCCAATGCTTCGTCACAGGTAACACTGTGAGAACCCTCTCTACGATTAAGCCGACGACACAGCTTAAACCAGCTCTGATACCAACTGAAATGTCCCGTTCATATCGATTATAAACGTTTCATATTAATTGATTTCTTTGCGAGGTATTGACCTCTATATGAGACGTTTTTCAAAGACTGCATTCGTTTTTAAAATAAACCATAACCTTTATTTTATCGTTTAAGGTTTTAAAATCATAACGTAGATTATCCAGTAATTATAATCTAAAATATAACATTTTTCACACGACTATTACATAATGGTTTACAATAATATTACACATCGATTTAAATCTCCGAATGCAGTTTTTAAACAATATATTACAAGAATGCTGACTCCAATTCTTGTCCTTAATTAGCATGCAATAGCGAAAGCTCTTAATAATCACCTGAGAATAAACATGCTTAAAAACGTCAACAAAAATGTTGGTGAGTTATAAGTTTAACCTATATATATATATACCAAATTGTAATAATAGACCACAAGATTTCATTTTTCATAAACATCCATCTCATATCAGGCATTTCGCATAAACTCCATAGAGATTAAAATCATTCATATGGTGAACACCTAGTAACCGACATTAACAGAACGCGTCTAGAATATCCCCATCATTCCGGGACTCTCATCGGACATGATAAAATCGAAGTACTAATGAAAGGACCCGTTCATACCTATTATAAATGATTCACAATAGTTGATTTCATTGTGAGGTACTTGACCTCTATATGATACATTTTACAAACATTGCATTCGTTTTTAAAAGACAAACTTTCATTTCATCGAAAGTTGACAACATGCATACCATTTCATAATATATCCAACTATAATTGACTTAGTAATAATCTTGATGAACTCAACGACTCGAATGCAACGTCTTTTGAAATATGTCATGAATGACTCCAACTAATATCTCTAAATGAGCAAAGGCACAGCGGAAGATTTCTTTCATACCTGAGAATAAACATGCTTTCAAGTGTTAACCAAAAGGTTGGTGAGTTCATAGGTTTATCATAAGCAATAAAATTCATCATTTTGATAGACCACAAGATTTAAATATAGTACACCTATCTCGTGTACAAAACCATTTTTCATAATGCTTAGCAGAGTAGGTTCGTATCCTTTTCTCCCCCGTAGGTTGCCTCGCGATTTTTAATAACCGTACACATATCTCGTGCACAAAAATAACATACACATAACCTGTGTATAAAATTATTCTCTCGATACATAACATTCCCTTTACATTCATTGCTTGGCTTGGTAACCGACCTTAACATATAATGCGCATCAATAATATCCCCAAAAATAGAACATCTCGTCTGTATAATATATAAACTTCGAAGTACTAAACACCACGCCCACTAGCCCTTCTGTCTAGTGAACATTCTGGGTGGGGGGTGTTAAACCCGGTAGCTACCTTTAGGATTCGCGTGAATTAGGGCCATACCCGATTCTAATTCTTAGGTTACCAAGCAATAATAATCAGGGGAAAAATATTCATATCAATTGTGGCGATTATCACGTCCACATAATTCAATGGTGGCAATTATCATGTCCACATAATTCATTCGAGGAATGTTTTGCTTGTGTCTATCTCGTCAAACATTTATAAAAGCATTTCATGTATTTGCAGTTCAAAATGTATTTCAAAAGAATTTAATAAAGCAGTTGTAAAAGTAACGCATGTATTCTCAGTCCCAAAAATGTAAGGAGTAAAAGGGAGCAAATGAACTCCCAATACTGTATTTTGTAGTAAAAATACATATGACGTCATTGAACAAGTGTAGGGTTGGTCTCGGATTCACGAACCTATATTATTCATATATTTATTAAAGCATATACTTGTAATCGAGCATGTTTAGATATTATTGTTAATTGTTATTTCAGTAACTTGTATGTTTCATTGGTAACTATATTAACTATATTTATTTTATATACTTAGATAAATAAATAGTATTTATTATGAAAATATTAAGGTTATTATGCGATATGTTTTAAATATATTCTTATATAGCTATATATTTGGTAAAATAATATTAATAATAATAAATAAAAGTTTGTATCTTTTTATGATAATAATGATAATACTAAAAGTAATTAGATTTAGTAATGTTACTGTTATTAATAGTTTTGATAATAATACTAATAATGTTAGTAATAATAATAATTTTAATGAAAAGATAATAATGATAAGATAGAAATGTTAGTTTTCATAAAAATAATATTTTAAATATAAAGGTTACTCTTAATAAAAATAATGATTCTAATAGAAATTTTAATAGTCATATTAATAATAATACTATATAGTTTAATAATATTAATAATGATAATAATATTAATTATACTAATAATCTTATTTCTAATATTGGTAATAATAATAATTACTTAATAACAATCAATAAATAATAATAATAATAATAATAATAATAATAATAATAATAATAATAATAATAATAATAATAATAATAATAATAATAATAATAATAATAATAATAATAATAATAAGAGTATTAATAATAACTACCTCAAAGAAGTAGCCCTTAAAAATGTCCAAGTCCGGGTTTGAACCCGTGACGTCCCGCTAACCCTATAACAGTCTTAACCATTCCACTAGTTATGTTTTTCCTGATTAAACCCCGACTAATATTTATTAATCCATTGTCATCGCTATAGGCTATCACCATAGCAGCCCGAAAGGAAACATGAATTGTAGTAGCCAAAAGAGTTTATTCGGCCCACTTGAATCCCGATCCCAAAATACTTAATTTGGCCCAAGTACATTTGTACCAAACCCTATAGCAAATTGTTGGTAATTTTTGTAAGTAAACAGCAGTAGCAAATGACCGCAGGGTTTCGTTTTTTGGATAATTCAAACGGCAGGAGTGAAAATAGAAATCATAGTGATCGTATCATCAATCCTTAATCTTCGTTCACATCATGTAACGTATAAAATCTTCATTCAATTATTACAACGGATCATCATCATCTAATAATAATCATCATGATCCTTTACATAACTATCATCATACACTCACCATCATAATCATATCATATGATCATCGTCATTATCATATCATATGATCATCATCATTATCTTAATCGTAATCATAATCATAATTCATGAATCATAATTATTATATCCTTCGTTCGTTCTTTTATCTCATAATCATCAATATCATAATATTTATAATTATCTTATTACCCTAATCTAATCTTTATCATTCTTCATATACATCATAATTCTCTAAACGAACATCATCATCTTTCTTTATTGAAATCATTATCATCGTTATTATGCTTTTAACATCATCTCCATTATCACCTTCTTGCATCATCATTATCATTCTTAATCATCAACTTAACATGAGTCTATCTTAATTATAAACATTATATCTTCATCAATTCACGCCACATCATTCTTACCATCTTGATAACTATAGATTGTGGTTTCTGGGTTTTAATCAGAGCAAAAACAGAAGTAGAAGTTGTCATCACAAAAGCTGGAGCCGAATGCCCACCATAAAATAATAGCCCACGGCCCAATCAGAAAATAAAAGGCGCACGGCCCATGTTACCATCAAGAGCCCAATCATCTAAAAAATGGAGCGGTTTCTATCTCATCACTTCACAACAAGTGGTTACTTATAAAAAAAAAATAAAGAGCACTTCCCTACATCAACTCATGGTCGGCCATGAATCCTAAAAGCTATCCCACGCATGTTTAATTAATTCCATTATATCAATCGACCTAGATAAACCAATAAAAGAATTCGGTTCCTTTTTCTTTTCCCCAACCGACAAGATTAATGACAAAAGTCCAACTGTATCTTTCACTTTTAATCAAAAGAATAGAAGTAAACAGTCGACCATTTGTCAAGTGGGTTTCTTTGATATTTAGACAGGAAAATAGAAGGAATAGCAGGCGTAGCGGTAGTATTTTAATAAGGTTTGCAGGTGGAGGTTCAAATTGAAATGAAACATAAACGATAATGAATCACAGTTTGATTTAAAACAGAAAGCACTGAAGCAATGGAAACCTGTTACAGGTTGGTGTCGGTTGAGTATAATCAAGAATTTAAGCGTAGCAGTAGCAGCTAAGTATGGTGGCGGTTTGGTTATAAGTTCGAAATAAAAACAAACATGGTTGGTGCTGGTTTACGGTTATGGTGAGGGTGGCTCACGAGCAAGAATAAAACAGGAAGAAGGAAATGGGTCACAATTATATGTTCTAGATTCATGTTTAATACCACAAGCCAAATAGCCGTGATCTTGATTTAAATGAAACGTGAAACAATGATAGATGTAACTGTACCAGTAACGAAGATGATAAAGTATTACTATAATCGGGTACCTCAGTGTTAGCGTTGGAACTTGGGTTTTATGGTCATGGACCGGTGTCAGATCATGAAATGAATTGGGTCCAGGTTCATCTAACCCATGAATCTTTTCATAGTTTAGAAAGAAACAAAAATTGATTGAGCCGGTCTCTAACGTTATTTTCACCGTTGTTGTGAGTGAATTGAGCCTGTTGTTGAGTAAGGTTTATGTTGATCAGCGATAGAAATAAGATTATAGATGATTATGTAAATGAGTGTGTGTTGTCTACCGAAAAGAAAAGAATAAGGTGGGATTTGTAGTTTCATGATGATGTTTGTGGGTTGATATGCACAATCAGGGAAAGAAGAAAATGAAGGAAAGAATAGAAGAGGGTAAATGATGAAGTATCATCATGTTTGTATATATATAAAATTGATAAAGCAATCAATCAACACTATACGTATCGTGACATATAAAATGCATATTGTAATTCAATTAGTGGTACGAAATAGGAAATAGATGTGAAAGCTAGAGATAGATTAAGATAGATAAAGCTAGATTGAGATTGATAACTGTAATGAAGTGATACACACAATGACTTAATGATTTCATGAATTCAATATCACGGATATAATAGTGAGGCAGTAACAAAAGTCAAATAGTGGAGACACCACTCACGAAAAATCAGAAAACTTACAACAAACTGATAGTAATATGCTTATTTAATTATATTTATATATTACAAATATTAATAATATTAATAATACCAATATTAATATTAATATTAATATTAATAATAATAATAAAAGTAGTAATATTAGTATTAATACAATAAATATATTTTATCTTGTAACTATTTTCATATAAATAAATATTATAAATTTCTACATATAATATTTGCAAATTACTTATATTAAATAATTATGTATAGAAATTATATATATATATATATATATATATATATATATATATATATATATATATATATATATATATATATATATATATATATATATATATATATATATATATATATATATATATATATATATATATATATATATATATATATATATTCATAGCAACTTAATTATTCTGTTCATTAGTTTACATTTTTAATTTCAATTGATTAAATTGTATTTTATTATTTCAAATTATTATATATATTTTTGTTTATGTTTATATATGTATATAGATATCTATACTTATATATATACACAATTATTTATATATCTATATATATTTATTTGTAACTAATTGTTCGTGAATCGTTGGTAATGGTCGAAGGGTAATTGAATACATGAACATAGTTTCAAAATTTTCGAGACTCGACATTATAGACTTTGCTTATCGTGTCGGAACATATAAAGATCAAGTTTAAATTTGGTCGGAAATCTCCGGGTCGTCACAACTAAAGCATCCGTAACCCGGACGGGGTTTGTTAGGCCCAATAGATCTATCTTTAGGATTCACGTCAATTAGGGTTTCTTTTCCTTAATTCTTAGATTACCAGACTAAAAAGGGTGATATTCGGTAATAATAATTCAACCATAGAATGTAGTTTCGCATACTTATGTGTATTTTGTAAAACATTTATAACACTGCATGTATTCTCATCCCAAAATATTAGATTTTAAAAGTGGGACTATAACTCACTTTCACAGATTCTTAATTCGTTGAGAATTAGACTTGGCCACTGATCGATTCACGAACCTATAACAAATATATACATATATATCAAAGTATGATCGAAATATATTCACAATATGTTTTATTATGTTTTAACGATTTAAGTTTGTTAAGTTAGCAGTCCAACGTTAGTAATCTACAACTAGTTGTCCACAGTTAGATGTACAGAATTAAATCAATATATATTATCTCGAATCAATCCATGACCCAGTGTATACAAGTCTCAGGCTAGATCACAACTCAAAGTATATATTATTTTGGAATCAACCTCAACCGTGTATAGCTAACTCGAACATTACTGCACATAGAGTGTCTATGGTTGTTCCCAAATAATATTTATAGATGGGTCGATATTGTGACGACCCGGGAATTTCCGACCAAATTCAAACTTAATCTTTATAAGTTTCCCACACGATAAGCAAAGTCTGTAATATCGAAAAAAAAAAAACCTAAAACTTTGAACTATGTTTATATATATATATATATATACATTTGACCTTTGACCATTCCCGATGATTCACGAACAATTGTTTGTAAATAAATATGTATATATAAAAATAAATATAAGCATAGATATAATACTTTACATAGATAAAATACACTTTAATTAATTAGAATTAAAAATGTAAAACAGAATAAGTAAGTACAATTAAAATGAATAAATATAAACATGTATATGATATATTATGAATATATATGTATATATATGATTTCTATTAATAATCATTATTATATTGTATATAAATAGTTAATAAATGTTGTTATAAGATATATAATATAATTACTAAATGTTATATAGTTAATAAGATATAAGTTCTACATATCAAACTTACATACAAGTTAAAATATAATTAATGTATTAAAATTCTTATTATTACTGTTCTTATTAACATTTTCATAAATAATAATATTAATATCAGTAACAGTATTATTAATATTATCATATAATTTATAGATGTAAAAATCGATACATTTGATTTGTTACATTGTTGTTAATAATATTAGTTTTAACAATATATATAGTTAAGACTATTATTAATTATTATCATTACTGTTTATATAATAATTATTATTATTAGTATTCATATATTGTTATTAATATATCTACTTATTTATAGTAATATAAATTATATATAAAATCAGAAAATTATAATCTGGATCCTGTTATACATCTAGCTCGACTGTAGTAGATTGATACCTTTGTCTCTAAACCGTTTCACATCCCTATCCTTCGTACAAATCAGATAATCATTTGATTCAATATTTATTTTATGTAGTTGAATTTTTCTGTCCTCTTTTGTTTGATTAGGAAAATTGATACGCACATACTTTATATAATTGATTGCTTTCAGTGTTAACTAATCCATATAACCTTTTTACCACCAACTACAACTTATACAATTCATTTATCTGCTTCATAGTGATTAAATTAAACCAACATATTGAAGAACACCCAAACCCACCATTCTCTCTATCTCTCTCTCACTGTATTTTTTTATTCTGTTTTGAAACCAAAGCCAGACAGCTCTCTATCAACTCTTTCTGCTACGACTGCATTTTTCTTTCCTTTCCTAAACATAACTTTCTATTATGATTTCTACTTCTGACTTCTACTTCGAATTATAACCAAACCAAACAGCTATCTAACTTGCATCTGCTGTTGCCGCTGTTTCTGAAAAGAACACCCTCTACAACCGCCAACCACATGCTAGATATTCCGATTTGTTTCTGCTGCGGTATTTTCTTGTTTTCCACTTGCAAGTTATAACTTCATTATTTATCCCTTTTATACACCAACACTATCTAAACAATACCCCACTTGTCAATTTACTAATTAGTGGAGAATATGTTAATTGATTATGTTTATCAATTTCTCTGTCAAACATGGATACACGTCGATAGCATGCTAAGGATTTAAAAAAAAAAATGCATGTGGGGCAAGGTGGAAAAAGCATTGGCCGACAATTTCAAGGGAATAAACCCACTTGCTTTAAAAGAAATCGGAGGAATTAATTAATTTGGACCTCAAATTTACTTTCTAAATATTGAACTGCTATTCGATCTGTTTACGACCAAACACCTTCGAGGACTGCAACTATTATTTTTCTGTTTCTATTTCTTTCGGTCAGACCAAAGTTGTAACCAAACCCATTTGCAAACTGCTCGATACTTACATGCTCCTGCCGTAAATTTTTTTTTTTGAAAGAGGCAAACAAATGATATACAAACCAGCTTCATCCATCGGTCCATTTTGATGACTCACATGTTACTCGTTAAAACTATGGTCATCATGTATATGGTCATATATATATATATATATATATATATATATATATATATATATATATATATATATATATATATATTACGGGTATATATAAAAAAAAAAAAAAAGAGATAAAAGAGAAACATCCACCTAGTGGGAGTTGCTGTCGAGTGAAAAAGAAAAAGAAGTGGGGACCTTGGGAGCTTGCTTGGGTCACGATCCAAATACTATATGAGTGTAATATTAGTTGTCAGACTTATTTACCATTTTAACTCGTTAAAAGCTTTCAATCTTGGGACCCCAATTCTTCAAGTGGCAACGTAAATTGATGATCTAAATAAATATAGTGATGGTACGAAGTTATGATAATGATAAGATATAGATGATGATCGATGATAATAGAATACGATGATGAGAGTTATTAGATGAAGATGTTATAAAAAAAAAAAAAAAAAAAAAAGAAGAAAAGGTAACCGACTAAAACGGCTTATATATTAAGTGGTAAATTAAATCAGAAATCTATGGACAGTGAATGGATAGTGGTGTTTGTGTTAATCGACAAGTCTTGGGTTCGAGCCAGGACGAGGGCATCTTGTTTCTGAAAGCCATTTAAAACACCCTTAAGGTATTATTTTATCCCTATTATTATTTTTATTATTAATAATATTATTATCAATTTTTTTGTAAGTAGTATTATTATTGAAACTATTTTTTTTAATAAAAGTTATCATATTTATTATTAGAACTATCATTATTATTATTATTAGAATTATCATTATTTTATCATTATTATCTTTATTTATTTTTTTTTTATTATTTCTAACACCAATATTATTATTTTAATCATTATTATTATTAGTATTAGTAATATATTAAATAAAGATTTTCTATATAAAAATATATTATTTACATAAAACATAACTATATTAATATGATTGTAATAAATATTAATTATCTAATTAATGTATATAAAAATAAATATAGTTAATTTAGTTATTAATGAAACGTACAAGTTATTAAAATAACAATTAATAATAATACCTAAACTTGTTCGATTATAATTATGTGTGTTAATACATACATACATGATATAGGTTCGTGAATCCGAGGTCAACCCTACACTTGTTCAATGTCGTCATATGTATTTTTACTACAAAATACAGTATTGTGAGTTTCATTATTCCCTTTTTAAATACTTTTGCAATATATATTTTTGGGACTGAGAATACATGCGCTGCTTTTATAAATGCTTTACGAGATAGACACAAGTAATCGAAACTACATTCTATGGTTGGATTATCTAATCGAATATGCCCTTTTTTATTAAGTCTGGTAATCTAAGAATTAGGGAACAGACACCCTAATTGACGCGAATCCTAAAGATAGATCTATCGGGCCCAACAAGCCCCATCCAAAGTACCGGATGCTTTAGTAATTCGAAATTTATATCATGTCCGATGGAGGATCCCGGAATGATGGGGATATTCCTATATGCATCTTGTTAATGTCGGTTACCAGGTGTTCAATCCATATGAATGATATTTTTGTCTCTATACATGGGACGTATGTTTATGAGAAATGAAATATGAAATCTTGTGGTCTATTAAAATTATGAAATGATTATTTAGGTTAAACTAATGAACTCACCAACCTTTTGGTTGACACTTGAAAGCATGTTTATTCTCAGGTATGAAAGAAACATTCCGCTGTGCATTTGCTCATTTTAAAGACATGATTTAGAGTCGATCATCGCAATGGAACCAGATGTTAGTGACTTCGTCCAGATGGATTAGGACGGGTCCTTTCAGATATGATATGTCAAAATATTGTATACGTGTCTATGGTATCCTAAGATTACACAATATATGTTAGAATAAATGTATAATACAATATAAGTTAGTTAAGTTATGATGTGTATAGATTTGTTACAAATTTCACGTAGCTACAACAAATAAAAATATCCAATTTTGTTTTACCCATAACTTCTTCGTTTTAAATCCGTTTTGAGTGATTCAAGTTGCTATGGTTTCATATTGAACTGAAATTTATGAATCTAAATAGAAAAAGTATAAGTTTATAGTTAAAAATATAAGTTACAAGTCATTTTTGTAAGAGGTAGTCATTTCAGTCGAAAGAACGACGTCTTGATGACCAATTTGAAAAACATACTTCCGCTTTGAGTTTAACGATGATTTTTGGATATAGTTTCATGTTCATAATAAAAATCATTTTCTCAGAAGAATAACTTTTAAATCAAAGTTTATCATATTTTTTAATTATCTAACCCAAAACAGCCCCCGGTTTCACTACGACGGCGTATGTCCGGTTTTACGGTGTTATTCGTGTTTCCAGATTTTAAATCATTAAGTTAGCATATCATATAGATATAGAAAATGTGTTTAGTTGATTTTAAAAGTCAATTTAGAAGGATTAACTTTGTTTGCAAACAAGTTTAGAATTAACTAAACTATGTTCTAGTGATTACAAGTTATAATCTTCGAATAAGATAGTTTTATATATATGAATCGAATGATGTTATGAACATCATTACTACCTCAAGTTTAGTATTTAAACCTACTGGAAGTGACAAGAAATGATATAGCTTCAAAGGATCTTGGATGGCTTGAAAGTTCTTGAAGTAGAATCATGACACGAAAACAAGTTCAAGTAACATTTCTACTCGAATTAATATTGTTATAGTTATAGAAATTGAATCAAAGTTTGAATATGAATTATACCTTGAATTAGAATGATAACCTACTGTAAATAACATAGGTTTCTTGATCTTAGATGATTACTTGGAATGGATTAGAAAGCTTGGAAGTAAACTTGTAAACTTTAAAGTGTTTATGAAGTGTTCTTGAGTAGTTGTTTTGTATGTTGATCTAGGTTAACTAGATTGAGCTAGATTATGAAGAAAATGATGAAGAACACTTAGAACAATAAGAAAGGAATTGAGAGAGAGTAATTTGATGCATAAAAATTGGAATGAAAATGTGTTTATGGCTGGTGAAGAAAAACGTGATCCTACCCTTGAATATAAGGTTCCATTAGTTTGTATTTTTGTTAGATATTTCATGCTAGTTGCCAAATGATGGTTCCTACATATTTAGGTGACTCATTAAGGCTGCTAAGAGCTGATCATTGAAGTGTATATACCAATAGTATATACATTTAGAAGTTGTGTATTGTACGAGTACGAATACGGATTGAATACGAGTAAATAGTGTTACTCTAGCAAATAGTGGTTACTGTAGCAAATAGTATTTTACTGTAGCAAATAGTATTTTACTATAGCAAATAGTATTTTACTGTAGCAAAGCGAAAATTTACTGTATCAAATAGTATTTTACTGTAGCAAATAGTGTTTTAGTTGTACATCTTTGATTTAATTGTATTTCTTCTTATATATATATATATATATATATATATATATATATATATATATATATATATATATATATATATATATATATATATAATAAAAACTTACATCATAAAAAAATAAAACGATTATATAATTATCACAAGTTATGACGTTCGTGAATCATCATGCAAACGGGGTGGTCAATTGTCTACATAAACTCATTTCAATTAATCAAGTCTTAACAAGTTTGATTGCTTAACATGTTGGAAATATTTATTCATGTAAATATTAATCTCATATAATATATAATCATGGAAAAGTTCGGGTCACTACATCTTTAAGGTTACCTGCAAACCGGCTACGTCTCTCCCGGTCATAACGCTACCGTGAAGAAACACTTGGAATAAAACATCAGTTAGAACCTTCTTGATTGAACAAAACACTCATCCGTCAAGGCCTGGATGGACCTACCACACTCTCGGGATTATCATGACTCCCCGGTTTGGGTATCCTGGCCAGGCACAAGGATACCATCCCGAAACAAGTACGCTGTCCCGGAATAAGCACGCTGTCCCTGAATAAACGCATTGTCCCGGGATAGGCACTCCATCCCGGAATAAGTGCACCATCCCAGAACGAGTACTTGATCCCGGAACGAACATACAAACAAGCTGCACACCATGTCAGCCCATGAATCTAGGAAAGTTTGTTAGGATCTGCTCGTTATTCCCATGAAAGGGACAGGTGCCACATCAGTCCTTGGGATTAGCAAAGTTCGTAATAACCATAAAAGGGACATGTGCCACGTCACCATTCCCTCATAACACCAATAAATACACGATCAGGATCATTCAACCACCAACACTGGAGGCATTAATGTTACTCTGCCTAAATTAATTACGGTAACATTTCTCCAGCTGATAATACAACTCCGATCAAGATTCCAGTCGCCGTCGGAGTTAATCTTCATTAAGATATTAACTTACTCGATTCCAATCGAATAAAGGTTAATCCCATTGATTGTTATATGCCCTTGAAATCCAAATTTCAAATCGGGGTTCGCACAATTATTGGAGTTAAAACATTTGATCCACTCTTTTCCCCAAATCAAGCACTCAAACCCGAAATCTATTTAACGATTACGATTTTAGTTTGATAAAATGGCACCACCTAAAGGTACGAACAACACAGTGAAACCAAGTAGCGAAACAGCAAGCAAGAAAGGAACGACCGATGACGTCCAACCACCTTTGAACAAAGGAAGCTCGCCAACGGTGGAACCACCTCAACCCCAAAAGCAATCAATCGCTCACATTCACTCTGGAGAAGCATCAAGAGATGAGATGAATGTTTCCGATGACGACGTAAACACACAAGTGGACACACCACCTGGCGGGGGAAGTTTGAAACTCGGCACCCCTGGTCTCAAAACCGGCGATTCGAGTGGCGTCGGATTATCACATAATGACACTGACATGATCACTAAGATGATCTCAGTCGACGTCAAAAAGCAAGTAATCGAAAAGCTAAAAGTCATGTTGAACGACTGCAACAATCTAGCAGAAAGGCAGTAATTGCAAACTCTTGAAATCTTGAAGACCGGCTACACTGCATAACATCGGCTCAGGAAGTGAGGGTGTCACCAAGTCTGCTGCAAACGCATGGTTAACTGAACTCCTTATGCAGGCTGCACCGCCGGTGTATAAACACTTTCTGTCACAACCCGCCGTCCAAGGGACTGCGCTCGAGAATCTGTTTGTCCTGATCACTGGTAATAAAGTAAAGCGACCGGTTGAGATGTCGGCTACCAGCCAAAAGCTCTGCGAGCGAATTGCCAACTGTATCCTTCCTACTAACATCTTCATACCAGTCACTTTGGGGGTGTACAATGGAACTACTGACCCGGATAATTTCCTGCAAATCTTTGGGGTGCCATGAAAACCTAACATTGGAGTGATGAGGTGGCGTGTCATCTCTTTCCGACTATCCTACAGTCTGCCACCAGGGAATGGTTTCCCAAACTACCACCAAATGGCATCACATGCTTCACAGACTTACGAGAGAAGTTTCTCATGCAATATCAAAATCTTCGCCGCCACACGTGTACACACTTGTACGCTCATGAAATACCAATGTATCGGGGGGAGAAAATTGAAAGCTTTATCACAAGGTACATGCTGGAATGCCAAAAAATCCCAGGGCCCCCAGAAACACAACAGATTTCCGAGTTCACAACATGCCTAAAAAAAGATGCACACCCATCGCTTGTCGTTAAACTTCGATGGAACATCCCGATTACATTCTCGGATGCTGTGACGGTATCAAGGCAATACCAACACTCTGGGCGAGAAAGGCAAGCCGGGTATCACCGAGACGAGAAGAAAAGAGATGATGAGAGGAAAAGCGACAACAGAAACCATCATGACAGTAGCCGACGCAGTGAAAAACCACCACATAAGCTACAATAGCCATGGCAAGAGCCATGACATCCATATGAATGATAAAAGTAGTCGAAGACCATACGATAAGGGATCTTTAATCGACAGCTTGTCCAAAACTCCAAGAGAGATACTGTTAACGGAGCCGTTAAAGGAAATGTTCACCCCTCCGGCACCATTGGAAAAGCGGGATGGTCAAAAGTCAGACAAGTTCTGTGAATTCCATGAAGACAATGGTCACGACACTGGCAAATGCAAAGCATTAACACGTGAAATTATTGCCAAAATCAAGGCGGGTGAATTAAATTACTTGTTGTCGGGTCGAAAGTTCAAAAACGCTGATCCCAATAAAACATTCAGCTGGCAAAAGGAAGATGGCAAGAAGCGCGAGAAAGCAAAAGACAAAGTGGTCATTAACATGATCAACATTGAGAAAGATGAGTTCGTTCCACGTTGCTTCTGGAAGGATGCCGCAATCACGTTCCCAGGGTTACCGGCACGATACTCTAGGGAAGAATCGGTAGTGATTATCGGACTGATAGATGGTTTTCAGGTCAGTGAAATGTATACCAACACGAGAAGTGAGGCTGATGTCCTGTATGCCCATTACCTCTCCCAGCTCCCAAAATGTGTCGGAAGGAAAATGAGGCAGTCCAACGCCGTCATCTCAGGGTTCACGGGTTCCTCTGAGGAACCCATGGGCAAACTCAAGGCAACGGTCACAATGGGTACTTAACCCTACCTCCGTAGTGAAGTCATCGAATTTTATGTCGTCAAATCTGTGACTGCTACGAATGCGATACTGGGAAGAAAATTCTTCAGGAAGTTTGGCGCAATAGCTTCCACAGCTCACGGTGTGCTCAAATTTTCCACCCGACGAGGCGTGGCAACAGTCCAGTCCACCCGACATCCTTTCCCCAGAAATGATGACACTCAAGCTAGGGGATGTGCTGAATCATGGATGACACCACACGTCCTGGAGGAAAAACGTGTGTCTGTTCTTAAAAGGCTAACTTACTTCTCTCCACCGACACGCTACACTAGCAAAAATCCAATCAATACCTACGAAGCAGAAAAGGTGGTAACCGGCTGGCATCACATCCAGGATGTGAGAGATCGTTTGACGATGTGTACGAAAAAACTGAACCCCTCAACCCGACACTTAAACGTTCCAGGCCAGAAAGCTGTGAGAGCTCTAACCGGGACAAGACAACAGTTGAAGGAAACAAAAGTGGCTAGGCAAAGCGACTGAAGTTTAGATATATATTGTGGTTGAAACTGATCACTTCAATCATAAGTTATCTTGATGTTCATTTTTTTCTTTCACAAATAAAGAATCTATGTATGACTTTCTTTCTACAATGAATAAAGCTTTTACCGTTTACAACTTAGTCATTATGTTATTTACAACGTTGTTTACATAAAAATAACCGGCTAGCGGCAGACAGATTCTGGCATCCACATAAGTCCCATGCAAGTTATTCTGTACCCCCTTAAGAGATGATTGTCTAGCCCTCGTTGGTACAAGTGTATACTGATCAACAGCCAATGAGTAGATGGCATAAACACGCGTGACTGCACGGTGTACATGCCAAAACTAATACAAATGTATTCTAGACCTACATAACAAACACAAGAACTAGTTCGACTGAAGAAAATTCATCACAAAATACTTGAAATTAAAATTCCATTAATTACATATGATTTCATTACAAGTTACTTCAAAAAATGTACAACAGTGTGCAGTACAACAAACTAAAATTCAAATTCTAACAGCTGCTGCACGGTTGTCACTTCATCAGAGCAGAGATCCTCAAAACTGCCAAACCGGATCTCTTTTAACGCCTGATGAGCGGCCTGGAGCTCCTGCACGGCACCCGTGTTCACATTCTCGGCGATGTCCGGGCGCAAGGGGACGACCCAACCAGTGTGATGCTTTTGGATCATCCTCACGGCCCAAGTAAAGTTGGCCGCCCCAAAACTATTTAAATAAGTCTCGAAAGGCGCCTTCACAGTGCCGGAGTTGATAGTCTTCTTCAACAATGAAGGCAGACCACCCTGCAACCGCCTCCATTGCAGAAACAGCAGAAGAAATCTCCTTATCCTTCTCCGCCACCACCCGGGCAAGCTCTTCCTTGGTGGCCCTCAGCTGGCTCTCCAAGCTATCAATAGCTTCCCGGGCCATTGACGTCCTGGACAACTCATCCTGGGCAGCCTTTAGCTGACGCTCAAGATCTATCACCATCTCCTCATCATGGTTAAAACTGTCATGCAGGAAAGTGTTTAGCGCCACGATTTTCCGGGCACGGACAACCTTGGCGTCACCCACAGGAAGGGAAGAAAATTCCCGTCGGAGGACTGAGGAAGACCCCTTCTCCAGGGCACTCATGCAAGCAGGATAATCGATATCCAGTTGAGAGAAAATACAGATGAGGTTATCACCTGCAGGGACATTAAAGTGAATGTCATCGAAACTCTCCAAGGAAAAATGTTCTCCCTCACTGCCACCCAGCTTTAGGGGCTCCGTCTCGGTCGCCCCATCTCCGACAGAAGGCTCGCCAACAACTGCAAGAATTAAACAAGTCAAACACAAAGCAAATGTAATAACAAGAATAAGAATAGCCTGCCAGAACAAGAAGATTACCTTTGGCCTTCTTTGATCGGAGCTGAGGAAGTTCAATGATCCTCCTCTTCACAACCGCCTGCTCCTCCGTCATAACCGGAGCTGTAACGACCCAACCCGTTAAACATCGCAAAACATTTTTTTTTGAAAGTGGACAGGCCAAACCTGTCAGGAAATTACCGCGGCGCGGTTCATCTAGCCGCGGCGCGGTCCACAATGGAAACTGAAGGTCAGAGACCATCAAAAAGCTGATACCAAAGTGCGATCAAGCTCGCGGAGCGCCCCAAAGTGTGACGCCCCGTACAAAACCATCGTGTACGGATAATCAACAACAGGATTCATTACAAGGTCCAACACTATATGCTGTTTGAAAACCAGTTTAGTATTCATGAAAATATAGTGTTTTACAAAAGATAACGTGCTTCCTAGGAATAGAAGCATAAACATAAGTACGTGACCCAAAGGTCATTACAAAGCCATTGTTTGAAAATAACGTAAATTACGAATGCAAAATAAAAGTTCCATGATTGAGACATCTCTAAGTAATGCAGCGGAAGTCTAACACAGCAATTCTGTAACACCAATACAGCAAGTCTAATAGCGGAAGCAACAACATCTAAGCACCTGAGAAATACATGCTTAAAAAGTCAACACGAATGTTGGTGAGCTATAGTTTGTTGTAATCAGTAATGTAATGTAGGCCACGAGATTTCAGTGCTTCAACCAGCAGTTCAAAATAGTAATTCAACTCAGTATGTTAAAGTATATGTTTAACCGTGGGCACTTGGTAACTAACTTAACGTAAGTAACACCCCCTAAAAGTACACTTGGCGAGTGCGTAAGTTTACGAAGTATTAAACACCCGTTAAATGCTAGCGCTACTAACCCGAGTGGGGATGTCAAACCCTATGGATCTATATCTAAGATTCGCGTTCACCGGTTCAAAGACCAATGACTAAACGTTATCGAGCTAAGGGGAAAGTTTATGCCGTTGTATAACTCACACATATATAAAGTTTAAGTACTCGTGCCTAGTATGTAAAACGTAAAATGCGCATGTATTCTCAGTTCCCAAAATAGTTAAAGTAAAAAGAGATGCTATAACTCACAGTGAAAAGTAGTAAAGTTGATTCGGGAAAGTAAGCAAGTAGTTTGTCCAAAAGGTCCTGAACCTAAGTCAAAAGTTACTAAGTCAGTAAATCGTTCCTAAAGGTTTAAAAGTATGTAAACTAGGTCTTAAGTATCATCATCATTCATCATAAGTCAAAAAAAAAGTAAAGTAAGTTTCATTCAAGAATAGAGACCGAAGCAAAGGCTGACTTTGATCAGCTTCTACGACCTCTACGTAAATCGAAAAGATGCGTAATCAGTGGCTATGGCTCCGTATGTGAGTCCAATAGTTTCTGACCAATTTCCTGAACCAAACTTGTCTTCATTTGACTGTGGCGACGGTTTAAGTGCGAGTAGGTCAGAAATTTCAGCACAACGTTAAAAGGGGGTATTGAATTTCGGAAGGCTTTAAATCCTAAACCGTAAATCGGATTAAGACGAGTCTTAAACGAAAAGTAATCTACTCGAACCCATATATCTGGAAATTAACTTTTCCAGTAGCCCAGGTTACTGATCAGTTCCAGAAAATAGTAAGAAAAGTGTTTCGGTGGGTTCTTGGTGCTTGATGCTCATCACGGTTCTCATCCTTGATGCTTGTAGCTTCAAGTGTACAACACGTTGATGTGTTTGCATCATCTTAACCAAGGTTTGACCATCATAACACTAGTGTATGTCTAAGATATGTAGCACAACTCATTTAAGTGTTGTAAGTAGTTTGATGAACCAAAGTTACATCAAGATCTTAGATCCGACACATACATGAGTTCTAATAGTAATATAAAGCTATAAACTTGAAAGTAACCTAAATAATCAAGATTTTAAGTTGTAGAACTTAGATCTTAGTTAGATCTTAAAGATCCTAGACTAGAAAGTCTAGGTCTAGTGTTCTTAAGTTAGATCCTAAGTTATAGAACTTGAATCTTCACTTTAATGAAACCATAAGTTATGAAACTTAGATTTTCATCTTGTAAAATGTATTTATGCTTACAAGCTTTTGTTTACAACAAAATAAGAAGAGCATAAGCTATAGAAACTTAGATCTATCATAAGTATATGAAGTTATAACTAGAAAGTTATACTTCCATGTTCTTGAACTTACAAAGTTAACTTTAGTTTCAAGAAATATGAGATCAAGATTAACTAGTAATACTTGACCAATAAACATAGATCACGAATTTAAAGTACATGAAATGAAGAAATAAACTAATATACAAGTATTAAGTTCATGTTTGTTTATACTTAAGAAGATTCAAATCAAAGTTTGGATCTTAGGATTTAAGTCTACAAACATGAACACAAGTATGATTATAAAGCTTATGAACTTTTAGATCTTTAAAACATTTAAGTGTAGAACCATAAACTAACAAGTTTAGATTCTTTTTCTTGGTTCTTCATCAAACAAAAGGTGGAAGTAACCAAGATTACATGAAGATACAAGCTAGATAACTTGATCTTTAACATTAACAAACAACAAGTAACTAAACAAGTAATGTGATGATGATGTTGGCGATTTTAATGGAAGAAAAAGAAAGGAAATAAAGTTTTGTTACTTACAAGCTTTGAGAGAAAAAGATGAGAGAAAGAAAGTGCAAGTAATGAAGTGTGTGTAAAAGAAATGATACTTGCAAATAAGTAACAAAGTAAAAATTTGAACTCCCTCCCTTGTAGCACATGGTGGACGGTTTTGGTTCACAAAAGAGGGAAGTCAAAAGCCAACTTTCTAGCATGGGGTGAAGGTGTAAGCTTAGAATGGTATTAAAGTTAATAATGTATGGGAAAGAGTTCTAGCATGCTTGTAAGATTTTGTCTCCAACTTAAGTTAATTAATCCATATTTATCATTAATAAAACGCTAGCTTAAAAGTGGGCTTACTAGTCCATTAAGGAAGTAGGATGGGCTTCCAAGTCCATGTCCATTAATAAAGGCCCAAGTCCAAGTATGTATGCAACAATTAAATAAATAAAGTCCAAGTAATTAACTACTAACATTAGTTAATTAAAAAAAATTAATAAAAATTTAATCATGAACGTAAATAATATCCGAGATATTATTCGTAAAAAACGTGTGTCACAAAGACAAGTCGGGGCATGGAAAGTCAATTAAGGTGCTAAGTCCATTAAGGTAACTAGTAAGCATTAGTAATCACTAAGCTTAATTAAATAAGCCCTTAAGCCAAGTAATTGTTATAATAAATAACAATCAAGTTTACGTAGTCATAATATTCCAATTACGACAAAAGTTTAACGTGTACCATGTACGTATCTCGTTTAAAATGATAAGTGACACCAACGATCGTAAAAGCATTCGGGGATCAAGTTAAGTGATTACACACTTAATAGCATGTTGTAAGATATTAACGAGAGTAATTAATCATGATTAAAGATCCCAGAGCATAAGCTAGCTCAGTACACACAAATACGCAGTTTCATGAAAGCACAAAGCACAAAAGCAAGTCGAAAAAGCCGGGTCGTTACATTACCCACCTGTTAAAGAAAATTTCGTCCCGAAATTTTAAGGGGTGACCAATAATAGTACCGTATTTGAATAAGAAGGAGCGTATCAAAGTTCCGTGAGACTCGTGGCTCAAAAGTGAGTTATTTACCTTGAAAGGTACTTTGGTGTATAGAAGTAAGAATAAGTATATGCCATTAATTAAGTCTCTTGTCCCAAGGGATCAACAAATTGATTTCGCTTCTGTTTAACATGAGTATGTCATTTGAATATATATCCATAAAAGGAAAGATGGTGTTTTTAGCCTTACAGGCATCTTCAGTAAGCCGGATGCATGAAATGCATCATGAATGTTTCTAAACTCATCTAAAACATTGAGCGCTTATGTCCCAATACAAAGCTGACAGGTAGAATTTAAAATATGGTGATCGCAACCATGCAATTTGATGTCTGGATTGTGTTAGCCACGAATTTTACCAACCCCTTGATTTCGGAAGGAGGCCATAGGCATAAAGAACCCGATTCTTAAGAATGTTTGCAATCCATAATTACTTATAGTGCCTTCAGAATGGTCTGAACGAACAATGAAAGATATCACCCAGTTTAATAGACAGCGTGTGAACTTCTCCCTGAGATGGAATGAAAGCACAGTTCCATAATGTAACTTTATTACGTTGAAGTTAGGGTTAACGTTAACTAGAGCAACATATAGTTGCAACCAACGAAGGAAGGAATGTGTAGAGTATCTACATCAGTGCCGTAAATGTTTTAAGCAGTCCCCTTCCAGGAGGATAATGAGATTCTTAGATTCTTAAAGTATCTTATATTATGTTTCCGAAGGAAAATTGCACGGAAGGTGTGATCTTTGAACGAGAGAGAACTCTTCGAGCAGTTCGTTCTTAATTTATCCTTATACTTAAGGGGGTGCGCGGATTAGAAGATACGTGAACCCTTGGTCATAAAGAATGGTTTACTCTAAGTGAAAAGAATCTCCAAAAATGATTCCTGTATCTCAACATACTGATTCATAGAGATGAGGTTTACGAGAGTGTTGCGATTTGCCGTGAAGTATTGAGAACAGAAACACACCTAGTGCCTTTCCTACAATAGGGTGACCACTGAGTGTACCTCAGAAGACTGATTCATTGGCCCGCATTTCGTCATGTCTAACCTTAAAAGGAACATTTTATGGGTGCAAAGATTTTCTAACAAATTTTATAAAACTGCCATCCAAAGTGGCTCAAGAGTTTTTAACAGAGGTCTTAATGGTAAGTTTCATCCCTAACGGAGGGCGGGAAGAAGTGTGATCCATACATGGTGTAGTCTAATACAAAAACCTTTAATAAAATCAACCAAGGAAATTTTGAAGAACCTTTAAATGTTTGATGCGACAACATAAACGGAACGAAGTTCCTGGTAAGTTTAGAAGTAGGTACAACGTGTACCATTTTGCACAAAACTATTTGACTTAAGTTGAATAACTCGTTAAAGGAGCGATTTTTAAATAATTTGAAGATATAACTTAGTATGTACTAACCAGAATAAGTAAAAGTAAATTCATTAACTTAATTATATACATACATATAAAATTTTATAAATCGCATAAGTGACAGAAAAACTCTATTACTTTCATTTGTCCATAAATCCCGTGAGGACCGCACGAATAATCAACGTGTAAAAATCAACGTGTAAAATTTTTGATAAACATAGCTTTTCGTATTGCGATTTGAAAAAGATTGAGTGGAAAATCTTTAAATCATCGGGTGACAAGTTACTAGGCAATGAAAACTAATGAATTAAATATAGTTTTGATAATTATTAGGACATAAGTCTTTGGGCCAAAAATGTTTACGTGCAATGCCGTTGCTAAAAAGTGAGGTATGAAGGATAGAGTATGAGGACGAGAAGTTAATCGCTTCTTGACTTTGCAAAATGCCAAACAGGTTATGACTAATATCAAAGTCAGAATACTGATGGTGCTAATATCACTAAATGAGAATCTCTTGTTATAAGTCAGGCCTTAGAGTTACGTAAGAGAGAGCATCGTTCCAACAGGTCTGGTGAATAAGGTTCCTAGGGTAACACATTAATTCTAAATGGTTTAAGTGTTAGTGGATGTCTAAAGGCTTCGAATGACATGGCAGTAAGTGCCTTCAACACGTACACACATGAATCTCTAGATTTCGAAGGTTGTAAAGTCTTCATGATGACTTGGATACGGACAAGCAACGAAAATTTTTATAGAAATTGTTTAGGGTGACAATGTAAGAAAAGAAACGAAGTTCTTAGTAAATATAGGCTACTCCAAGTAAAATGTCTTTTGATTAAAAGAATTGATTTGTAAATGTGAAAGTAAAATTTCACATGTACTAGTCAAAAGTAAGTAATCATTTACTTTATTATATATAACATATACGTCTTCTAAAATTTGTACGAATAAAATAATTTTATTTTATAAAACTTTGAGAGGATCGCACGGTAAAATAGTGTGTGTAAATTTTGGCAAACAAATTTTTTTCATATTTCGAAGGTTACAAGTTGAAAAAAGATTGATGAGGATTGAGTAAAAGATTTTTGAAAATTTTCGGTGATATTTGAGAAAAAAATGTTACGAGGTAATGAAAACTGTTGGATTTAAATGTGGTTGATGACTATTAGTAGGGCACAAGTCCTTTGACCAAAAATGTTTAAGTGTGAAGATGTTGCTTATAAGTGAGGTACGAATGGGAGAGTATGAGGATGAGAATTAACTACCCATTAATTTTTGAAAATTTCGAACTTGTAAGACAACGGTCGAAGTAAGAAGTACGATGGTGTGGTTATCATCGAATAAGGAATCTCTCGGAATAAGTGAGGATTTAGAGTCGCGTAAGAATGAGTATTAATTAAGATTCTTGGATAGTCCTTAATCTGGAATTTGAATCGCTGGGGTGACGGGATACATTTTCCTTTATGTATCGTTATGCAAGTTTGTCCATTGTATCGGTTTCTTTCATGGCTAGAAAGTAAGCAGTTTTGGTGAGGCAGTCACAATAACCTAAATAGTATCATAATCGCCTACCGTTTTCGGTAACTTTTTGAGGAAATTCATCGTTATTCCTTTCCATTTCCATTATGGGCTTTCGGGCTGTTGACGTAACCCAAATGGATTTTAGCTTACCATTCTCGCGAGGCATACAAAAATTTTCTCACTATAAATACCCTTCGCTTCCATCCTTGAAAGCCAGTCCGTCCCAACTATTTCATCAAGCTTCCTAACTTGATGAGTATTAGGTTAATTCTAAAGTTCATTCCAAGCTTTTACATCAAGCTTCCTAACTTGATGAGTATTAGGTTAATCTTAAGGTTCATTCCAACCAAATCTTATTATACTGCCATGAAAATTTTTATCAATCTTCTCAAATAACATCTGCTTGTGCGTAGGTAACTAATCCTTTCCAACTACTACTTTAAAACTTCCAAGTTTTGTTGACATGAGATCATTTCCAAATGACCCACTTGTTAATTGTAAGATATTACCTTAAATCATTCCTCTATCTATGCCAGCTTACCATTAGCTTATCCTATAGAATACTTAACTCTCATGGTTGTTAATAGCTTATTAGTCATAACACTAAGATTCTTAGATATAAGGTTTCTATCGCTCCTTATTAAAAACCCTTGAGACAATAAAACGTTGTGATGAAATGTACCCAAACTAAAATCAGGATCCATGCAAGTTTCCATAACTAAGATAACGATTGCTCTACCGCAAGTCAGTACAAAAGTTTTTTTTTTTACTATTTGAGAACTTTTTCCTTAAATGTCCAGGGTGTCGATATCTATAACAAATTTTCGGGTTATCAATTCTGCAATCAAGGCCCTTCTTGTACAGTGTCTGGGCTACGTGGTTATTCCTTCCCTACCTTTAACAGACTATAATGCGTATGCTTAAGTGATCCCTGCCAAAATTTTCCCTGGATCACCTCATATTCCTCATGTAGTAACATTGAAACTTCTGCATGATTTACTTCAATATAATCACGCTGGCCTGGCGTCATTATATTGTACTAAATCGTACGTTCATTCCAACATCATTCCATATGGTCAATGTAACGTGATCACTTCCAGTTATACTCAATTTCATCTAACGGTGCTTTATCTATGCCATCTCAAAACAGAATCTACATAATTAATCTCACAGTTTCTCGATGTGGGTGCTTAGGTTCCGTAGGTCATGCGTCAATGCCTAAATGTCCCGAAATTTCTTCGAAATGTTTGGGTTCAGGTAACGTCGTTAGGTTCCTTTCTAGAAATTAAATCTGGGTCTCGCGTCGAGCTGTACGTGTAGCAAGTAGTGATATGATATGTCTCGAGGTGACTCCCAAGTCTTTGGGTATGGTTGAGCATCTGTAGAAGGCACTCTGACCTTGTGAAAGGAGATGTCCTCCAATATCTCCTCCTCTGAGGATCAACTTTAGTGGGCACGTAATTCGAGGGGTACTCCTAGATTGTGTGAAGTAATATTTCGATCTCTGGAACGGTGGAACAGTTGTAACAGGTGGATTAAAATACTAGTCCTCAGGGTTAAACGAGTGGGAAAAGGATTCAGAAAAACATCTGGACTAGGAAGGATAAATTCTCCAAGTCGGTACAAGGAATAGCAGGCATGTAGCAAGAGTGTAATCAGGCATATCAACTACAGCAGCCTAGATCATCTACAACAGTACGTAGCATGGCAATAGTAACAGTATCATACCGAAGTAACATACTAAAAGCAGATAGTAGTATGTAGTAGCGAGAATAAGCAAAAGCATACAACGCGTTTACATAGCAGTAAAAGAAAATGGTAACATGCAGCAAGTTCATACAGCAGTAGAAGTAAGCAGTGGCATGCAGTAGTAGTAAGCGGTAACATGCAGTAATAAAATACAGTAGTATGCAGCAGTTCGCAGAAACAAGTAAACGAGCAAGTTGTAGATTAGTCCTATTAGCGAATCCTACTCGACTCGTTCAAGACTCACTAATGCAACCTAATTCCCTACAACCAATGCTCTGATACCAAATGTGTCGCCCCGTATAAAACCATCGTGTACGGATCATCAACAACAGGATCATTACAAGGTCAAACACTATATGCTGTTTGAAAACCAGTTTAGCATTCATGAAAATATAGCGTTTTACAAAAGATAACGTGCTTCCTAGGAATAGAAGCATAAACATAAGTACGTGACCCAAAGGTCGTTACAAAGTCATTGTTTGAAAATAACGTAAATTACGAATCAAAATAAAAGTTCCATGATTGAGACATCTCTAAGTAATGCAGCGGAAGTCTAACACAGCAATTCTGTAACACCAATACAGCAAGTCTAACAGCGAAAGCAACGACGTCTAAGCACCTGAGAAATACATGCTTAAAAAGTCAACACGAATGTTGGTGAGCTATAGTTTGTTGTAATCAGTAATGTAATGTAGGCCACGAGATTTCAGTGCTTCAACCAGCAGTTCAAAACAGTGATTCAAATCAATATGTTAAAGTATATGTTTAACCGTGGGCACTTGGTAACTAACTTAACGTAAATAACACCCCCTAAAAGTACACTTGGCGAGTGCGTAAGTTTACGAAGTATTAAACACCCATTAAATGCTAGAACTACTAGCCCGAGTGGGGATGTCAAACCCTATGGATCCATATCTAAGATTCGCGTTCACCGGTTCAAAGACCAATGACTAAACGTTACCGAGCTAAGGGGAAAGTTTATGCCGTTGTATAACCCACACATATATAAAGTTTAAGTACTCATGCCTAGTATGTAAAATGTAAAATGCGCATGTATTCTCAGTTCCCAAAATAGTTAAAGTAAAAAGGGATGCTATAACTCACAGTGAAAAGTAGTAAAGTTGATTCAGGAAAGTAAGCAAGTAGTTTGTCCAAAAGGTCCTCAACCTAAGTCAAAAGTTACTAAGTCAGTAAATCGTTCCCAAAGGTTTAAAAGTATGTAAATTAGGTCTTAAGTATCATCATCATTCATCATAAGTAAAAAAAGAGTAAAGTAAGTTTCATTCAAGAATAGAGACCGAAGCAAAGGCTGAATTTTATCAGCTGCTACGACATCTACGTAAATCGAAAAGACGCGTAATCATTGGCTCTTTCTACGTATGTGATTCCACTAGTTGCTGACCAATTTCCAGAACCAAACTCGTCTTCGTTTGACTGTGGCGATGGTTTAAGTGCGAGTAGGTCAGAAATTTCGGCACAACGTTAAAAGGGTGTAGTGACTTTCGGAAGGCTTTCAATCCTAAACCGTAAATCGGATTAAGACGAGTCTTAAACGAAAAGTCATCTAATCGAACCCATCTATCTGGAAATTAAGTTTTCCAGTAGCCCAGGTTAATGATCAATTCCAGAAAACAGTAAGAAAGGTGTTCTGGTGGGTTCTTATTGCTTGATGCTCATCACGGTTCTCATCCTTGATGCTTGTAGCTTCAAGTGTACAACTCGTTGATGTGTTTGCATCATCTTAGCCAAGGTTTGACCATCATAACACTAGTGTATGTCTAAGATATGTAGCACAACTCATTTAAGTGTTGTAAGTAGTTTGATGACCCAAAGTTACATCAAGATCTTAGATCCGACACATACATGAGTTCTAATAGTAATATAAAGCTATAAACTTGAAAGTAAACTAAATAATCAAGATCTTAAGTTGTAGAACTTAGATCTTAAAGATCCTAGATTAGAAAGTCTAGATCTAGTGTTCTTAAGATAGATCCTAAGTTATAGAACTTGGATCTTCACTTTAATGAAACCATAAGTTATGAAACTTAGATTTTCATCTTGTAAAATGTATTTATGCTTACAAGCTTTTGTTTACAACAAAATAAGAAGAGCATAAGCTATAGAAACTTAGATCTATCATAAGTATATGAAGTTATAACTAGAAAGTTATACTTCCATGTTCTTGAACTTACAAAGTTAACTTTAGTTTCAAGAAATATGAGATCAAGATTAACTAGTAATACTTGACCAATAAACATAGATCACGAATTTAAAGTGCATGAAATGAAGAAATAAACTAATATACAAGTATTAAGTTCATGTTTGTTTATACTTAAGAAGATTCAAATCAAAGTTTGGATCTTAGGATTTAAGTCTACAAACATGAACACAAGTATGATTATAAAGCTTATGAACTTTTAGATCTTTAAAACATTTAAGTGTAGAACCATAAACTAACAAGTTTAGATTCTTGTTCTTGGTTCTTCATCAAACAAAAGGTGGAAGTAACCAAGATTACATGAAGATACAAGCTAGATAACTTGATCTTTAACATTAACAAACAACAAGTAACTAAACAAGTAATGTGATGATGATGTTGGCGGTTTTAATGGAAGAAAAAGAAAGGAAATAAAGTTTTGTTACTTACAAGTTTTGAGAGAAAAAGATGAGAGAAAGAAAGTGCAAGTAATGAAGTGTGTGTAAAAGAAATGATACTTGCAAATAAGTAACAAAGTAAAAATTTGAACTCCCTCCCTTGTAGCACATGGTGGACGGTTTTGGTTCACAAAAGAGGGAAGTCAAAAGCCAACTTTCTAGCATGGGGTGAAGGTGTAAGCTTAGAATGGTATTAAAGTTAAATGTATGGGAAAGAGTTCTAGCATGCTTGTAAGATTTTGTCTCCAACTTAAGTTAATTAATCCATGTTTATCATTAATAAAACACTAGCTTAAAAGTGGGCTTACTAGTCCATTAAAGAAGTAGGGTGGGCTTCCAAGTCCATGTCCATTAATAAAGGCCCAAGTCTAAGTATGTATGCAACAATTAAATAAATAAAGCCCAAGTAATTAACTACTAACATTAGTTAATTAAAAATGATTAATAAAAATTTAATCATGAACGTAAATAATATCCGAAATATTATTCGTGAAAAACGTGTGTCACAAAGACAAGTCGGGGCATGGAAAGTCAATTAAGGTGCTAAGTCCATTAAGGTAACTAGTAAGCATTAGTAATCACTAAGCTTAATTAAATAAGCCCTTAAGCCAAGTAATTGTTATAATAAATAACAATCAAGTTTACGCAGTCATAATATTCCAATTACGACAAAAGTTTAACGTGTACCAACTACGTATCTCGTTTAAAATGATAAGTGACACCAACGGTCGTAAAAGCATTCGGGGATCAAGTTAAGTGATTACACACTTAATAGCACGTTGTAAGATATTAATGAGAGTAATTAATCATGATTAAAGATCCCAGAGCATAAGCTAGCTCAGTACGCACAAATACGCTGTTTCGTGAAAGCACAAAGCACAAAAGCAAGTCGAAAAAGCCGGGTCGTTACACAAAGGGGTCGCGGCGCGGCACAATCCTGGACCTGATTCTGACTTGTACAAAAATTATAGAACACCAAATTTTGAAGTAATCGACATTTATCAACACAATGGATTCCTGCCGCATTAGTAAATAAAATTTACATGTTTTAACATCCGCAAATAGAGTATTTGACCACCGAGCATCATGCGCTTATTTACACATCAAAATATAAGTTTCGACCCACAAGTTTAAATACCAAACAAAACCCGAGCATGGTGTTTGGGGTTAAACTACCCAAACCTAGGTCGAACTTCAAAAGAAATACACTAGCATAAACATTAAGGAGCCCGCTAGTCCAAGCAAATACCCTTGCCTTTATCCACGCCGGAGCCTAAAAAGGTAAACAACGAGAAGGTAAGCATAACACTTAGTGAATGCAATAATTATACACATACATATACAACCTACTTGCTTGCAATCACTTACCCAATTACCTCATACACGCTAGCATTTTAATTAGCATAACATCGTAAAGTATAACGTTAAATCTCCGATAATATAAGCTAGCAGAATAATAGCATATAACACGAGTAATACAATATGCTACACTACATCACGTAAAACATTGATGTTCTCAACATCCATTAATATTCAAGGCTAGCCCAACGAATGGTATCGTCAACATCGAACTTATTCCCCATCCGTCCTAATTAATGTAGTATTGTCAACATCGAACTTAAACCCACATATAAGTTATTGTCAACATCGAACTTAAACCCTCATCGAATGTATTAATGTGGTATCGTCAACATCGAACTTAAACCCACATATGAGGTATCGTCAACATCGAACTTACGCCCTCATCGAATGTCACTACAATAGTGGTATGGCTTCATCAATATCAAACTTTAAATTCATACATGAGGTATCGTCAACATCGAACTTTAACCCTCATCAAAACAAACAATATACTCTAGGATATGGTATCGTCAACATTGAACTTTAACCTATACCCCACAAGCAAATAAATCATATACATACATATATAATTATTACACTCACCTTAAAGCCTTTTGTTAATGATAATCGAGCTTGCAACCTTCAATGTAACGTACCACCACAATCAAAAAGTAGCTAGTGACTAGATGAACAACTTTAATACTCGTGCTTAAACCCGAATCGAACTTCTTCCTTCTTGATTTGAGCTTTCTCACAATAGAAATCTCTCTCTCTCTAAACTTGAAGTGGAAGAGATAAGGTTGGTGTGAGAGGAGTAAATGACACTCCAAAAACTGATCTAGAGGTCTTAAAGTCGTTCAACAAGTGAAAGTACCAAAATTCCCTTCTTCAATTTAAATAAGCAAGGAGTTTCCACTTGACGCCCGCCGCGCCGCGACCTAAAGGGGCCGCGCCGCGGCCCCAGGCTGAAACAGAAGCCGCCAGCTTTTTAATTATATACACAATTATGTACCATTCGGACTTGGGTCTTACAACTCTCCCCCACTTGACTCGGATTGCGACCACATGACACGCAGGAAGATACACCAAAACCAACTCTTCGAATTCCCATGTGAACTCGGAACCCTTTCGATGACGCCATTGGACTTTAAAAGTCCTCACCTCCTTATTACGCAACATTTTGATCTTCTCATCAAGAATGGCAATCGGTTCCTCCACATACTCTAACTTGTTATTCAACGAAATCTCATCTAACGGTACCCACGCCGAGTCATCCGCAAGACACTTACGGAGATGGGAAACATGGAATGTGTTATGAATCCCTCCAAGCTCTTCAGGCAACTCTAGTCTATAAGCAAATTCACCAACACGAGCCAAAATTTTAAAAGGCCCAATAAATCGAGGAGCTAACTTCCCTCATTTTCGAAACCGTATAATACCCTTCCACGGCGAAACCTTAAGCATCACCATGTCGCCTTCTTGGAACTCAATAGGCCACCTTCATTTATCGGCATAAGATTTTTGTCTATCTTGCACCGCCTTTAATCGAGCCCGAATCATCTCGATCTTGCTATTCGTCTCTAAGACCAAATCGGTACTCCCGATTTCCCTTTGTCCCACTTCACCCCAACAAATAGGAGTTTGACACCCTCACCCATAAAGCATCTCATATGGTGGCATTCCTATACTAGCATGATAACTATTGTTGTCCGAGAATTCCACCAAGGGTAAGTGTTCATCCCAACTACCACCAAAATCGATAACACATGCCCGTAACATATCCTCCAACATTTGATTCGTACATTCGGTTTGACCGTCCGTTTGAGGATGGTACGCCGTGCTCATCTTCAATTGAGTACCCATATTTTCATGAAACTTATTCCAAAACCGAGACGTGAAACGAGTGTCTCGATCCGAAACAATAGATATAGGAACCCCATGCCTCAATATCACCTCCTTGATAAAAAACTTTGACAAAGACTCCGACGATATCGTTTCCTGAATGGGAAGAAACAAAGCACTCTTCGTCAACCGATCAACTATCACCCAAATCGTATCAAATTGGGTTCTCGCCGTCTTTGGTAGCTTTGTAATAAAATCCATGGTAATATGCTCCCATTTCCATTTCGAAATCTCTAACAGTTGTAACATACCATACGGCTTTTGGTATTCGGCTTTAACTTGCAAACACGTGATGCATTGTTCAACATACTTAACAACATCACGTTTCATGCCCGACCACCAATAATCTTTCTTCAAATCAAGATACATTTTCATCGCGCCTGGATGAATGGAATACTTTGACTTATGTGCTTCATTAAGTAGCACTTGTCAGTAATCACCATTCTTAGACACCCATACTCGTCCTTGAAAGGACAATAAACCATGCGGGCCTAAAGTAATGGACTCCGTCTGCCCCATGATTCGTTCTTCATGCTTGTTGTTAACAAAAGCTTAAATTTGAATCTCACCAAGCTTTACAAGAAAATCATTAGTAATAATTCATGCGTAACGATCCTACTCATATGTCCGGATGTTGACTCTTTCGACTTAACGTATCCGCGACCACATTCGCCTTACTCGGAAGATAAAGTATCTCACAATCATAATTCTTTACCATATCCATCCACCTACATTGATGATAATTCAAATCTCGTTGGTCAAAAAGATGTTTCAAACTCTTATAATCCGAATTAATCGTACACTTGACACCATACAAGTAATGGTGCCAAATTTTCAACGCATGTACCATCGCCGCCAATTCAAGATCATGAGTCGGGTATCTCTTTTCGTGTTCCTTCAATTGTCGGGAGGCATAAGCAATGACTTTACCCCGTTGTATTAGAACACACCAGAGCCCATTTAATGAGGCATCACAATAAACCTTCAAATCTTCTACACCTTCTGGCAACACTAAGACTGGAGCTTGACACAATTTCTCTTTCAACAATTGGAAAGCAATCTCTTGCTCGTTTTCCCAATTAAATCTCGCGTTCTTCCTTGTCAACTTTGTTAATGGAGAAGTGATCTTAGAAAAGTCTTGGATAAACCGATGATAATAACCGGCCAATCCAAGAAAACTTCGGATTTTCATAGGTGTAGTCGGTTGTTCCCAACTCTTCACCGTCTCTATCTTCCCCGGATCTACTTGAATACCTTCTTTGTTCACAATATGACCAAGGAATTGAACTTCCCTTAGCCAAAATTCACATTTGGAGAATTTAGAATACAACTTCTCCCTCCGCAACGTCTTCAACACTCTACGCAAATGATGTTCATGTTCCTTCATACTCTTCGAATAGACAAGTATGTCATCAATGAACACAATTACCGACTTGTCCAACATAGGTTGGCACACTCGGTTCATAAGATCCATGAATGCCGTCGGTGCATTCATAAGACCGAAGGGCATAACCACAAATTCAAAATGCCCGTAACGAGTTCGAAAGGCCGTCTTCTCTATATCTTCCTCACGGACTCGCATTTGGTGATAGCCGGACCGTAAGTCAATTTTACAAAAATACGTCGCACCTTGGAGTTGGTCAAACAAATCGTCAATCCGAGGCAATGGATAACGATTCTTAATAGTCACCTTGTTTAACTCCCGGTAATCGATGCACATCCGTATACTACCATCCTTCTTCTTCACGAATAAAACCGGAGCGCCCCATGGCGAAGCACTCGGTCGGATAAAATCCTTCTCAAGCAACTCTTGGGTTTGATTTAGCAACTATTGCATTTCTGTTAGTGCTAAACGATAAGGAGTTTTAGCAATAGGAGTAGCCCCCAGAACCCCCTCAATGCGAAATTCAACTTGTCTTTCCGCCGGAACACCCGGTAATTCATCCAGAAAAATGTCTTCAAATTCATTAACCACCAGAATTTCATGAATGGATGGTGGCTCTTCGCGAGTATCAACTAAATGAGCAAGAAAAGCCATGCCACCACTACTAAGAAAACAATGTGCCCGTGCATAAATGCATAATGGCACAAGTCTTCTTCGTTTCTCGCCATGAATAATTAATTCTCCCCCACTTGGGGTCTTCACCCGAATAGACTTTTCATGACATGCAATATCAGCTCTATAACGATCAAGCCAATCCATACCAATAACAATATCAAACTCACCCCAAGTCATCGTGATAAGATCAATTTTAAATGTTTCGGCACCAAATACAACATTACAATCTTTACAAACATCAACCCCTAGCACCGTCTTACCATCCGCTATTTCGACTTCTACCGGATAACTTAACTTAGCTAGTGGTTTGTTAAGCTTAGACACAAATTGAGGTGACACAAACGACAAATTAGCACCGCTATAAAATAGTATCCTTGTCGGATTAGAGTTAACCATGAAAGTACCTAATACAACTTCATTTGATTGCTTGGCTTCATCATTGGTCATTAAATACTTTCGTCCCCTAGCCGTACCCGCCACCTTCTATAGCCTTTTAACTTGATCAGTGCTCAAATCGGGACACTCCGACTTTCAGTATCCTTCTTTATTACAATTAAAGCAAGTGAGCTTGTTTGTTGAAGAAGGCTTCGTACAATCTCGAGACAAATGACCACGTTCCCCACAATTGTAGCAAGTAGGGATGAAATTCCTGAAACCACCCTTCTTCACGCTATTAACACTTTCGGAACCTTTCTTGTTCTTCTTGTTGGAAAAGTTCGAACGACTCGAACCTTCGAATTTTCTCTTAGAGAAAGAGAAATCACTTATTTTTGGAATCTCCAGTTCGAAACCCCGAGCCAACTCAAATAACTCTTCAAAAGACTTAGCCATTCCCCGACTAATCTTACCCTTCAACTCATCGCTCATAGTACGATAGAAATCTTGCATCAACTTTTGATCATCACCAAAATACTCTGGACAAAAACGAGTCTTTGAAGAATTCCCTTTTAAACTCTTCCCACGACAAGCTCATACATTGTTCTTCACCATATAATTGAATTTTATCATCCCACCACAACTTAGCCTCTTAACGCAACATACTAGAACCATATCTCGTTTTCTTCTCGGGAGGGCATTTGCCGGTGTGATGACCCGGAAAATTTCGTCTTATTTTGATCCAAATTCTATAAATGAATTAATATTTCTGACACGATAAGCAAAGTCGATAAAGTTGAATCTCAAAATTTTGAAACTATTCAGATACCCTTCGATTATTCTCAACGATTCGTGAACAATAATATGTAGATAGATACATATATATACTATAACTTGAAAACGTAACAAAGTGTTAAGTAAATGATACTGTGCATTAAACTTATTGGTTTGATTATCTGATTGATATATTTAACTACGGAGTTAAATGATTATGCCAAATGATTGAATTAAAAGATATTTATTGAGTCCCTTAAAAATTATTATTTTATTACGGGTCTCTGTTGTGAGGTCCACGTTGATTTGAGAAATCGTTCATTTTTAACGGTATTCGGAATACTTGGTAAAGTGTTTATTTAAATAACGTAATTTGGACACATACAATGATAAGGAATATTAACTGTTAGAATAAGATATATGAATAACTTGCGATGTGTATTTAGAACGTGTTTATGAATATTGAATATATATTATCTTGGTTATAAAATGTTTGATAATACTATTATATTGGTAAATAACGAGACGATGATTTATAGAAGTAAATGACCAAAACACTCAAATTTATAAGTTATATCTCGAGTGGTATAGTTTATTGATAATTTAAGACTAAATTTTAACAAATGTACGATTCGCGAAACGAAAAGTATTAGTTTTCTAAGCGTACGAAAATGCGTTCGAGAAACCGGAACCGGGACATAAGTCGAGTGACAACGTACGAGTCATCGGAACAAAAATTACAAGTCAACTATGCTCGTGAATTTAATATAATATATAATTAATTATTTAAATTTTATATATTATATGTATTATATTTAAATATGTCGACAAACAAAACAACAAAAGTTTGTGAGCTGTCAGGGCATCCCATGCGATCACATGGGAAATGCACTGAGAAGCTATGCGATCGCATGTCAGTCAGGATTCAGAAACCTTCTATAAATTAGCCAGTTTGCTCGACGTACACACACACACACACATTCTATATCTTACTCCCTCTGTTATATAATTATTTATATTATTATTATTATTATTATTATTATTATTATTATTATTATTATTATTATTATTATTATTATTATTATTATTATTAAGATTAATATTATTATTAATCTTATTATTATTTGTAGTATTATTATTAGTATTATACATAAAATACTACGACGAGGTCATGAGCATGTCACTTTCAATACGAGTTCTCAAACGGGTTAAAGCTAAGGAAACTATGGGTTATAGCTATGGAGGTTATGTGTAATGTTCATGGGTTTTGTTCGCAAGTCAAACCTAGTGTTTATCATCTCTGTTGCGTCTACGTACTTTCCTGCAATATTGAATCACAATATTGATACATGAGCATTCATATCTTACCTTTTATATATTTATAGTGTATCCCTGTCTAGTGCTCGAGTATATATGTTCATGCATGCTGATATGCTTTAATTTTGTTGTTAAATAGTTTATGATGAATCACGAATTTAATACATATATTACCGATAAAAGTTATATGATATGCATGTTATTGGAAAGCTGGCGAAAAATCAATAACTTTTCATTTAGAAATCGCGTAATTTCGATGAATGAATTAAAAGATATGGACAACTGAATTATGATTAACATTAATTAAAATTGATTTTGAATCTGCAATTGATATTTAAACAACTTGTTTATAAGATTGATAAATTGGATTTTCAAATATTACTAATCGAGTAAATGAATCATTATATAAGGCACGTCTTGTTTTGTTAAACAATTGTCAAAATTGACTGTTTTATCATATTTTAAAGCCTTATAAAAACTATAGTTTAATTTTACATGAATTGGAAAACAATGTGAAATGTTAAAATGTTTCAATTGCCATGATCATTCAACTATAGTATTGAGTCAGATTGACTTTTTGAAACGACTTTTGATAACTTTTGTATGTCGATCTCGAGCATTAGGATTATGATACACTATGACCTGACCTAGCTTGATAGACATTTATTGACCAACATATGTTCTCTAGGTTGAGATCTACGGTTATTTGGTATTCCGAGTTTCGGTCACATTTCGGTGAACGACTTTATGTGCTGCTAAGGTGAGTTTCATTTGCTCCCTTTTTAAATGCTTTTGCAATATATATTTTTGGGCTGAGAATACATGCACTTTATTTTAAACGCAATGGATACAAGTACATACTAAATTCTACACCGAGTTTGAACCGAAAATCCCTTAGCTTTGGTAACTAGTAACTGCCGGTTATAAGAATTGGTGGGCGCGAGTAGTTGATGTGTGCGAGGTGTAGTACGAAATAGTATTATTTTTAATATGAAATACGGCGAAATATGATACAAGTTTTATTTATTTATATAGAATGGGATATACCTAAACCTTGCTACAACACTTATAGGCAGTGTACCTAATCGTAGATGTAGTGACCCGAACTTTTCCATGTTATATATTAAATGAAAACTATATTTGTATGATTAAATGTTTCCAACATGTTAAGCAATCAAACTTGTTAAGACTTGATTATTTGAAATGTGCTTCATATAGACAATTGATCACCCAAGTTGACCGGTGATTCACGAACGTTAAAATTTTGTAAAAACTACAAGATGATATATATATATATATATATATATATATATATATATATATATATATATATATATATATATATATATATATATATATATATATATATATGGTTAACATGAGATTATGATAAGTAAGATCTCACTAAGTATATTAACAATGAGTGATATACATAAAAATGAGTTTATTGAATTAAGAAACTCGAAATGATATATATAATGATTATCGTTATAACAACGTCTTACTAAATACATATGAATCATATTAAGATATTGATACACTATGTTTAACATGATAAAATGATAATTAAGTATATCATTAAGTGTGTTAACAATGAGCTAGATATGTAAAACAAGACTACTAACTTAAGAATTTCGAAACGAGGCATATATGTAAGACATTTTGATGTATATATATCATATTAAGATATATTCATACATTATAATATCATGATAATGTAATAATTTAACATCTCATTTAAGTATAATAACAATGGTTTAATTACATTAACAAGATCGTTAACTTAAAAGTCTTAAAACAACACTTACATGTAATGACTAATGGTGACTTAGTGACTCAGTTAAAATGTATATACATGTAGTCTATTAAGATGTATTAATACACTTTTGAAAGACTTCACGACATATATCAAAGTATTTCTACTTAGCAAAAATGCTCAAAATTACATTCTCATTCGTTTCCATCTACAATTCTACTCGTGTACACCCGTATTTGTACTCGTACAATACACAACTTCTAGATGTATTTACTTTTGGTATATACACCTTTAATCATTCATTCTTAGCAGCCATCTTAGAGTCAAAAATATGTGAAACCATTATTTAACAACTTGTATGACTAATGAGATAAAAACAAACTTAAGGATTTTTTTCTCTTTATAACAAGTAATTTCGTTTTTATGATTTCACCCCATTTTTCCATTCCATTTTCTCATACTTACACTCCAAATTATCTCTCAAAATACTCCTAACATCATACTTGATCATCTCCAAGAATTTTCACCATCTTTTAGCTTCAATTACAAGCTTTAATCATCATAAAAACAACCATTAAAGAACACTTCAATAAATCTTGCTAGCTTACTTCCAATCTTGCAAATCCATTTCAAGTGATCATCCAATCTCAAGAAATCTTTCTTATTTACAGTAAGATATCTTTCTAATTCAAGGTAATACTCATATTCAAACTTTGATTCAATTTCTATAACTATAACAATCTTATTTCGAGTGGAAACCTTACTTGAACTTGTTTTCGTGTCATGATTCTGCTTCCAGAACTTTCAAGCCATCCAAGGATCCTTTGAAGCTATATCCATTTTTCTTTTTTCCAATAAGTTTATCCACAAAACTTGATGTAGTAATTATGTTCATAACATCATTCAATTCATACATATAAAGCTATCTTATTCGAAGGTTTAAACTTGTAATCACTAGAACATAGTTTAGTTAATTCTAAACTAGTTCGCAAACTGAAGTTAATCCTTCTAACTTGACTTTTAAAATCAACTAAACACATTTTCTATATCTATATGATATGCTAACTTAATGATTTAAAACCTGAAAACACGATGAACATCGTAAAACCGGACATACGCCGTCGTAGTAACACCGCGGGCTGTTTTGGGTTAGTTAATTAAAAACTATGATAAACTTTGATTTAAAAGTTTTTCTTCTGGGAAAATGATTTTTCTTATGAACATGAAACTATATCCAAAAATCATGGTTAAACTCAAAGTGGAAGTATGTTTTTCAAAATAGTCATCAAGATGTCGTTCTTTCGACGGAAATGACTACCTCTTTAGTAAATGACATGTAACCTGTATTTCCAACTATAAACTTATACTTTTTCTATTTAGATTCATAAACTTAAGTTCAATATAAAACTATAGCAATTTGATTCACTCAAAACGGATTTAAAACGAAGAAGTTATGGGTAAAACAAGATTGGATAATTTTGCTTGTTGTAGGTACGTGAAAATTGGTAACAAATTTATATCAATCATATCCTAGCTAACTTATATTGTATTATAAATGTATTCTAATATATTATGTAATCTTGGGATACCATAGACACGTATGCAAATATTTTGACATATCATATCGACCCATGTATATATATTATTTGGAACAACCATAGACACTCTATATGAAGTAATGTTTGAGTTAGCTATACAGGGTTGAGGTTGATTTCAAAAATATATATACTTTGATTTAAGATCTAGCATGAGACGTGTATACACTGGGTCGTGGATTGATTCAAGATAATATATATCAATTTATTTCTTTACATCAAACTATGGACAACTAGTTGTAGGTTATTAACGAGGACAGCTGACTTAATACACTTAAATCATTAAAACGTAATAAAAAGTGTTTTGAATATATTTCGATCATACTTTGATATATACGTACATATTTGTTATAGGTTCGTGAATTGACCAGTGGCCAAGTCTTACTTCCCGACGAAGTAAAAATCTGTGAAAGTGAGTTATAGTCCCATTTTTAAAATCTAATATTTTTGGGATGAGAATGCATGCAGTTTTATAAATATTTTACAAAATAGACACAAGTATGCGAAACTACATTCTATGGTTGGATTATTAAACCGAATATCGCCCTTCAAGTCTGGTAGCCTACGAATTAGGGAAATGGCCCCTAATTAACGCGAATCCTAAAGATAGATCTATTGGGCTTAACAACCCCCATTCAGGTTATGGATGGTTTAGTACTTCGAGATTATTATACAGACGAGAGGTTCTGTTTTGGGGATATTCTATGCATTAAGTTAACGTCGGTTACCAGGTGTTCAACATATGAATGATTTTTATGCACTTGCGAGTGTAATGATATTTATGAAAAATGAGAAATCTTGTGGTCTATTATTATGATTTGATAATATATAGGTTAAAACTATAACTCACCAACATTTTTATTGACGTTTTAAGCATGTTTATTCTCAGGTGATTATTAACAGCTTTCGCTATTGCATACTAAAATAAGGACAAGATTTGGAGTCCATGCTTGTATGATATTGTTTAAAAACTGCATTCAAGAAACTTACTTTGATGTAATATATTTTTATTGTAAACCATTATGTAATGGTCGTGTGTAAATGGTATATTTTAGATTATCATTATTTGATAATCTACGTAATGCTTTTTAAACCTTTATCGATAAAATAAAGATTATGGTTGTTATAAAAATGAATGCAGTCTTTGAAAAACGTCTCATATAGAGGTCAAAACCTTGCGACGAAATCAATTAATATGGAACGTTTATAATCAATATGAACGGAACATTTCAGTTGGTATCCGAGCGTTGGTCTTAGAGAACCAGAAAATTTTTATTAGTGTGTCTTATCGAGTTTGTTAGGATGCATTAGTGAGTCTGGACTTTGACCGTGTTTTCTTTAAAAATGATTGCTTAACATTTTTGTTGAAAACTATATATTATTAACATGTAAATATTATGTGATATATTAATCTCTTAACGTGTTTGATATTGTGTGATAGATGTCTACCTCTAGCACGAATCCCATTGACTCACCTAATAATAATGAAGAGTCGAATATATATTGGGAAGATTCACAAATTCCCGAAGAACCGGAAGAAGAAGAACCGGAAGAAGAGGAACCAGAAGAAGAGGAACCGGAAGAAGAAGAGGTTCCGGAGGGAGAAATATTAGGAACCACAGAAAAATAGTCAAATAATGGTCAATAGTGTTTCCGCTAAGGAAGCAAAATATTGGGAAGATTATCAATTCTCCGATGAATCGGATACCGATGAGGATTCCGATGATGTTATAGAAATTACCCCGACCCAATTTAAAGAGGCAAAAGAAAATAATAAGGAAAAAGGTATAAAAATAGAGAAACCTGATTCCAACCCCGATGAACTTTATATGTATCGGCAACATCCGTATTTCTTAAATTGTAACAATAACCCGGGAACCTCTAAACCACCAGGTTTTTCTAAACCATTGTGGAAAATGACAGCTCGTATTAGGGGAGCACCATATATCCCTAGAAAATTAGCGAAACGAACTAAGTCCGAAGAAGAAGAAACAAGCGAGTCGGAATAAAGGGTTGTAATCATGCTGTGTAATATATGTAATATAAGTGTGCTTGTACTTTTATGTTGTATGTAAAAAAAAAAAATTGGTTGTATTATTTGATAATTATCTTTTACAAATCTAATCCTCGTCTGTTTTACAGTATAAAAACACAATGGACGTTAAGGATAGACAAGCAAAAATTTTAGAAGACCTACCCGGGGACATGATTGATAAAATCTTGTCTAAAGTTGGTCAGAATTCGTCGGCACAATTATTTACGTTGAAATTAGTTTGTAGAACATTTAATGAAAGTTCCAAGAATGCCTTAGTTTATAAAAGGCTTTCCTTTAAAAGTTGGGGTATATCACATTGGGGAGACCGTAAGCTACGCCGTGTTTTCTTTAAAGCATTAAATGCGGGGAACTCAAGTGCAATTTTACGCTACGGATTAAGAACCTATTTTGACTTAACTTATCCCAACATAGGATTTCGTGAATTAGAAAGAGCTTCTAACATGCAATATAAAGAAGCATGTTATGCTTATGGGTTAGTAATGTTCGCTTCTCACCAAAGTGAGAAAAGAACATCGGATTACAACTATTAAACAAAACATTCCCACAAGTAACGGACTCAGTAGTTGGGGTGAAAAACAAGGTTTTTAGATTGTTACGGGGCTGTTGGGCATTACGAAACCCTATTCCCTTTGACGATGTTACAACATGATGTCTTATCAACGGCCACAACGGTTAGGTTCCACAAAACCAAGGATTGGAAGTAGTCTTAGTAAAACCAGAATGCATGATTTGTTTCTGGACTTATGAACTACGTGTCTTTATTGCCTTTGTTGAACGACTTGCGTATTAACTAGGACTGTCATCGAAACTGCTTTGTATCAATGTTATTGTGTGCTATATTTAATGCTATATAGCGGTATTGTAAGTTTGTAAAATATTGTGTAATAGTTTGAACGCGAAATATTATTATAATCAGTTTTTCATATAGAATTGTAGTGGTTGAATTGTATAGTAGCTACTAAGTATGAACTTAACGGGTAGGTACTACCCGAATGGAAAAAAAAACTATAAAACGCTAATATGAAGAAAAATCTTTTATAAATACGTGCATATTATGCTACAAAATACTATTGACTACCCTTGATATTCTATATGATTAACTAAATTCTTTTGGCTATTTTTGAAGGAAATGGCACCAACTACTCGACACACCCTGAATATGAGCGAGAAAGAATTACGTGATTTCCTTGCAGCAAACATAGCCGTAGTACAGGCTGCGATGCAAAATAACAATAACTCTGAATCCAGCAATGGAACTAACGCCACGAGAACTCGTGTAGGATGCTCCTACAAAGAATTCACTACCTGTAAACCTTTGGAATTCGATGGAACTGAGGGTCCAATTGGATTAAAACGGTGGACTGAGAAGGTTGAATTGGTGTTTACCATAAGTAAATGCACTGAAGAAGACAAAGTAAAGTACGCTACGCATACCTTCACAGGTACTGCGTTAACATGGTGGAACACTTATCTAGAACAGGTGAGACAAGATGCTGCTTACGCATTACCGTGGTCAGCATTCAAACACTTAATGAATGAGCAGTACCGTCTTAGAAACGAGGTCAATAAGCTCAAGGTAGAGCTTAGAGGGTTACGAACACAAGGGTTAGATATTACCACGTACGAACGACGATTCACAGAGTTGTGCCTATTGTGTCCGGGAGCGTTTGAAGATGAAGAAGAGAAAATTGACGCATTTGTATAAGGGTTACCGGAAAGGATCCAAGAGGATATAAGTTCACACGAGCCCGCCTCCATACAAAAGGCAAGTTGAATGGCTCATAAACTTATAAATCAAATTGAGGAAAGGATTAAAGAACAGGAGGCCGAAGAAGCCAATACGAAACAAGTCAAGAGGAAATGGGAAGAAACCAGTGACAAGGGTCACAATTTCAATAATCAACCCAACAATCACAACTACAATCGCACCAATTTTCGCAACAACAAACGCAACAACAACAACCACCCCAGCAACAACTACAACAACCGTTTCAACAACAATAACAACCGCAACAACAACAATCCCAATTATAACAACAAGAGGCAGAAATTCTGCCAGAGATGTGAAGGATACCATCCAACTGGGCTCAGTATAGCAGTATGTACTAAGTGTAATAGAAAGGGCCATGGTGCGACAAAGTGCGAAATCTACGGATCAATGGCTAAGGGAACAAATAATGCAGGAACAAGTTATGCCGACATTACCTGTTTCGGATGCGGGAAGAAGGGCCATTAAAAAATATGTGTCCAAATCAGGGGGATAATAATGGGCAAGGCCGAGGAAGAGTCTTCAACATTAATGCGGTTGAAGCGCAGGAAGACCCGGAGCTTGTTACGGGAATGTTTCTTATTGACAATACATCTGCTTATGTTTTATTTGATTCGGGTGCGGATAGAAGCTATATGAGTAAGGATTTCTGTGCTAAATTAAGTTGTCCATTGATGCCTTTGGATAATAAGTTTATACTAGAATTAGCAAACGGTAAATTAATTGCAGCAGATAATATATGTCGGAATCGAGAAATTAAACTGGGTAGCGAAACGTTTAAGATTGATTTGATACCAGTAGAGTTAGGGAGTTTTGATGTGATAATTGGCATGGACTGGTTGAAAGAGGTGAAAGCAGAGATCGTATGTTACAAAAATACAATTCGCATTGTAGGAGATGAAGGAAAACCCTTAATGGTGTATGGAGAAAAGAGCAACGCGAAGCTAAATCTTATTAGTAATTTGAAGGCGCAAAAGCTAATAAGAAAGGGTTGCTATGCTGTTCTAGCACACGTCGAAAAAGTACAAACTGAAGAAAAGAGTATCAATGATGTTCTCGTTGCAAAAGAATTTCCCGATGTATTTTCGAAAGAATTACCGGGATTACCTCCACACCGATCCATTGAATTTCAAATAGATCTTGTACCGGGAGCTGCACCAATAGCTCGTGCTCCATACAGACTCGCACCCACCGAAATGAAGGAACTTCAAAGCCAATTACAAGAACTTATAGAGCGTGGTTTCATACGACCAAGTACATCACCATGGGGAGCTCCTGTTTTGTTTGTCAAAAAGAAGGATGGTACATTCAGGTTGTGTATCGACTACGGAGAGTTGAACAAACTTACCATCAAGAACCGTTACTCACTACCGAGAATCGACGACATATTTGATCAACTACAAGGCTCGTCAGTTTATTCGAAGATCGATTTACGTTCCGGATATCATTAAATGCGGGTAAAGGAGGATGATATTCCGAAGACTGCTTTCAGGACGCGATACGGTCATTACGAGTTTATGGTTATGCCGTTTGGTTTGACTAACGCACCTGCTGTGTTCATGGACCTCATGAACAGAGTGTGTGGTGTATGATCCAATTTTATCAGTTGAGTTGGACGCCGTCCAACTTGTTGGGATGCGTCCAGTTTTGAAGGGCTGGACGCCGTCCAGAAATCTGGATGCCGTCCAGATGGCCTGACTAGCCAGCTTTGGCTTTTTGTTATTTAAAATGGGGTAGTTTGGTAATTTCACTTGGTGGATGACTTTAAGGCCCTAGATCAGTTTTGGTGAGCCTCATTACTCCTTTTCCATCTACTTTATCATCTTCCATTAAATCCTAGAGAGAGAGGAGGTTCTAGAGTGAGAGAGCTCCATTAAGGGGAGAAAGAGGTTGAATCGGGTCTTAGCGCGAGTTCTAAAGTTGTTCATCTAGTCGCCAACTACGTGGTGATTGTGTTGGTAAGTTATAAAACCTAATTTCTTTACTTAAATTGTGTTAAGGGTTAGGGTTTGAGTTAGTGTTGCACTTAAAACCCATTTGTTAGTGATTTGGGGGTTTTGGGTAAGTTTGGGTCATGAAGACCCAAAAGATGACTAACCTATGGTTTTGAAAAGTTAAATCATGTAAATGAGTCTTAGAGGCTTAATAAGTCACTAGCACTTTTGTAATTAATGATAGTGGGTGTCATTGGGTTGCGGGTGATCCAAATGGGAGTGTTGACCTTGAAATGCGTCAAATAGGTCTTGGGTGACCTAGGTTGTTAAATGTGTATGAGAACACACTAAACTTGTGATTATAAAGTGTTTAAGATCATATTTGACAAGTGTTAGGGTTTTGTTGGTGTTGACCCAAACATTAGGGTTAGGGGTGCAAATGGGTCGGAATTGCATCTCGGGTCAAAATGGCACTAGAATGGGGAGTAAGTTGGTTAACCAACTTGTGTTGTGATTGATTATATGCTAAATGTGATAGGTACGTTACATTGAAGTTGCAAGATCGGTTATCTTTCGCAAAAGACTCTAAGGTGAGTGGAATAATTATATGCGTAGGTATATAATATATCTATTTGTTGTAGCGTTAAATGTGAAGTGTCGAGGAACTAAGACACCACGTTTCACATGACGAGTGAAGCATCGAGGTGTTAAGATGCCACTCGAGGTGAAGCATCGAGGTGTTAAGATGCCACCTAGGAGTGAAGTGTCGAGGTGTTAAGACGCCACTCCATAATAAAGGGTGAAGTGTCGAGGTGTTAAGACGCCACCCGAGGGTGAAGTATCGAGGTGTTAAGATGCCACCCGGGGGTTAGTTATACGAGGTGCTAAGTATACTAATGGATGTTGTGAACTCCGATGGCCTTTTGCAGGCGCCATTCCCTTGTACGATTGGTTAACCATAGTTATTGTGTTGAGTTGTAAGCATATTATATGGTTCGAGTTATATACATATATATGCCTTGTTATGCTAGCTTGTGATATAGGAGGTTAATAGCCTCGTACTTGAGATGATAAGCCCTTTGTGTTGCTAGCATGTATGCGGTATTTGTGTAAGTGTGCAAGTAGGTATTTTATATATGTACGTGTATAACTATTGCATTCACTAAGCGTTAGCTTACCCTCTCGTTGTTTGCCTTTTTAGGCTCCGGCGTGGACAAAGGCAAAGGTATTCGGTTGGATTAGTGGTCTCCCGCTTATTTTGATAGGGGATGCTTTTTGGGTAGCTTTTGGAAGTTCGACCAAGATTTGGGTAGTTTAACCCCAAACACCATGCTCTAGTGTCGTTTGGAAATTAAACTTGTATTGGTCGAAACTTGTATTTATGATTGAAATGCGTAAAATGGGTCGATGTGGGCCCGATGTTGTAAACTTGTTTTGATGATGGAAACCTCTTATTTTATTATATTGTAATACGTTGTAAAAAGGTTTTCGTTTAAAAGTGTCAGGAAGCGGGATTTCCGCTCACGTGAGTTGGACCCGGGGGACATCAGCTTCCAGGAAATCTGGACGCTGTCCAGATATTTTGGACGCCGTGCTGGTCTTAAGTGCTGGACGCCGTCCAGTTGTGGTACAGAAGATTTTTTTTTTTTGGGTGTGTTTTTTGTGAATTGAAGTCGGGATGTTACAACTGGTATCAGAGCATGGTCTAAGGGATTTAGGCGACTTGAGATAGCTGCCTAGACTTAGAATTTAATGTGTGTGCGCTTTATGCGGGACTTGTAGTACTTTGGGTCGGAACGGGAATTGTTAGTGCTAGGGTTTATGTGAATTAACCTTGCACTAATTGTTTTGTGTTGTTTTAGCAATCATCAAGCGAGATAGGCGTTGTACTAGCAAGTTAATGCGACGTGCTCGCATAACAATGATTAGCTACCATTGTTACGGGTTCAAATCGTGTCAAACGAGCGATGTACGACGATTGTTGAGCAAGATGAGATAGTGTAGTATATATGTATATGCATATGTGTTAAGTCCTTTCGTTTCGTTGTTTAACTTACTTCATTTTATAGAATGAAGATGAGAAATGGACACGACACCAATGACGGAAGTATGAGTGAGGACGTTGAAGTCACGGCCAAGGTTAAGGCCATCTTTAAGAGGCTAAAGAAGGATTTTCTTGACGATGTTCGAAAGGTTTTACAAGAGTCGGTTGATGGGAAAGTGACCGAAATAATAAATGAGCGAATAAATGTCGCGATCGAGGAGGCATTAGAAGCTAGAAACATTCGTCCTCGTGGTGAAGGGCGTAATGGTAATGGTGGGAATGGAAGGCGGGACTTCCATTTCAAAAATTTTAAGGATGCTCAACCCCCGATGTTTAATGGGGTGCGAGATCTGTTAAAAAGTACATGTTAGATTTCCGATATCGAGGGAGCTTTCCGTACCGCGGAATGTCCTCCTGAGAAGAAGGCGAGGTATGGTTCTAGTATGTTATGGGAAGAGGCTAAGTTTTGGTGGGATGATAAAATCAACTTGTACGGTGAGGAGCAATGTATGAGTTTGATGTGTGAAGAGTTTAAGAAGGAATTTTTCAAAGAATACCGAACTTCTTTCGATCTAGATAGAATCCGAGACGATTTGCACAATTTGCAACAAGGTTCAATGGTCTTGGTTACTCTCAAGTCTACCTTCTTGGCAAAGACTCGTTTTTTTCCGGATTATGTTGGTGACGATCACAAGCTAATGAAAGATTTCTACCGTTCCATGAATGATGAGTATAAGGGTAAGATTAATCGAGGAGCGGCTAAGTCTTTTGAAGAGTTATTTGAATTGGCTCGAGGTTTTGAGCCGGAGGTTCCAAGGAGAAGTGATTTCACTTTTTCTAAAAGAAAGTTTGAAGGTTCTATTCATTCTAACTTTTCAAACAAGAAGAACAAGAACAAGAAGGGTTCTGAAAGTGTCAATAGCGTGAAGAAGGGCGCTTCCGGTGGTTTTTCTTTTTTGTGCTACAATTGTGGGCAACCGGGTCATATGGCTCGTGATTGTCCGAAACCATCTTCCGGAAACAAGCTCACTTGTTTTAATTGCGGTAAAGAAGGGCATAAGAAGCAAGAGTGTCCCGACTTACGAACCGATAATGTTAAGCGTCTAGAGAAGGCGGCGGGTACGGCTAGGGGTCACAACTATTTCATGACCAATGATGAAGCCAAACAATCCAACGAAGTTGTCTCAGGTACTTTTATGGTTAACTCTAATCCGGCACGGATACTTTTTGATAGTGGTGCCAATTTGTCATTTGTATCTTCAAAATTTGTGCCTAAACTTAGCAGACCGTTAGCTAAATTAAGTCGTCCAGTAGAAGTCGAAATAGCGGACGGCAAGACGGTGCTTGTGGTTGATGTGAGTAAGAATTGTGATGTTGTGTTTGGTACCGAAAACTTTAAAATCGACCTCATCCCGATGACCTTGGGAGATTTTGATATCGTTGTTGGTATGGATTGGCTCGATCATAATAGAGCCGATATTGCATGCCATGAGAAATTTATTCGTGTGAAGACCCCAAGTGGGGGAGAATTAATCATTCACGGTGATAAGCGTAGAAGAGTTGTGCCGATATGCACTTTTGCACGGGCACATCGTTTCCTTGTTAGTGGTGGCATGGCTTTTCTTGTACATGTTGTTGATACTCGTGATGAGCCACCACCCATTCATGAAATTCCGGTGGTTAGTGAATTCGAAGATGTTTTTCCGGATGAGTTACCGGGTGTTCCGGTGGAAAGACAAGTTAAATTTCACATTGAGTTGGTTCCGGGAGCTACCCCCATTGCTAAAACTCCCTATCATTTAGCGCCAACAAAAATGCAAGAGTTGTTAAATCAAACCCAAGAGCTACTTGAAAAGGGTTTTATCTGACCGAGTGCTTCGCCATGGGGCGCTCCGGTTTTGTTTGTGAAGAAGAAGGATGGTAGTATGCAGATGTGCAATGATTATCGGGAGTTAAATAAGGTGACGATCAAGAATCGCTATCCATTGCCACGGATTGACGATTTGTTTGACCAACTCCAAGGTGCTACGTATTTCTCTAAGATTGACCTACGGTCCGGCTATCACCAAATGCGGGTCCGTGAGGAAGATGTTGAGAAAACGGCTTTTCGAACGCGTTATGGACATTATGAGTTTGTAGTTATGCCTTTTGGTCTTACGAATGCACCGGCGGCATTCATGGATCTTATGAACCAAGTGTGCCAACCTATGTTGGACAAGTAGGTAATTGTGTTCATTGACGACATACTTGTCTATTCGAAGAGTATGAAGGAACATGAACATCATTTGCGGAGTGTGTTAAAGACGTTGCGGAAAGAGAAGTTGTATGCTAAATTCTCCAAATGTGAATTTTGGCTAAGGGAAATTCAATTCCTTGGCCACATTGTGAACAAAAATGGTATTCAAGTAGATCCGGGGAAGATTGAGACGGTGAAGAGTTGGAGACGACCGGCTACGCCTACGGAAATCCGAAGTTTTCTCGGATTGACCGATTATTATCGTCGGTTTATCCAAGACTTTTCTAAGATAGCTTCTTCGTTGACGAAATTGACGAGGAAGAACGCGAGATTTATTTAGGAGATCGAGCAAGAAATTGCTTTTCAATTGTTAAAAGAAAAGTTGTGTCAAGCTCCAGTGTTAGTGTTGCCGGAAGGTGTAGAAGACATGACGGTGTATTGTGATGCTTCGCTAAATGGACTCGGGTGTGTTCTAATGCAAAGAGGTAAAGTCATCGCTTACGCCTCTCGACAATTAAAGGAACACGAGACGAGATATCCGACCCATGATCTTGAGTTGGCGGCGGTCATGCATGCATTGAAAATTTGGCACCATTACTTGTATAGTGTCAAGAGTACGATTTATTCGGATCATAAGAGTTTGAAACATCTCTTTAATCAACGAGATTTTAATTATCGTCAACGTAGGTGGATGGATGTGGTAAAAGACTATGATTGTGAGATACTTTATCATCTGGGCAAGGCGAATGTGGTCGCGGATGCGTTAAGTCGAAAGAGTCATCACCCGGCGTTACGATTGGGATTGTCACGTATGATTATTACTAACGATTTTCTTGAAAAACTTGGTGTAATTCAAATAGAGGCTTACGTTCACAACAAGCATGCGGAACGAATAATGGGTCAATCGGAGTTCATTACTATGGGCTCACGTGGTTTGTTGTCTTTTCAAGGAAGGGTGTGGGTGCCTAAGATGGGTGATTATCGACAAGTGCTACTTGATGAAGCACATAAGTCAAATTATTCCATTCATCCGGGTGCGACGAAAATGTATCTTGACTTAAGAAAAGAGTATTGGTGGCCGGGCATGAAACGTGATGTTGTAAAGTATGTTGAGCAATGCGTCACGTGTTTGCAAGTTAAAGCCGAGCACCAAAGGCCGTATGGTAAGTTGCAACCGTTAGAAATCCCGAAGTGGAAATGGGAGCACATTACCATGGATTTCATCACAAAGTTACCTAAAACGGCGAGAACCCAATTTGATTCGATTTGGGTAATAGTTGACCGATTGACCAAAAGTGCTTTGTTTCTTCCCATTCGGGAAGCGATTTCGTCGGAGGCCTTGGCTAAATTGTTTATCAAATAGGTAGTCGCTTGACATGGGGTTCCTATATCTATTATTTCAGATCGAGATACCCGTTTTACATCTCGGTTTTGGGAAAGGTTTCATGACGATATGGGTACACAATTAAAATTGAGCACGGCGTATCATCCTCAAACGGACGATCAAACCGAACGTACGAATCAAACATTAGAGGATATGTTACGGGAGTGTATTATAGATTTCGGTGGTAGTTGGGACGAGCACTTACCTTGGTTGGAATTCTCGTACAATAATAGTTATCATACTAGTATCGGCATGCCACCGTATGAGATGCTTTATGGGCGAAGATGTCGAACTCCAATTTGTTGGGGTGAAGTGGGACAAAAGGAAATCGGGAGTATCAATTTGGTTTTAAAGACGAATAGCAAGATTGATGTGATTCGGGATCATTTGAAAAAGGCGCAAGATAGACAAAAGTCGTATGCCGATAAACGTAAGTGAATGATCGAATTCCAAGAGGGCGACATGGTGATGCTTAAGGTTTCGCCATGGAAAGGAATTATTCGGTTTAGAAAATGGGGAAAGTTAGCTCCTCGGTTTATTGGGCCATTTAAAGTTTTAGCTCGTGTGGCCGAAGTCGCATATCGCTTGGAATTACCCGAGGAACTTGCAGGGATTCATAATACATTTCATATTTCCCATCTCTGTAAGTGTCTTGCGGATGATGCTTCATGGGTGTCATTAGACGAAATTGAGCTAAACAATAAGTTAGAGTATGTTGAGGAGCCGGTTGCAATACTTGACGAAAAGGTGAAAAGATTGAGAAATAAAGAGGTGAGAACTTATAAGGTCCAATGGCGTCGAAGTATAGGTTCCGAGTTCACTTGGGAGTCCAAAGAGTTTGTTTTGGTCTATCTTCCTGCTTGTCATGCGTCGTGGATTGTGAGGGCGCAATCCGGTTCAAGTGGGGGAGAGTTGTAAGATCCAGTTTTCTCAGTTGAGTTAGACACCGTCCAACTTGGTGGGACGCCGTCCAATTTTGAAGGTCTGGACGCCGTCCAGAAATCTGGACGCCGTCCAGATGGTCTGACGACCCAGCTTTGGCTTTTTGTTATTTAAAATGGGGTAGTTTGGTAATTTCACTTGGTGGACGACTTTAAGGCCCTAGCTCAGTTTTGGTGAGCCTCATTACTCCTTTTCCATCTACTTTATCATCTTCCATTAAATCCTAGAGAGAGAGAGAGGAGGTTCTAGAGTGAGAGAGCTCCATTAAAGGAAGAAAGAGGTTGAATCGGGTCTTAACGCGAGTTCTAAAGTTGTTCATCTAGTCTCCAACTATGTGGTGATTGTGTTGGTAAGTTATAAAACCTAATTTCTTTACTTAAATTGTGTTAAGGGTTAGGGTTTGAGTTAGTGTTGCACTTAAAACCCATTTGTTAGTGATTTGGGGGTTTTGGGTAAGTTTGGGTCATGAAGACCCAAAAGATGACTAACCTAGGGTTTTGAAAAGTTAAAGTGTGTAAATGAGTCTTAAAGGCTTAGTAAGTCACTGCACTTTTGTAGTTAATGGTAGTGGGTGTCATTGGGTTGTGGGTGACCCAAATGGGAGTGTTCACCTCGAAATGGGTCAAATAGGTCTTGGGCGACCTAGGTTGTTAAATGTGTATGAGAACACACTAAACTTGTGATTATAAAGTGTTTAAGACCATATTTGACTAGTGTTAGGGTTTTGTTGGTGTTGGCCCAAACATTAGGGTTAGGGGTGCAAATGGGTCGGAATTGCATCTCGGGTCAAAATGGCACTAGAATGGGGAGTAAGTTGGTTGACCAACTTGTGTTGTGATTGATTATGTGCTAAATGTGATAGGTACATTACATTGAAGTTGCAAGCTCGGTTATCTTTCGCAAAAGACTCTAAGGTGAGTGGAATAATTATATGCGTAGGTATATAATGTATCTATTTGTTGTAGCGTGAAATGTAAAGTGTCAATGTGCTAAGACACCACGTTTCATGTGACGAGTGAAGCATCGAGGTGTTAAGATGCCACTCGAGGTGAAGCATCGAGGTGTTAAGATGCCACCTAGGAGTGAAGTGTCGAGGTGTTAAGACGCCACTCCATAATAAAGGGTGAAGTGTCGAGGTGTTAAGATGCCACCCGAGGGTGAAGTATCGAGGTGTTAAGATGCCACCCGGGGGTTAGTTATACGAGGTGCTAAGTATACTAATGGATGTTGTGAACTCAGATGGCCTTTCGCGGGCGCCATTCCCTTGTACGATTGGTTAACCATGGTTATTGTGTTGAGTTGTAAGCATATTATAAGGTTCGAGTTATATACATATATATGCCTTGTTATGCTAGCTTGTGATATAGGAGGTTAATAGCCTCGTACTTGAGATGATAAGCCCTTTGTGTTGCTAGCATGTATGCGGTATTTGTGTAAGTGTGCAAGTAGGTATTTTATATATGTACATGTATAACTATTACATTCACTAAGCGTTAGCTTACCCTCTCGTTGTTTGCCTTTTTAGGCTCTGGCGTGGACAAAGGCAAAGGTATTCGGTTGGATTAGTGGTCTCCCGCTTATTTTGATAGGGGATGCTTTTTGGGTAGCTTTTGGAAGTTTGGCCAAGATTTGGGTAGTTTAACCCCAAACACCATGCTCTAGTGTCGTTTGGAAATTAAACTTGTATTGGTCGAAACTTGTATTTATGATTGAAATGCGTAAAATTGGTCGATGTGGGCCCGATGTTGTAAACTTGTTTTGATGATGGAAACCTCTTATTTTATTATATTGTAATACGTTGTAAAAAGGTTTTCGTTTAAAAGTGTCGGGAAGCAGGATTTCCGCTCACGTGAGTTGGACCCAGGGGACAGCAGCTTCCAGGCAATCTGGACGCCATCCTGGTCTTAAGTGCTGGATGCCGTTCAGAAATCTGGACGCCGTCCAGTTGTGCTACAGCAGAATTTTTTTTTTTTTTTTTTTTTGTGTTTTTGGTGAATTGAAGTCGGGATGTTACATGTGGACCATATCTCGACAAGTTTGTGATTGTCTTCATCGATGACATACTTATTTACTCAAAGAATGATCAAGAGCATGAAGAACATTTGAGGAAAGTACTGGAATTGTTGAAGAAAGAAAAACTATAAGCTAAGTTTTCAAAGTGTGCATTTTGGTTGAAAGAAGTTCAATTCCTTGGACATGTTGTGAGAAAGAAGGTATTCAGGTTGATCCGGCAAAGATTGAAACCGTTGTAAACTGGGAAACCCCGAAAAATCCGAAGCATATATGTCATTTTTTAGGATTGGCTGGTTACTACAGAAGATTCATCCAAGATTTTTCCAAAATAGCAAAACCCTTGACTGTATTAACGCATAAAGGAAAGAAATTTGAATGGAAGGATAAACAGGAGGAAGCATTTCAATTGTTGAAGAAAAAGCTAACTACGGCACCTATATTGTCATTGCCTGAAGGAAATGATGATTTTGTGATATATTGTGACGCCTCAAAGCAAGGTCTCGGTTGTGTATTAATGCAACGAACGAAAGTAATTGCTTATGCGTCTAGACAATTGAAGATTCACGAGCAAAAATTATACGACTCACGATTTGGAATTGGGCGCTATTGTTTTTGCATTAAAGACTTGGAGGCATTACTTATATGGGGTCAAAAGTATTATATATACCGACCACAAAAGTCTCCAACATATATTTGATCAGAAACAACTAAACATGAGGCAGCGTAGGTGGATTGAATTGTTAAATGACTACGACTTTGAGATTCATTACCACCCGGGGAAGGCGAATGTGGTAGCTGACGCTTTGAGTAGAAAGGACAGAGAACCTATACGGGTAAAAGCTATGAACATAATTATTCGTACTAACCTTACTACTCAAATAAAGGAGGCGCAACAGGGGGTTGTAAAAGAAGGAAAGTTGAAGAATGAGATACCCAAAGGATCGGAGAAACATCTTAAAATTCGAGAAGACCAAACCCGATATAGGGCTGATAGAATTTGGGTACCAAAGTTTGGAGATGTGAGAGAAATGGTACTTAAGGAAGCACATAAAACTAGATACTCAATACATCCCGGAGCAGGAAAAATGTACAAAGAACTCAAGAAGCACTTTTGGTGGCCGGGTATGAAAGCCGATATTGCTAAATATGTAGGAGAATGTTTGACGTGTTCAAAGGTCAAAGCTGAACATTTAAAACCATCAGGTCTACTCCAACAACCTGAAATCCCAGAATGGAAATGGGAAAACATTACCATGGATTTCATTACTAAATTGCCAAGGACTGCAAGTGGTTATGATACTATTTGGGTAATAGTCGATCATCTCTCCAAGTCAGCACACTTCCTGCCAATGAGAGAAGATGACAAAATGGAAAAGTTAGCACGTCTATACTTGAAGGAAGTTGTCTCCAGATATGGAATACCAGTCTCTATAATCTCTGATAGGGATGACAGATTTGTTTCAAGGTTTTGGCAGACACTGCAACAAGCATTGGGGACTCGTCTAGACATGAGTACTGCTTATCATCCACAAACTGATGGGCAAAGTGAAAGGACGATACAGACCCTTGAAGACATGCTACGAGCATGTGTTATCGATTTCGGAAACAGTTGGGATCGACACCTACCGTTAGCAGAATTTTCCTACAACAATAGTTATCATTCGAGTATTGAGATGACGCCATTTGAGGCACTTTATGGTAGAAAGTGCAGGTCTCCAATTTGTTGGAGTGAAATGGGGGATAGACAGATTACGGATCCGGAGATAATACAAGAAACTACCGAGAAAATCATCCAAATTCAATAACAATTGAAAACCGCCCAGAGTCGACAAAAGAGCTATGCGGACAGTAAAAGAAAAGATTTAGAATTTTAGATTGGAGAGATGGTCATGCTTAAGGTTTCACCTTGGAAAGGCGTTGTTCGATTTGGTAAACGGGGGAAACTAAATCCAAGGTACATTGGACCATTCAAGATTATAGATTGTGTTGGACCAGTAGCTTACCAACTAGAGTTACCTCAACAACTTGCGGCTGTATATAACACTTTTTATGTCTCGAATCTGAAGAAGTGTTTTGCTAAAGAAGATCTCACTATTCCGTTAGACGAAATCCAAATCAACGAAAAACTTCAATTTATTAAAGAACCCATCGAAATAATGGATCGTGAGGTTAAAAGACTTAAGCAAAACAAGATACCAATTGTTAAGGTGCGATGGAATGCCCGTAGAGGACCCGAGTTTACCTGGGAGCATGCAGATCAGATGAAGAAGAAATACCCGCACCTATTTCCAGAAGATGCGTCAACACCTCCAACTGCTTAAAAATTCGGGACGAAATTTAATTAACGGGTAGGTACTGTAGTGACCCGAACTTTTCCATGTTATATATTAAATGAAAACTATATTTATATGATTAAATGATTCCAACATGTTCAGCAATCAAACTTGTTAAGACTTGATTATTTGAAATGTGCTTCATATAGACAATTGACCACCCAAGTTGACCGGTGATTCACGAATGTTAAAAATTTGTAAAAACTACAAGATGATATATATATATATATATATATATATATATATATATATATATATATATATATATATATATATATATATATATATATATATATGGATATATATATATGGTTAACATGAGATTATGATAAGTAAGATCTCACTAAGTATATTAACAATGAGTGATACACATAAAAATGAGTTTATTGAATTAAGAAAATCGAAACCATATATATAACGATTATCATTATAACAACGTCTTACTAAATACATATGAATCATATTAAGATATTGTGTTAGGACCCCGAAGTTTTATAGTGTTAATGTGAATTAAGCTTTAATGAAGGTTCCTTAGAAGAGGGCTATATAAGGAACCTAAGTAGTCCTAATTAGATAGCCATTGCATTGTAAATGAGTTCTAGAAGCTGTGGAATGTAATTTTACCGATTCTCTCTCATACCGAGTCTCCTTTCTACATACCGAATCTCACTCTATCTTATCATTTCTCTCAATCTCATCATGATCTGACCTATCATTTGGTATCTGAGCTTCCAGGAAGTGATTCTACATCACTATATCGATCCAGAGATTGTAGATTACAGAATCTGAATACTCTCGGTAAAATGAATCAGATTCGGTATTATCGAATTTAATAATCTGACGTTCAGATTCTTGTGATAAGTTCAGCGAATGTATGTTAGGTCTATTAGAAAGAGTTTCGATCATCATTACAGCTTTTTAACTTCAATTATGGAGAATCAAGTTGATTTTTAGAGTTTGTGGCTAAAACTCTCGGTATTGCTTAATTCAAACTTGATTCTGGAGTTTTGTGAAGATTTAAAGATTTAGTTGTGTTCGTGAGGTGTTAAATCACATTTCTGTCGGTTCAATTTCTCCAATTCTTCAAGTTTTGAAGATTTGATCAACATTCGGTATCGTAACTGTCATACCGAATCTGCTTCATTACTAAAAATTCATTTTAAGTGTTGCAGATTGTGGTGTGTTTGTGATTCTATCACATTCGGTTTGATCATACGCAGCTAATTGGTGTGGTTTGAGAAATGATTCTGTTATATTTCTAAGTTTTAGACTAAACTCGGTATTATCAACTGCTACAGTTGACATTCGGTATCCTGAATCTTCGGTATCATTGATATTCTATTTGTTACTAACTTGTGTTCTTGTGCAGCAAGGTTACCGAATCTAATTCAAGGGTATTGGATTGAGTTTACACATAATATTTTACAGAATTTGACTACCGAGTCATTTACCGAATCAGAATCTCGATTTCACTTAATTCTTTGGTTTTAAGTATTCCGAGGCTTCAAGTTGCGTGATTACCGAATTCATACCGAATTTGGGTGTGTTACTTGTAATTTGTATCAGTTTCTGATACAGAATCTGGTTTACCAAATTGTTACCGAATCTGCTACAGTACCGAACCACTTACCGAATCTGCTACTGTACCGAATCTTTACCGAATCTGACATTCTTGTTAGATTTTATACTGAACCCTGATCATAGATTGTGCTTAATACCGAATCTATACCGAATCTACCTCAATTTAAGATGTCTACACAAGATACTCTTATCATTGGATCAGATTCCCAACCTCCAGTGTTGTTTGATGGCAAGTACACTCAGTGGCTTCATCGTATCACTCAGTACATAGACTATAAGGGTGAGAAAGCTAAACATATATGAGCTTCTCTGAGAGATGGTCCAGTTGTTGATTTCCATCCGAATACTGGTATGCCAATTCCAGTCTATGAACTTTCTGGTGATAAACGTGAAAGACCTCAGGGTGACATAGAGGTTAAGAATATTCTCATGCAAGCTATCCCATATGAGCTATTTGAAAATGTTGATAGCAACACTCCTGCAAAAGATATATGGGAAGAGATCAAACGACAACAAGAAGGTTATGACATGTCAGACGTTACTAAATTGAATAAGGCTCTGGGTTTGTATGAAGATTTCAAGCAGGAACCAGAAGAACAACTCAAGGATACCTACCGTCATTTCAATGGTGTTCTCAATGATTTGAAAAAGTGTAAGATTGTAAAAGTACATGCTGAAGTCCACATGAAATTCCTCAAAAAGCTCAATGCTGATTGGCTTCCTTATGGAACCATTGTTCGATCTACCAAAGAGATTGACAAGTTAACTATTCATGATCTTGTTGGAGTTCTTATGCATTACCAACCTGAGGTGTCTAAACTTCAAGAAGGAAGGAAAGAGTCTTCTCCGAGCGATCCTCTTGCCCTAATTGCCAAAAAGAAGAGCAAATCATTTACGACTTCCAAAAGCTTGTCCAAGAAAGTACTTGTTGAAGAATCAACTGATTCTGAAGAGTTGAATCTTTCTGATATTGATGATTCTCACCTTGAACTAGTCAAGATGGCAGCCATGTTCACAAACGCCTTGAACAAACACAAGTTTAAAGGCAAATCAAGTAATCAACGCAAACACTCATCATCTTCCTCGTACTACAAGAAAGCTGATCAATCCAAACAGCAACGTGCTGATGATTCCAAGAAGGAAGATTCAATCTATTTCAATTGTGGAAAAGCTAGTCATTACTCTCATGAGTGCAAGATGCCTAAGAAGAAGGACACAGCTTACTACAAGAAGAAAATGTTGATGGCTAAGATTGTGGAAACTGGGGGAGAGCTAAAACCGGTTGATGATACTTGGTTTAACTGGACTGATGATTCAGACTCAGAGGTGGAACATGCAAATGTCTGCAAGGTGACTAAGCTCATCAAAGCTAAGGAAGCATTGGAGAATTCTGACTCAACATCTGACGATGATGAGGTACAATCAACTGAAATATCACCTGATTTTATAAAAATGCAAAATGACTTGATGAAAAATCTGGTCTCAATGTCAAAAGAAGTCAAAGGCTTAAAATCTGAAAACAAGATTTTAAAAGATAAAATCAAACTAAATGAGACTAGACCTTCCTCATCTAAATTGCAAACGGATGTGCAACAATTGACTCTCCAACTCAACTCTACGGAAACTGAGTTGGAAGATCTTAAAAGACAATTCATCCGATTAAAGTCGAATGAACTGATTATCGTTTAAAATCTGAACGACTTGCAGAAAAAGTTCAATTCTTAGAAAAAGATCTTTCTGATTTAAAAAACCAACATGAACCCACACTTTCAAAGCTAAACAAGAAAATTATTCATTTGGAAAACGCCATAATTGAAAAAGACACTAAAATTTCTTCGTTGTCAAAAGAGTCTGTTCAAATGAAACCACAACTTGCTCGATATGAGGAGAAACTCTATCAAACAGAGCAATCCAAAGCTATCATGGATATGGAACTTTCAAAACAAACAATTTTCATGAATTGACCAAAAACGATTCATGGTGAAAAGTGGGGGTTGGGTTATGAAGATCCTAAGATCTTAGATGGAGCTTCAAAAAAGATTTCAGGATTATATCATTCTGATTACTTTCAAGCTGGTTTACCATCGCATTTTGTGCATTCTTCTGATTCTTATTTTGATGATATTATTGTTAATCGCAAATCTAAAAAATACCATCAAATTAGCTTAATATATGAGAAAATTAATGCAAAAATGGGTAAATCAAATCCTGATTTCTTGAAGGAACTTGTTGAAACTGAAAAGAATGTGCAATGTGCTAATTATGTGCCAACACGTAGATTGGTTTACATTCCTACACTCATGCTAGAGAAATACATTTTAATGCTTGAGAATGAAGTGTTTAACAAACCTAGTTCTAGCATTGTTAACATAGATGAGGTGTTTGATGAATCAACTTTTGATGTGAAACCAATTCTACCTGCTTTACCTGCATGTTCTGATAATGTTTTCCGTGAAAACCTAGCACATGAACTAACTGTTTTCTTTGAGACAGAATCTCTATGTCAAAAGTCTTTAGATGAAAAAGTAGAACCTCATAATGAACCAATCATTGAACCTTTGATAGATTTTGAAAGTCAACTTGATCCTTTGCACGATTATTATTTGCATTTACCTACTGTACATAATTTGAATCGTATAGTAGCTCAACTAGAACAGGATAATATTGACTTGCAACTTAAGTGCCAATCATTAGAACAAATGCTTGCTTTGTGTGATAAATTGCCTTCACTGCCTAAGAAAGAATGTACCTATGCTTTTAAGGAGGGTGAAGTGATAGTTTGTGCTGAAGAATTATGTCTTGAGATTAAAAGCTTAAAACAAAAGATAATTCAACTGAAACAGGCTAACACACTTAAGCAATCGTCTAATGTTGCAACCAATGTGCTTGAATGTATTGGTGGGATTACTAAGAATGGGAAGGGAACAACAACATCTAAGGATGTAAAACCCATTACTATTCTTAAAAATCCTCTACGTTCTCAATTTGGCAATCGTGGTTCAAAAGTTGTTTCTACAACTCAATTTATTGTCAAAAAGGTTCATTGTCCCGATGGTTCTGTGTCAACTGAAAAGATTCCTATGATTCCAATGTCAAAAACTTCAAAAGCGAGTCTTTTAACGACATCAGTTAAGTCCACACAACACACAAGTCCTAAACCTGATTTAAGTGAGTATGATGCAAAAGAACGTAAAATCAAATTGGAAATTTTGCAAAATCAATCATCTCATGTGTCAACTGAAAAGTTTGGACGTCTAACTAACAAAGGTGTTTTTCGTGTCACAGGTCATAATCCAAACTTGAATTACAAATCTGTATGGGTTCCTAAGTCCACGACTAAGAAAGTAGCAACCAAACCAATGCAATCTGCTAGTCGGCCTAGGAAATCATCTCATGTTTTTCAATTTTCGTCTGTGAACAAAACATCTACTTGGAATAAATTGTGTGTTAAGACTTCTGATAACGATGTAAAACTTGATATTGCGTATAATGCTTCATGTAATGTGGTTTTAAATGATGCTTTATTATCTAAACTGCATGATGCTTTACGTGATTATGTTGTTTTTGATCTAAAGTTTATTGCTGGTACTAACCGTAGAGGACCCAAGAAACTTTGGGTACCTAAACTCTGGGAAATTCACATTTACAGGGTTTCGACATCTGTGTTTGGTATATCAATTCCGATTGTTCTCGACACATGATGGGCGATAAATCCTTGCTTGTCAACTTCATTGACAAATTCCTAGGAACGGTTACTTTTAGAAATGATGAAATTGCAGCGATAACGGGTTACGGAGATTATGTGCAAAATGGCATAACAATCAAACGGGTTTCATATGTTGAAGGTTTGGGGTGCAGTTTATTTAGTGTGAGTCAATTCTGCGATGGAGATCTTAAAGTTCTGTTTGAACGTCGACAATGCTCGGTGAAATCCACCGAAGGAAATGATCTTCTTGTTGGTAAACATTGTGCTTCACTATACACTATTGACCTCAATGATGCACCTTCACATGCAACCATGTGTTTGGCTACTCGTTCTACCAAAGAAAATTCATGGTTATGGCATCATCGGATGTCACACCTGAATTACAAGGGTATCAATCGACTAGTCTTTAAAGACTTAGTTGATGGTATTCCAACCTTTCAATATGATAAGCATCATGTGTGTCCATCATGTGCGATGGGTAAGCTGAAACGGTCTAATCATCCGCTTAAGCAAAACCCCAGTACTTCATCGTCTTTGCAATTATTGCATGTGGACTTATGTGGACCCATGCGTATTTCTAGCCTCGGTGGCAAGAAACATGTGCTTGTCATTGTCGATGACTATACCCGGTTTACATGGATTTTTCTTTTGCGAACTAAGTCAGAAACCCCCGCCATTATCATTGAGTTCATTAAAAAGACTCAACGCTCTTTTAACAAACATGTTAAGAGCATTCGAACTTATAATAGAACGGAATTTAAGAATGCCCCGCTTGATAGTTATTTGAAAGACCAAGGCATTTAACATCAGTTCTCTGCTGCTCGGACCCCCCAACAGAATGGAGTAGTCGAATGACGTAATCGTACGTTGTGCGAAGCAGCTCGAACGATGCTTGCTTACTCCAAACTACCTCCAAAAATGTGGGGGGAGGCGCTATACCCAAAATCGTTGTATTGTTAATAAACGTTTTGATAAAACTCCATATGAGTTATTATATGGTAGATGCCCGAATGTCAAATATTTCCGTGTCTTTGGTTGTATATGCTATGTGCTTAATGATTTTGAAAGCCTCGGAAAGTTTGATCTAAAAGGAGATCAAACCATATTTCTCGGTTATTCTTCGAACAAAGTTGCTTATCGGGTTTATCACAAACGGACAAAAACAATTAAAGAGAGCATCAATGTCAAGTTCGATGAATTTTCGAGAATGGCTTTTGAATAACTCAGTTCAAAACCCGATCCTAACCTGGCTACTTCTTCTTCCACGCAAAACTCAATTTTCTCGACGAAGGGTGTTCCTACGGTTACATCAGAGGAACTGGATATTTTGTTTGATAGTCTTTATACTCCTCAACGGAATTCAAATGTTCAAGCCGTACCGGTTACACCTTCACAGTCAACTACTGTGGAGACTCAACAAAATCTTTTTGATGAAGATACAACACCAACTGATTCACCTGTTGCTTCTTCATCCTCCCTACCACCTCATGTTACTGATAATCTTGAACCAATTCAAGATTCATCAGTTGATACAACTCTAGCTGTTTCTCCAGAAAATCAATTGAATCCATTAGATCATGTTACATCAGATCAAGCGGATCAAGGCTCACCGTCAACAACGGTTGTTGTTTCAATGGATGCCACTGATGTACAACATCTTCCACACAACCGATGGACTAAAAGTCATCCAATAGATCTTATTATTGGTGATGCATCTGCTCCAGTCTCAACTCAAAGGGCTACTTGGAATATGTGTTTATACACTGCCTTTCTTAGTAAGATTGAACCAACAACGGTTGCTCAAGCTTTACTAGATCCGAACTGGGTGGTTGCAATGCAATAAGAGATCAATCAATTTGAACGGTTGAAAGTATGGCAATTAGTTCCAAGACCAACGGGTCAACGACCAATAGGGGTTAAGTGGATTTTTAAGAACAAGAAGGATTCTGATGGAATTGTGGTTCAGAATAAGGCACGTCTTGTGGCCAAGGGATATTGACAACAAGAAGGTATTGATTATGACAAAACGTTTGCTCCGGTTGCTAGGATTGAGGCTATTCATCTTTTCCTTGCATTTGCTTCTCATATGAAGTTCACAGTGTTTCAAATGGACGTCAAAACTGCTTTTCTGAACGGTCATCTTCAAGAGGAAGTCTATGTCGATCAACCAGAAGGCTTTGTCGATCCCATTCATCCAAATCACGTATACTACTTGGAGAAAGCTTTAAATGGTCTGAAGCAAGCACCGCGTGTATGGTACGAGACCTTAACAAAGTATTTTCTGGACAATGGCTTCTCTCGTGGAACGATTGATACAATGCTATTCATCCGTAAAAACCATGGTCACATTCTCTTGGTTCAAATTTACGTTGATGACATTATTTTTGTTTCCACATCCCCGGCCTTATGCAAAGAATTTGGTGACCTTATGGCCAACAAATTCGAAATGAGCATGCTTGACCAGTTAAATTTATTTTTGGGGTTACAAGTAAAACAATTACCAAACGGGATTTTTCTCAGTCAAACAAAGTATATCAATGATATGCTAACTGTGATGACCCGGAAATTTCTGACCAAATTTAAACTTAACCTTTATATGTTTCTGACACGATAAGCAGAATTTGTAATGTTGAATCTCAAAAAGTTTGGAACTACATTCATGTAATCAATTACCCTTTGACCGTGTTCGACGATTCACGAACAATTATGTGTATATATATGTATATATAATATTAAATATTAACTAAAAACATTAACAAAGTATTAGATATATGATACTTTACATGAACGTATTTGTTTTGATATATTTATCGACAGAGTTAAGAGATAATATCAAATGATGGAATTATCAGATACATTATGATATGATTACGGGCCAATGTTATGAGGTCCACTGTGATTTAAGAAATCTATTCTTTTTGACAATATTCGGAAAATGGTAAAGTGATTTATAGGTAAGAACAAATGTGTCAATTAACGGGAACTAGACAAGGGTTAGTGGAAATTCCTGTTTAATTTTCAAGGCATGTTTTATAATATTTTCCTCGTGACCTTGATAAGATAACTATGTTAACCTTCATTTTATTTAATATGAAAGTAAGAACGTGGAGTGTAAATAACTTAGATGTTGGATATCGACAAGTTAAGTAACTCGACATTTTTCATTAAGATGATTTCATACGTTTATTTAATCTTTGGACTTTATCCCATGCTTCACCAACAGACTGTAATTTAAAAACTTGAAACCTATTATGAATATATATAATTCTACTTTTCTAAGATGTTTTATGATATAACGATTTAAATTAATATTAAATATATTTATACGCGTATTATACGTACATAGTTTTATACTTTTACTAGACTTTAACTTTACCTTTACTTTACTTTTATTTTACTTTAACTTTAATAATTCACTTTAATAATTCACTTTAATAATTCACTTTAATAATTCATACTTTAATAATTCACTTTAATAATTCACTTTAATAATTCATACTTTAATAATTCACTTTAATAATTCAAAAATATATTATAAATAAAATTCAATAGGTTTCATTATTTCATTGAAACTTGAAAATATATTTCTCTAAACTCTCTCAATCGAATTACATATATATATTTACTTAGTATTATTTCAAGATATTATTAGTATACATAAAATACTACGACGGAGTTATATTCAGATGATTTCAAAATAATTTTTCAAACGGGATAGAGCTAAGGAAATTATGGGTTATAGCTATGGAGGTTATGGGTATTGTTCGAGGGTATTGCTCGTGAGGTCAACCTAACGTTTATCATTTTCGTTGCGTCTACGTACTTTCCTGCAATATTGAATCACAATATTGATACGTGAGTAATTCATATCTTATCTTTTATATATTAATAGTGTATCCCCGACTAGTGCTCGAGTATATATGATTATGCATGTTTGTATGCTTAGTTTCGTCATTAAATAGTTTATGATAAATCACGAATTTGATACATATGCTACTGAGATAAGGTATAGGATATGCATGTCATTGAAAAGCTAAAGAAAAATTAATAACTTTTCATTTAGAAATCGTGTGGTTTCGATGAACGGATTAAAAGATATGGCCAACTGAATTATCATTAATTTTAATATTATTATTAAAACGATTATTATAATTGTTATCAGTTAATGTTATTACTAAAATTATCTTTATTACTAAAAATTAATATTTTTATTGAAACTATCATTTTATTATTTTTATCATTATTATTATTATCAATATTATTTTATCAAATAAATATGCGTACAAGGATATTTTTACCACACGTAATATAATTAAATTAATAATACATACCACTATATTTTTATGATATTAAGTGAATTTTATAAATTTTATTACTTGAGATATATAAAAGTATATTTTTATCATATATGAATTTTAATATAAATTTTTATTTATTAATAAATGACTTGTATTATTTAGTATAATAAGATCTGATAAATATATTTAAATATATAAAACAACTATATATAAGTTATATAATAAACATGTATAGATTTTGGAAGTCATTTTGGGTCAAGTTGACTTTTGTTGACTTTTGCATGTCGGTCTCGAGCATTAGGATTGTGATAAACTACGACTTGACCTAAATTGTTAGACAGATATTGACCAACATATAAATATATATAATTAATATAGGTTCGTGAATCCGAGACAAACCCTGCACTTGTTCAGTGCCGTCATATACCTAATTGCTACGAAATACAGTATTGTGAGTTTTATTTGCTCCCTTTTTAATTGTTTTTGTAATATATATTTTTGGGCTGAGAATACATGCGCTGCTTTTATAAATGTTTACGAGATAGACACAAGTACTTAAAATATATTCTACGTTGAGTTGTACCATCCTGCATATCTTCCCTAACAGCTTGGTAACTACTATTTACATGTGGTATTGTAAACGCGAATCCTGTTGATAGATCTATCGGGCCTGACAACCCCAACTGGACTGGACAACCAGTATTCAACGGTTGCACAGTACTTCGTTTCAGTGACTACACTTGGTACAGTGTAGTGAGATTTCATAATAAAGGGAATATGCGACGTTGATTAAATGTTAAGTATGGTTACCAAGTGCTCAACCACTTAGAATATTTTTATTAAAACGTTTATGTATATGAAATCTTGTGGTCTATTACTATTACGAAAATGATTGATTATGATAAACTAATGAACTCACCAACCTTTTGGTTGACACTTTAAAGCATGTTTATTCTCAGGTATTAAAGAAATCTTCCGCTGTGCATTAGCTCATTTTAAGGATATTACTTGGAGTCATTCATGACATACTTTGAAAGACATTGCATTCTAGTCGTTGAGTTTATCAAGAATAATATTAAGTCAATTATAGTTGGATGTAATATGAAATGGTATGCATGCCGTCAATTTTTGATGTAAAGAAAGTTTGTCTTTTAAAAACGAATGCAATGTTTGTAAAACGTATCATATAGAGGTCAAATAGCTCGCGATGTAATCAACTATTGTGAATCATTTATAATGTATATGAACGGGTCCTTTCAGTTGGTATCAGAGCGGTGGTCTTAACGAACCAGGTCTTGCATTAGTGTGTCTAACTGATAGTTGTTAAGATGCATTAGTGAGTCTGGACTTCGACCGTGTCTGCATGTCAAAAAGTTTGCTTATCAATTCTAGTTGGAAATCATCTACTTATCATCCTTAGGAAATTACCTGCTTATCATCTTAAGTCTAGACGTGTTTTCCTGTATTTATTGCATAATAGTGTATAGACGAATTCTTATTTTAGCACATCTATTACTGTGAAATTTGACTGACATCTTTACGGAATTTTGGTATTATATATACATATGCAAATTATGTAATTGAAGAATACCAAATCTAAATTCTACAATCTATTTCATACCAAAAATTCTTTCCCAGATCCTACGAGATGGATCCCTCAACCAGTTTGAATTCCTCAGATTCCGACAGCTATTCCGATATGGATATCTACCTGAGCTCCAAAAGTAGCATCACCGGAATGGATCAACCAATTTCCCATCATCTATTTTGGATGAATTGGGGATGGGTCCGTAGTCAACTCAACCATTGGAGACAAGAAGAAGGTGATCCCTTCCATCCACCACATTGCCCTCTTGGCGATGAACCTGAAGCACTTAACGGCGAACCTGTTCGAGACACCATTTTCTCACTCATTGCTAGAGTATCTCGTCATGATTATATACTATCCCATATTGCGAATCTTATTCATCCGTTCATTCCAACCGCCAATCATCCCGGTGTACTAGCAGAAATTAACGAACTTTGTGCCCGAGTAGTGGCTTTGGAACACATTGTGCAAGGATTACAAACACCATCAGCAGCACCAGCAGCATAACCAATACCGCCAGTAACATCCACATCGCAAGCCTCAATACCACAAGCTTCAGTAGCATTACCGGCATCAACAGCACCACCACCATCAACATCAACAGGATCAGTACCACCACCAACAATCACATCCGCATCACACGCCTCAACATCACAATTTATACATTGGATATCAACATCACACGCACCATAGATACCAAGGAATACCAACAACAACAAACGATGAGGTATTGATTCATAACTTCATCGGAGAAACATCCTGCGGTGATAATGTAATCTCTAAAGTCTTAGGGATTATCTATTTCAGCCTTATCCATAAATCAGATGAGTAGAATAGATAGAGATGATAGGGAGAAGAATCGAAACCCTAACAAGAATGGTGAGCGATTTACAAGCTAGACTTGCTATACAAGCATCACCAGCAATTACCGGCAGTATCATCAGCATCAACAATATCGTCAGCACCACCATCACCGTCAGTACTGTCAGCATCATCAGCACTAGTAGCACCTATAACATCACAAGTTCCGTCAGTTCAAGAATTGTCGTGGACGTCATCATTGATCAACAACGAGTATTTTGTATCAACGAGTTATGAAGTATTAACTCATTCTTCTGAAGAAATTATATATATATATATATATATATATATATATATATATATATATATATATATATATATATATATATATATATATATATATATATATATATATATATATATATTTTATATATATGAATGCTGAAACTATAAAAATCTTTCGTACTAAGCTATTGAATATGAATTGAAAAAGGGTAGATACTACTCAGTTAAATTCATATTACTAATATGCTATGATGTACATCCTTCGTTAACAACCTAACCATCGTAACTACAATTTTGATTCAATTAAATGAATTCGGTTTCATAATAAACCAAGTGTATCATTCAATAACATGTTTGATTTTACACTTTCATCTTCAATGTACTCGAAACTTACTGGAAAACAACATTCGTATCTTGTGAAGTTAGCAAGAGTTCTATGAGCATCAGCATAATTCACTAAGGAAATATCTATAAGAATAAATATTGAAGTATTGATTACATTAGCGAAATACTCGAAGATTATGTAATCTCTAATGTTTTAGAGATTATTCTTTACTAATCCAAGCCGAAAATCAAATGAGCTTAATATGATATTAACTCATTAAATCTGTATTACATCTAAAGAAAATATACATACATATATTTTCATAAAGACTGTAATGAAAAATTCTTGTTCAAAATATTATTTGTGACATTTTTTTTAACGGGTAGGTAATACCCGAGAGATATATAAATGCACAATTAATATATTACATTCTTCGATTCTAATTCAGTAAATCATCAACTGTACTCCCTATTTTCACAACAGTATACCTTCTTTTATAAGAAATCAAAAACAACCATACTCATTCAAATTCAATCACCTATTCTGATTTTTGAAATCTCAGAATGCAACTCGAGATATAAGCAAAACCATCACTCTTAGATCCTTACATTTTTTCAAAGCTATACTTTGACTTCAAAACTGTGATAGAACATCACTTTTAATTGTAACACTCAAAAGGATACGAGAATCAATCGAGATTCATGATGAATTTATTCTTTGGATATTGACAATGACAAGCTGCATTTAAAACGCTTCAAAATTTCGGAAGACACTTCAAATAAGGAACAATCGAGATGATGATCAAATCACACATTACCCGAAGTCTTGTACCTGAAAAACTCTCGAACCCAAAGTCATTGTTTAACACGTACCCGCGTTGAATTCTTTAGCATTTATTAGCAAAAACAACCTTACGATTCTTTTTAAAGTAGCCAGTTTTGTCACAGGTCCAACAAGTCAACTTCGACTTTTCAGTAAAACTATTTTTATTATAACTTCGATAGATACGCTGCCCTTTCACCATCGTTACTGGAGAACCTTTCATATCTCACCACATTAGCAGTAAACTTATCAACAAACCTTGACTTAAACCTCTCCAAAAAGTCACTATACTTATTCATTGAAACTCCATCTTTTACTCATCTGCATCTTGCAACAAGAATTGCCATACCAATTACTGAAAATCAGCAATCAGTATTTTGAAATCTCGCAGTGTTTCTACTTCAATAGTTATATATACATATAACGTCTACCTCCTAAACTTACACACTTCGAATGTGAAGTTTCTGAAAAACATCTCAAACTGTGAATTAGTTCTCGAAATGCTAATGAAGCAGCAGAAACTGTAAACGACTTTAACAGTTAAAAGTTTGATGACAAAGAATAATGTGTTGGTAAAGCCCAGAAAAAGAGAAGAGTTGGTACTGAACAATGGATTGAGCAGACCGTGAAGGAGACCAAGGACAAATACAAGGACCAAAGTCTGTATTTAAAGAATCTTGATGATTCTGTTTCTGACGAAGTCATTAACGAATACCTTGCTCCTGACTATAAACCTTTCCGGAACTTATTCTTCATCATCATCTTATCTTAAATATTATAAGATATCTTCGTATCTCTCATTATACATATTCTCCATATTTCTGGAGATATTTTCACAACTATTCTTATCTGAGATCATTTATCTCTCCATAATATCTGCAACATAAAAGAAACTGTGTTAGTTTCTAAATTCTGAAAAAAATTCAAATATGAATATTTTGAAGTAGTGTTGGGAACTGATGCATGAGTTAGTATAATATAATGATACTTGATCAACGTGATTATATTACAGTAATTCATGCTGAGTTTCTAATGAAACGTGATGATTCACAGAACATACCGTCATCTTGTGCCATTTACACGACTCTTACATTCTGCCAAATCTCCAAACATATTAAGAACATATCTTCTTGATAGTTCTATCTTTTTGGATATTCTGGTAATTTGCCAAATCTAGATCGTACCATTACGATTTCCTTCTTAGAACATTAACTATGTTCATCTAAAACTTCATACCTACTAATTCTGGACCATTATTCACTTGAATTAAAGTCGGGAAGAGACAACAAAAGTATGAAACTCCGAAATGTAAGGGAGAATATAAAGTCCAATAACAACACATAAATTACAAACCATGTATATCAATGTTTATCGCAACATAAAGACACGGGAGAATTAAAAACACTATAACCCCAAGGGCGAAGTAGAAGAAAACAGATTCCTCCGGTGGAAGTTGGAAAAGGAGAATGATTTTGCGATAGTAAGGATAAGGACAAGGATTAGAACTGGATTAAGCATTTTCGCAATCTTTTGAAATTGGAATTGAGTATAGAAGTGGTAAAAACTAATCGAATGGAAAAGGTAAATATATAAGGGAAATATCAGATGTAGTAATCGGGACAGATCATCGCATTTAATTAAAGAGATTCTAATTTCCTTAAATCTCGAAGAAACAGATCTTATAGATTTCCAAGATTTTTTTTTTTGAATCCCTTGAATTCCGGAATTCAACCATGACTACGTCAAAAATTATGACGAAACTTATTTTCCTCATTCCACTATTTTGTGATAGCTTCAATCATACGCTTCAAGTAATCGGATCATTTTATCCATATTACTCTATGGTAATAAAATCCTATCTATCAACACATATCCGTCATGAAAACATTTTTATGGTTAGCCATGATGACCTCGATCAAATTTCGGGACGAAATTTCTTTAACGGGTAGGTACTGTGACGACCCAGAAATTTCCGACCAAATTTAAACTTAACCTTTATATGTTTCCGACACGATAAGCAGAATTTGTAATGTTGAATCTCAAAAAGTTTGGAACTACATTCATGTAATCAATTACCCTTTGACCGTGTTTGACGATTCACGAACAATTATGTGTATATAGATATGTATATATAATATATAATATTAACTGAAAATATTAACAAAGTATTAGATATATGATACTTTACATGAACGTATTTGTTTCGATATATTTATTGACAGAATTAAGAGATAATATCAAATGATTGAATTATCAGATACATTATGATATGATTACGGGCCAATGTTATGAGGTCCACTGTGATTTAAGAAATCTATTCTTTTTGACAATATTCGAAAAATGGTAAAGTGATTTATAGGTAAGAACAAATGTGTCAATTAACGGGAACTAGACAAGGGTTAGTGGAAATTCCTGTTTAACTTTCAAGGCATGTTTTATAATATTTTTCTCGTGACCTTGATAAGATAACTATGTTAACTGATGTGCGTAGAGGTGTATATGAAATAGCTTTATTTTTACAACGAAATACTATTAAATATGATACAATTTTACATAAGATATTTATTTATTTATAGAATGGATATACCTAAACCTTGCTACAACACTTATAGGCAGTGTACCTAATCGTACAGTAGTGTAGTTTTTAGTAAGTCCGGTTCGTTCCACAGGGAAAATCTTTAAACAAAGCTTAACGCTATATTAGTTTTATTTTATAAAAATACAAAAATATATATAAGTAATATTATTATTATAAGGGGGGGAGGGTGGGGGGTTTACCGTTTAATGACCGGTTTGTCGATTTTAAAACTTAGTCGTAGTTAAAACCTAATGTAAAATATTAAAAATAAATATAACTTAATTTAAAGCGTAAAGTAAATATAGATAATGAAATTGCGATAAATAAAAGTGCGATAAATAAACTTGCGATAATTAAAAAGTACAATTAATTAAAAGTGCAATTAAATACATTAACAATAAATAAAAGTGTGATAATTAAAAGTGCAATTAAATATAAAATAAAGGAAATTAAATATGAAATAAAATAATTATGCTTATTTAAACTTCCGTAATCATGATGTTTGACGTGTTGATTTTAGTTTTATGCCCATGGGTTAATTGTCCTTTGTCCTGGATTATTTAATATGTCCGTCTGGTTTTTGTCCATAACAGTCCATCAGTCATAAATATAAAGTGCGAGTGTCCTCGTCAAATTATCCTTATACCTGAAGTCAAATATTCCAACTAATTGGGGATTTAAACTGTAACAAGGTCTTAATACTTTGTTATCAATTATGCCAAGTGTCCTTGTACATAATTTCACTCCTGTTTTAATAATTCCATAGACTATTAATCCATTCACATGTCATGTTAAATGAACGATTATTCGTACATATAAATACCCCGCCCATCGTGTCCGATCGAGTGTATATGGTTATTTATAGGGACATCCAATTGTAAATATTTATATTAAAATTAACAAACTATCATTTAGTTAAACAAATATAAAGCCCATTAATAGCCCATAGTCAAATTTTCACAAGTGTCGTTCTTTTGTCCAAACCCCAATTATGGTACAAAGCCCAATTACCCAATTTTAATATTTTTAGCCCAACATCATGATTACTTCGGATTAAATAAGCATAATAATAACTTAGCTACGAGACATTAAATTAAAAAGGTTGAACATAACTTACAATGATTAAAAATAGCGTAGCGTTACACGGACAGAATTTCGACTAACACCCTTACAACATTCGCTAACATACCCTTATTATTAGGATTTAAAATTAAAATTAAAATATAAATATATATATATATATATATATATATATATATATATATATATATATATATATATATATATATATATATATATATATATATATATATATATATATACGTTTACATATAGATAGAGATATTGATGGATGGATATTTAAAACGATCAAAATGCGTTGCCTTTTATAGGCAGATTTGGATTTGAGTGCTCCGCGAGTCGCGGTCAATTTCCCCTTCAAACTCCGGTGTAGCGGAGTTTGAATTTCCAGCTCACTCCAATTTGGATCTTTACTTGCCGACGGATTTTAATAATATAAATATAATATAAATATATAATTTATATAATTAATTATATATTATATTATATTTATATACATAATTAATTTGTAACTTTCGGTCCGTTGCGTCGAGCGTTGAGAGTTGACTCATGTCCCTGATCCGGATTTTCGAACGTCCTTTCGTACTATTTTATATCGTGTACTTTGCATTTTGAATCTTGTACTCTTGTAATTTTTAGACGTTTTTCATCATTAATTTGAACCTTTTTTATTGTATTTTGTACTTTTGAGCTTTTTGGTCGTTTGCGTCTTCAATTCGTCGAATCTGTCTTTTGTCTTCACCTTTTATTATTTAAACGAATATCACTTGTAAATAGAACAATTGCAACTAAAAGCTTGTCTTTCTTGAGGGATAATGCTATGAAATATATGTTCGTTTTTAGCATTATCAAATATTCCCACACTTAAGCGTTGCTTGTTCTCAAGCAATAAAGTCTTGAAATACTAGAATCACCTATTTATTCTTCACACTTTGTACATCTGTGATTTCTATACGGCGGTATAAACAATGGTAGTAACGATGTGGTTTACAGTCCCACATGACTATAAAATTTAGATCCTTTAAGGATATTGGATCTTTATAAAAACATTTGATCTTTTGAAAATTCATGCTAGATTTTACCCTAGACAAGTTTTCTGATTTGATCCACCATCGGTGTTGCAAAATATATTTGTGGATCAATATTTTGGCTCAAACTTTTAGGCTCGTGTAATCCACTGCTATCCCTGTATCGGAAAGCACACATCCAGTTTACTTGTTCCGTATATTACCTTTCGGTAAACTACCGTCCGGTTGTAAAGGAAAGCGATGAACAAGAAACTGTTAAGGCAATGTCCCCTGACATGCTTTTAATTATGGTCTATAACATGTCGGATGTAATTACTATCCTTTGTAGGAGCAATAGTAAAGCTCACCCTTATAATTTTTCAGTCTGGCACAAGGTCCTGTCTTTGACCATGCTATGAAACCACCGTTCTTACGGTTGACACCCGATTTGGTTCAGGTGACCTAATGAATTCCAGGTGAATTCCTAGGATTTTACGTTTAATGGTAATGAACGCATTGAAAATGGGTATTCAGAAAACAAATCGGTTTGAAATTTTGATCAAAATATTTTCTCGTTCAAGCTCAAGTTTAGATATCATCGAATTCCATGAGTTTGTAATTCGCAATCTTTAAAGTCAATCTCAAGGATTGAGTAATATCAGGCTTAAATGCTGATTTTTAATCTTTAAGGAGATTATCCTTTCTGGAGGTCTGATTCATTAGTCTTATCCAGGTAATTTGCACGGCGTCCTCCCCATTTTACAAGATAGATCCTCTCATGGTTAGGATAAGTCTGACCACTTGGCGACCCTGTTTTATGCTGAGGTCCATGGATTTCCTGCTGATTTTAGTGATGACTTTTCTAGATTTTTCGTCAACCTACAGCTGGTCTGAACGATAACTTCTTGACCTAAATCAAGAAGCGCGTTTCTTTTTCGGAAGACTTTACTTCCTTTAAATGATGGAATTGATTCATCGTGTAGATCCATCTTTTTTTTTTACAGTAAATCGGGTAAAACTGTTTAGTTTAGTCCAAAGCAAAAGTATCTTCAATTATTTGTTACAGAAATATGTGACATATGTTTAAAATAACTTGGTAAATTTTCCCATACTTGGCTTTTATTTTCTTTTATTTGCCTTTTTATTGTCCTCTATTCCATTTTAAATGAATTCTAACATTTTGGTTTGTTTCTCAATTTATGTCCTTTTCGAGGTAACAATAATTTCGGTGTTAATACCTAGTTTTATCGTTCATAAATATGTATAAACATGATTTTGAGTTCATTTAATTGAAAATTTTGAAAAATTTTACTAGAATTGGGTAGTCAGTATATAAGACTAGGGCTGTTCTTTGTTATCAGAGAGCACTAGATTCTAATACAACTACTACGTTACTAGTATTTTTAATGGTAACCAAGTGTTTAAATAATTTTTTTTTTTAAATCCGAAAGATTTTAACCCCTTCCCACACTTAAGATCTTGCAATGCCCTCATTTGCAAGAAATCGGTAACAATTTAAATTATTGAGGGTGAGTAGCGTAGAAAAATGATTAAATTTTACCAAAGTTTCCAAACATATTGTTGTTTGTGTTGAATGATAAATGGTGCACAACATTTGTTCATTCCGTCTTATTGTTATTTCACATATATTTTGCATCTTGTCATCAAAATTAGTTGCTTTTGCTGAATTTAATGCCAGTCTTTGAAAATGCATTGTTTTACCCTGTTGTGTACATAAGATAAACTGCAAACATATATACATATTTTTGAAGTTTGATATATTACCCCACATTCAAAAATTATTAAAATCTAATAATAAAAGTTAGAAAATTATAAAAACTATTACAATATCAACATAAGTGTTAAATGTAGTAACATTACAAAAATAAAATAAATAAAACTAAATAAACTAGGTTTGATACTGATACCAGTAGGGGTTCCATGCATAACCGTATGTGTTATAAAATGCTTCAGCTGGATTATAAGTAGGATACGGTGGTTGGATTTCTATAGACCAGGGAGGAAATATGGGCTTTGGAGTAGGAATATAGTTTCTACCTACATGTTGGCAATGAGCTATGATGTGGTTTTGATGAACTTGCCAATCTTCAAATGCTCGATGTCTAGCATTTTCATACTCTTGTGAAGCTATAAACCTTTGCATTTCTGTCATTTCATTTCCCCCTCCCACATTACCTGGCTGTTGATTTCTTTCAACCTGTGGATGCCTTCCATTATATGGTACTGCGGCGTTATTTCGCCTCTTCAAAACCTTAGCACCATGATATACATTTAAACCAATTGTATCGTGGGGTTCTGGTTCTTCGATTAATAATCCCCCTCGACTTATATCCACATCGAGATACTCAGCAATTAATGTAATAAATATACCACCTCCTATTATACTGTGCGGTCTCATCCCCCTAACCATAGCCGATAAATAATAACCCACACAATAAGGTATACTTACAGCGCTTTGTGGGTCTCGAATACACATGTGGTAAAATAAATCTTGCTCATTTACCTTTTCCTTATTTTTACCTCGCTGTGTAATCGAGTTCGCTAGAAACCTGTGAATTACTCTTAACTCAGCTCTATCTATATCCGTATAAGAGTAATTTCCCCCTTTAAATCGGTGATGGCTAGTCATTTGACTCCATACACCATGCGTATCAAAATTTTCATCAATCTTCCTACCATTTAATATCAACCCTTGACAATCGGCAGATGCTAGCTCCTCAGGCGTATATATACGTAAAGCCTGAGCCATGTCTAGTAGAGACATGTGGCGCATCGAACCTCCTAACAAAAATCTAATAAAAGTTCGATCGGTTAAAGTAGCTACCCGCTCATTTATTTCTATACTACACAATAATTCTTCACACCATACTTTATATACAGGTCTACGCATGTTGAATAAACGTACCCAATCACTAAAAGTAGAATTACCATACCTTTGAGTAAGTAATTCCCTGATTGGCTCGGCCAATTCCACTACCTCTAATGGTTCCCATTCTATTACCCTAGGTACCTCAACAGCTTTAGAATGAAGAGTGTGCAAGTCCCTTTGGTATTTTGGATAATCTATCCAACGTCTGTCTAATCTCAAGTTCGGGTGCAAATCTTCCACGTGCATATCTGAAAATGTTATAAATGGATGAGGTATATCTTGTTTGTAATAGTTATCAACATCCTGTTGTTCCGCATTCTCAGGAGGAGCAATGCGAGCTTGGGATGAAGATTCACCCCTTTCAGTCTGCAAAACATATCAAACATAATTTTTGTGCATCCAAATATGCATTAGTGTCAGCAAAATCATCAATCAAAATAATTACAATGACATGTTCAATTTATATCAAACTTATGCTTATTTTCATATTTTTATCAAATCTACACTTTTTCAAATAAGCATATACGAAAATGTTCGCCAAGTTCATAAGCATTCAACTCAAATAACATGTCAAAATAATCATTATTAGCAATTAAACAAGTTTTAAATGGCAATTATATCTCAAAAATCAAGTTCATGAATTTTAGACTTGAAAAAGTCTACTTTAATTCTCAAAAATCATGTTTAGGCTCAAATTTTGGATCATTTAACTACCTAAACATGTTACACTACTTAATTTAGCAATAATTCATGATAAAAATCGGCCATAACCTGTCTATATCAAAAAGCCCCAAATTGCTCAAGAACACAAACCCTAGATTACTCAAAATTTTAAGTTTAAGGCTTCTAATCATGTTAAATAGCATCAATCTAGGTTATACAAGCATAATATATAAGCAATTTAAGAATAATTACACTAAAAAGCATCAAAATCGAATTGGGTATAAATTTGTTCAAGAACACTAATTTTCGGATTAAATGGGTGTTTTGATGAAGAAATTACCGTTTTTCTTGAGTAATTCCTTGATAGCATCCTTCTCAACATGATTTTGTGAAAGATTTGATGAAAAATGGTGAAAAAAATTCGGATTTGTGTGTGTTTTTGGGTTTATTTTAGCAGTATTTTGGGGTGTGTGTGTGGATACTGATCTGTTCGATCAATTTATATTTTTTTCTGGAATTTTGATGCTCCACGAGTCGCGGTATTTACCTATTACAAACTCCGTGAGTCGCGGTGTTTGCATTATTTTTTTTAATGTTTTTGGCATACTTTAATTCAATAAGATTAAAAATAATGATAATAAAAGTTCTCGTCCCTTTCTCGGGTAAAGCAATTTTGGTTCAATGACCTAGTCTTCAACTTACGACGAATTTTAAAAATCGTATTTTTAACTTAATGAGATAAAGTAAATTTTTGTTTTTAAATTTACACAACTTAATTTAAAATGCATAAAATTCAAAATTAATATTAAAAATTCACACCAAACTTAAATTTAATTTTGTTTTTATACATACAAACTTATATTAAAAATATTAATTTTTCAAATATTTACAATTTTAAATATATTGATTTAAAAAGTTTACAATATCAATTTAAGATTTATATATTAATTTTAAAAACATGGTAAAAATAAAATTAAAAATCTTTTTGGCTTTTATCCCACTTTAATCAATCAAATATTATCAAAAATATGCACCCCACTTTTCGGTAAAGTAATTTCGGTTCCATGACCTAATTTAACTCATGACGAATTTTTGAAATATTTTGGGTTGATTGATTATACCTTAAGAATAAACGTTAAATTTCGTAGTGATGTAATAAATTTTTGAATGATATCAATAATTTCGGTCGCAAGACCTAATTTCATCGAATACCAATTTAATACTTTATAGCGAACAAATTAGCGTTTATTATCAAAAGGTTAAAAATAAAAATAAAAATAAACATAAAAACTCTACAAACTTACCTGTGAAATAGATTTCTTAGTGATATGCTCTAGCCCACTCATAAGATAGTCGGACTAATTGATTTTTCATGGCTACATAGGCGTAACCTCGAGCATTTAATGTTTTTTCTTCTAAACATATGAACGGTCCATCTCTGCATAAAGTAACAAATTCGGTGTTTGAATAGGTTTGATTATTTGAACATTTACCTTCGTGTGACCATTTTCCGCATTTGTGACATTTTTCAAGGTGTCGTGCTCTTCTTTTCGCTGCGGATTTTGATTTTCCTTTACCGAATTGTAACTTATTATCTTCGCATCTGGATTCTTTTCTTACTCCGTCCAATTTTTCTCGGATTACTGATACTAGTTCACTCGGAAGTGTGTCATTATTACGTTTAGTGATCAAAGCGTGTAGCATTAGACCATGGTTTAGTTCACAGGAAGTCTTCATTTCGTAAAACCTAAAAAAAATAAAAATTCAGAATGGGGGGAGAAGACTAGTTCTTTAGGGTCTGCTAGGGAAAGACCATTCGGGTTCCATTTTCGAGAACTACATGAAAGCAGAAAATCTAACTCTAACAGAAATACATATTATCCTTCAAAGACTTGATTCTCCCTACACTTAGTTAGCTGTGGTATCGAAATTGTGATTAACTTTGTTGTCAACTTCCATTGGACTATCTATGTAATGTTTAACTCTGTGACCATTAACCTTAAATTCAATCCCATTTGAATTTATCAATTCTACTGTTCCGTATGGGAAAACTCTTTTGACTATGAATGGTCAAGACAATCTTGATTTCAATTTTCCAGGAAATAGCTTGAATGGTGAATTGAAAAGAAGAACTCTGTCTCCTTCTTTAAATTCTTTTGAACTTCTGATTCTTTTATCATGCCATTTCTTCGTTCTTTCCTTATAGATTAACGAATTTTCGTATGCTTCATGTCTTAATTCTTCTAATTCGTTTAATTGACTTAATCGTAGACGTCCAGCTTCATGTAAATCAAGATTACATGTCTTCAAAGCCCAAAATGCTTTGTGTTCAATTTCTACTGGAAGATGACATGATTTTCCGTAAACGAGTTTAAAAGGTGTGGTTCCAATTGGAGTTTTGTAGGCTATTCTAAAAGCCCAAAGTGCATCCTCCAATTTAATGGACCATTCCTTCGGATTTGATCCTACGGTTTTCTCTAGAATACGTTTTAAAGCTCGGTTGGTATTTTCAACTTGTCCACTTGTTTGTGGATGATATGCAGTGGAGATTTTATGAGTTACTCCATATCTTTTAAGAACTTTCTCAAGTTGATTATTACAAAAATGAGTTCCCCGATCACTTATTAAAGCTTTCGGTGTTCCAAACCTTGCAAAAAGACGTTTTAAAAAGTTGACTACAACTCGTGCATCGTTAGTTGGGAGAGCTTGTGCTTCCGCCCATTTAGATATATAATCAATGGCTACGAGAATGTAGAGATTATTATGAGATTTTAGAAATGGACCCATAAAGTCAATACCCCAAATGTCAAATACTTCACATACTTGAATGACATTTTGTGACATTTCATCACGTTGACTTATTTTTCCGGCCCTTTGACAAGCATCACAGGATTTACAAAGAAGGTGTGCGTCTTTGTAAATTGTACCAGCATCATAAACTTTTCTTGCTGTTAATTGTGGCCCATAATGCCCTCCTGTTGGTCCTGTGTGACAATGGTTTAAAATTTTACTAGCTTCATCTCCGAATACACATCGGCGTATTATTCCATCGGGACAACTTTTAAATAAATGTGGATCTTCCCAGAAATAGTGTTTTATATCACTAAGAATTTCTTTCATTTTTGGTACGATAATCCTTTTTCAAAGAATCCACATACTAAGTAGTTTGCATAGTCTGCAAACCATGGAATTTCATTATAATCTATCTTCAATAGATATTCATCAGGAAAGTTGTCTTGTATGGCCGATTCATTTAGAACTTCTAATTCAGGATTTTCAAGACGAGAAAGATGATCGGCTGCGAGATTTTCTGCTCCTCTTTTATCTCGGATTTCAATATCGAACTCTTGTAAGAGTAAGATCCAACGAATTAATCTTGGTTTAGCATCTTGTTTCGAAAATAGGTATCTAAGAGCAGAATGGTCGGTATAGACCACCGTTTTAGCTAGAACGAGATATGAACGAAATTTGTCAAAAGCAAAGACAATAGCAAGGAGTTCTTTTTCAGTAGTTGTGTAATTTGTTTATGCTCCTTGTAACGTCTTACTAGCATAATATATAGGTTGAAATCGTTTTTCAATCCTTTGTCCTAAAACGGCTCCCATTGCAAAATCACTTGCATCGCACATTAGTTCAAACGGTAGATTCCAATTTGGTGTTATCATGATCGGCGCATTAGTGAGTTTCTTTTTAAGAATATTAAAAGATTTGATGCATTCATCTGAAAAGATGAATGGAGCATCCTTTTCTAGGAGTTTATTCATTGGAGTGGCAATTTTAGAGAAATCTTTTATGAAACGTCGGTAAAAACCGGCATGCCCTAGAAAACTCCTAACTCATCTAACATTGGTGGGATGTGGAAGTTTAGCAATTACATCTACTTTAGCTCTATCCACTTCAATTCCTTCCTTTAAAATTTTATGACCCAGAATGATGCCTTCTTTAACCATGAAATGGCATTTCTCCCAATTAAGTACTAGATTTGATTTTTCGCATCTAATAAGCATTCGTTCAAGATTAGCTAGACATGTTTCAAAAGTTTCACTGAAGACTGAAAAGTCATCCATGAAAACTTCCATGCATTCTTCTATCATGTCGTGAAAAATTGCCATCATACACCTTTGAAAGGTTGCAGGGGCGTTGCAAAGTCCAAATGGCATGCGTTTGTAAGCAAAAGTACCATAAGGGTACGTGAATGTGGTTTTCTCTTGGTCCTCGGGTGCTATTGGAATTTGAAAATATCCGAAAAATCCATCAAGAAAATAATAGTAACTATTTCCGGCTAATCTTTCCAACATTTGATCAATGAAAGGTAAGGGAAAGTGATCTTTTCTGGTGGCGTCATTTAATTTTCTATAATCAATACATACACGCCATCCTGTTACAGTCCTAATAGGAATAAGCTCATTTTTCTCATTTGTAATGACAGTCATGCCACCCTTCTTAGGCAAGCATTGAACTGGGCTTACCCATGGACTATCAGAAATTGAATAAATTAAACCTGCATCTAGCAGTTTAATAATTTCTTTCTTAACTACATCTTACATATTAGGATTTAGTCTTCGTTAGCGTTGCACATACGTTTTATGACCTTCTTCCATAAGGATTTTATGTGTGCAATACGAAGGACTTATTCCTTTAATATCATGAATCTTCCATGCAATGGCTGGTTTATGAGCTTTCAACACAGAAATGAGTTGTGATTTCTCATTTTCAGTAAGAAAAGACGATATTATTACAGATAATTCAGATTCACCATGTAAATAAGCATATTCCAAATGGTTTGGAAGTGGCTTTAACTCTAATGTTGGTGGTTCTTCTATCGATGATTTATATCGATATCTGTCTTCTTCTTTTAGCATTTGAATTTCTTCTGTTGTTGGTTCATATCCATTAGCCATTAGTGTAGCTAACATTTCAGTTTCATCAATTGGTTCAGTACCTTCTCCTAAAGAACATTCTCCTGTTCCTTGTAATTCTGGAAATTCTTCTAACAATTCTGCATGTGATTCTATAGCTTGAATATAATAACATGTATCATCTGCAGATTGCGGTTGTTGCATTGCTCTATCAACTGAAAAGGTAACACTCTCGTCCTCTATACTTAGGGTCAGTTTCTTACCAAACACGTCTATCATTTCTTTAGCCGTGTTTAAGAATGGTCTTCCTAATATGAGAGGAACTTGAGAATCTTCTTCCATGTCCAGAACAATAAAATCTACTGGAAATACTAAAGTACCAACTTTAACTAGCATGTTCTCCATTATCCCTCTAGGATATTTTATTGATCGATCGGCTAGTTGTATGCTTATTCTTATTGGTTTCAATTCTCCAAGGTCTAGTTTAGCGTATAGTGAATACAACATTAAATTTATACTAGCACCTAAGTCTGCCAATGCTTCTATTGAACTAAGACTACCCAGAAAACATGAAATTGTGAAACTTCCTGGATCTGATAGTTTTTCTGGTATCTTATTCAACAGCACTGCTGAACAATTAGCATTCATAGTAACTGCCGAGAGTTCTTCCATTTTCTTTCTATTTGTGATTAGATCTTTCAGAAATGTAGCATATCTAGGCATTCCTGAAATCACATCAATGAAAGGAAGATTTACATTTATCTGTTTAAACATATCCAAGAATTTCTGAAATCACATCAATGAAAGGAAGATTTACATTTATCTGTTTAAACATATCCAAGAATTTGGATTGCTCGGCTTCAAGTCTCTCTTTTTTCATTTTACTCGGGTAAGGAAGTGATGGTTGGTATGGTTTAACATAAGGTTTAGTCTTAACTGTGTTATCTTCATTAACCTTTTCAACTATTGGTTCTTTTTCCTTATCTTGTTCAGGTTGTGGTTCTTGTGGAGTAGGAATAGCGTCCTCAGAAATTATAGGTATTTCAGGTGGTTTAAGTGTAATACCACTTCTTGTGGTAATGGCTTTAGCTGTTTCATTCCGGGGATTAGCATTTGTATCACTAGGTAAACTTCCCGGTTTTCTTTCACCTATTAACCTTGCTAGGTTACTTACTTCTTGTTCCAAATTTTGAATAGAAGCTTGTTGATTTCTAAATGCTTGAGCATTTTGTTCATTAGTTTGTTTCTGAGATGTGAAAAACTGCGTTTGAGTTTCAACTAGCTTCGTCATCATATCTTCTAAATTCGGCTTTTTATCATCGGTTTGTGGTGGTTTGTTTTGAAAATTGGGTCTTTGCTGGTTGTAAGTATTGTTGGATACTTGTTGATTACTTGGACCTTGTTGGTTATTGTATGGAATATTTCGATTATAATTTTGGTTTTGATTGTAAATCGGTCTTGGCGGTTGATAATTATTCTGATAATTATTTCCAGGCCTTTGGTTTATGTATGAAATATTCTCTCTTTGTTCCATTGTTAGTTCAATACTGAGACAATCTTTTGTCAAATGTGGTCCTCCACACTGCTCACAACTAATTCGTATTGAGTGTATATCCTTAGTCATCTTTTCCATTCGTCTCTCGACAGCATCTATCTTTGCGGAAATGGAATCTAAGTCATGGCTAGAATCAGCTCTAGCTGCTTTAGATGATCTAACGATATCTTTTTCTTGGTGCCACTCATGTCAGTGGGAAGCAGTGTTATCAATAATTTTATAAGCATCAGTTTCAGTTTTCTTCATAATGGAACCACCAGCTGCTATATCTATGTCTTTTCTTGTAGTGATGTCGCATCCTTGGTAAAATATTTGTACTATTTGACAGGTGTCTAAACCATATTGCGGACATCCTCTTAATAACTATCCAAATCTTGTCCACGCCTCATATAGAGTTTCATTCGGTTTCTGTGTGAACGTAACAATTTCTCCTTGAAGTCTTACGGCTTTAGATGCTGGAAAGAATTGTTTAAGAAATTTTTCAACTAAAACGTCCCATGTATCAATCGCCCCTTCAGGTAACGATTCCAACCAATCTTTGGCTTCTCCCTTTAAAGTCCAGGGAAATAACATGAGATATATCTGTTCATCCTCCACTTCTCTTATTTTAAATAGTGTGCAGATCCTATTAAAGGTACGAAGATGTTCATTTGGATCTTCCTTCGGCGCACCACTAAATTGGCATTGATTAGTCACCATATGTAGAATTTGTTCTTTGATTTCATAATCTGGCGCATTAATGCCAGGATGAGTAATTGCGTGACCTTGGCCAGTGCGTTTAGCTCTCATTCGGTCTTCCATACTTAAAGGTTCCAGATTTTCCATGATTGAATTTGTTGAATCTGAATCACTAGAGGATTCTGATTTAATGGTTTGTTCCTCAACAATCTCTGTTTGAATGATTGGTGGTTCCGGAGGAAAAATTAATGGTTCAGGATCTATGAATCGTCCCTGAATATTCTCCGGATTCTCAATTGTAAGGTCGGGTTCAAAAAATGGATTATCGGAAATTTAAATTGGAGTACTTGGTCGACTGGATGACGATTCTAAAGAAAAATCAACGGCGACAATATTAGCTAGATGTCTTGATCTGGTTACAGGTGATGAACGTACAAAAGGTGGTGAACGTCTTGCTCGGTGCATTTACTGAATATCCTATTAGTTTTTAAAAGGAAAGAAAAATTATATAAGTTATCCAATTAATAAACTTTTCTGATTTTGCCCACGTTTCGAATAGCCAAAAGATGCAGCAGAGGGGCAGGATTCATTTAGTGTCAATATAATTGAGTACTGTTTGGCTCCAATAACCCAGTCCACGTACAAATCCAACTATTACTACGAACTAAAAAATTTTGATGTCTATCAATTTAACCGCTTAAAATAATTTTTCGTAATTTAAAGAAATTTAGAGAAGAAGTAGAAAATTCTATGTCCTAAAAACTAGAATGGCGAGATATAAGAAAGAAAAAGAGCACGTCGGAATTAAAATTAAAATTGGAGAAATAAGAAAGAAAAAAAAAAGTGACTTATAAAATTTTAAAACACTCGACTAACCCAACCTTATTATTATCACTAACTTAAAATTAAAATTGCAAATTGAGATTACTAATTGTAGTGATAATTGATACATAGGTAAAAGGCGTCGAAAAATAAAAATAAGAAAGTAGCGCGTTGAAACTTAAAAAAAGAACTAAAAGCTAAGAATTAAAAGTTGCGTCTAAAAATATTAAAGTTTACAAGTAAAACTATATCCCAAATGGCAATAACTTAAAAAAATACTAAAACTTAGATAGGCGTCGCAAAATTCTAAAGCACCTAAATCTTAGTCTAAAGAGAAAGCTCTTAAAGGATTTTATGGCAAAGCCTAAAAATCTAGAAATAAAAATAACTATGGCAAAAACTATATCTTAAAACTAAATACGAACGAAAAATTACAAAAATTACGCTAAAAACAAATAAAAAGGGACAAAATATAAAAATATACTAAAAGTTGTAAAAAGTACAATTTTTTATAAAAATATTATTTTTATATTATTTATTTTATAAAACTATTACTTTTATATATATAAATAAAACTAATTAAAATTAATTATTACAAATTAATTAAAACTTAAATTAAATAATAAATTAATTAACCCTAAATACTAATTAATTAATAATAATAATTAAAACTCCGTAATTAATGCAAGATTAGGGTTCTGGTCGTGTCAGACAGGGCGGCTCCGCGAGTCGCGGTTCCTCCTGGCAACAAACTCCGCGAGTCGCGGAGGATGTAAATTCAAACCAGTAGCAGGTTTAAATTCGACAGTTTTACTTTTTTTATATATTATATTAGCGTTGCGCTTCCGGCTTTTAAGCTAGATTATGTTTCCCCGACAGCGGCGCCAAAAATACTTGATGTTATGCGAGGTGTATATGAAATAGCTTTATTTTTACAATGAAATACTATTAAATATGATACAATTTTACACAAGATATTTATTTATTTATAGAATAGATATACCTAAACCTTGCTACAACACTTATAGGCAGTGTACCTAATCGTACAGTAGTGTAGTTTTTAGTAAGTCCGGTTCGTTCTACAGGGAAAATCTTTAAACAAAGCTTAACGCTATATTAGTTTTATTTTATAAAAATACAAAAAAATATATAAGTAATATTATTATTATAAAGGGGGGGTTTTTACCGTTTAATGACCGGTTTGTCGATTTTAAAACTTAGTCGCAGTTAAAACCTAATGTAAAATATTAAAAATAAATATAACTTAATTTAAAGCGTAAAGTAAATAACGATAATGAAATTGCTATAAATAAAAGTGCGATAAAATAAACTTGCGATAATTAAAAAGTGCAATTAATTAAAAGTGCAATTAAATACAATAACAATAAATAAAAGTGCGATAATTAAAAGTGCAATTAAATATAAAATAATGGAAATTAAATATGAAATAAAATAATTATGCTTATTTAAACTTCCGTAATCATGATGTTTGACGTGTTGATTTTAGTTTTATGCCCATGGGTTAATTGTCCTTTGTCCTGGATTATTTAATATGTCCGTCTGATTTTTGTCCATAACAGTCCATCAGTCATAAATATAAAGTGCGAGTGTCCTCGTCAAATTATCCTTATACCCGAAGTCAAATATTCCAACTAATTGGGGACTTAAACTGTAACAAGGTCTTAATACTTTGTTATCAATTATGCCAAATGTCCTTGTACATAATTTCACCCCTGTTTTAATAATTCCATAGACTATTAATCCATTCCCGTGTCCGGTTAAATGAACGATTATTCATACATATAAATACCCAGCCCATCGTGTCCGATCAAGTGTATATGGTTATTTATAGGGACATCCAATTGTAAATCTTTATATTAAAATTAACAAACTATCATTTAGTTAAACAAATATAAAGCCCATTAATAGCCCGCAGTCTAATTTCCACAAGTGTCGTTCTTTTGTCCAAACCCCAATTATGGTACAAAGCCCAATTACCCAATTTTAATATTTTTAGCCCAACATCATGATTACTTCGGATTAAATAAGCATAATAATAACTTAGCTACGAGACATTAAATTAAAAAGGTTGAACATAACTTACAATGATTAAAAATAGCGTAGCGTTACACGGACAGAATTTCGACTTACACCATTACAACATTCGCCAACATACCCTTATTATTAGGATTTAAAATTAAAATTAAAATATAAATATATATATATATATATATATATATATATATATATATATATATATATACGTTTACATATAGATAGAGAGATTGATGGATGGATATTTAAAACGATCAAAATGTGTTGCCTTTTATAGGCAGATTTGGATTTGAGTGCTCCGCGAGTCGCAGTCAATTTCCCCTTCAAACTCCGCGAGTTGCGGAGTTTGAATTTCCAGCTCACTCCAATTTGTATCTTTACTTGCCGACGGATTTTAATAATATAAATATAATATAAATATATAATTTATATAATTAATTATATATTATATTATATTTATATACATAATTAATTTGTAACTTTCGGTCCGTTGCGTCGAGCGTTGAGAGTTGACTCATGTCCCGGATCCGAATTTTCGAACGTCCTTTCGTACTATTTTATATCGTGTACTTTGCGTTTTGAATCTTGTACTCTTGTAATTTTTAGACGTTCTTCATCATTAATTTGAACCTTTTTGATTGTATTTTGTACTTTTGAGCTTTTTGGTCATTTACGTCTTCAATTCGTCGAATATGTCTTTTGTCTTCACCTTTTATTATTTAAACGAATATCACTTGTAAATAGAACAATTGCAACTAAAAGCTTGTCTTTCTTGAGGGATAATGCTATGAAATATATGTTCGTTTTTAGCATTATCAAATATTCTCACACTTAAGCGTTGCTTGTCCTCAAGCAATATAGTCTTGAAATACTAGAATCACCTCTTTATTCTTCACACTTTGTACATCAGTTATTTCTATACGGCGGTATAAACAATGGTAGTAACGATGTGATTTACAGTCCCGCATGACTATAAAATTTAGATCCTTTAAGGAAATTGGATCTTTATGAAAACATTTGATCTTTTGAAAATTCATGCTAGATTTTACCCTAGACAAGTTTTCTGATTTGATCCACCATCGATGTTGCAAAATATATTTGTGGATCAATATTTTGGCTCAAACTTTTAGGCTCGTGTAATCCACTACTATCCCTGTATCGGAAAGCACACATCCAGTTTACTTGTTCCGTATATTACCTTTCGGTAAACTACCGTCCGGTTGTAAAGGAAAGTGATGAACAAGAAACTGTTAAGGCAATGTCCCCTGACATGCTTTTAATTATGGTCTATAACGTGTCGGATGCAATTACTATCATTTGTAGGAGCAATAGTAAAGCTCACCCTTATAATTTTTTGGTCTGGCACAAGGTCCTGTCTTTGACCATGCTATGCAACCACCGTTCTTACGGTTGACACCCTATTTGGTTCAGGTGACCTAATGAATTCCAGGTGAATTCCTAGGATTTTACGTTCAATGGTAATGAACGCATTGAAAAAGGGTTTTCAGAAAATAAATCGGTTTGAAATTTTGATCAAAATATTTTCTCGTTCAAGCTCGAGTTTAGATATCATCGAATTCCATGAGTTTGTAATTCTCAATCTTTAAAGTCAATCTCAAGGATTGAGTAATATCATGCTTAAATGCTGATTTTTAATCTTTAAGGAGATTATCCATTCTGGAGGTCTGATTCATTAGTCTTATCCAGCTAATTTGCACGGCGTCCTCCCCATTTTACAAGATATATCCTCTCATGGTTAGGATAAGTCTGACCACTTGGCGACCCTGTTTTATGCTGAGGTCCGTGGATTTCCTGCTGATTTTAGTGATGACTTTTCTAGATTTTTCGTCAACCTACAGCTGGTCTGAACGACAACTTCTTGACCTAAATCAAGAAGCGCGTTTCTTTTTCGGAAGACTTTACTTCCTTTAAATGATGGAATTGATTCATCGTGTAGATCCATCTTTTTTTTTACAGTAAATCAGGTAAAACTGTTTAGTTTAGTCCAAAGCAAAAGTATCTTCAATTATTTGTTACAGAAATATGTGACATATGTTTAAAATAACTTGGTAAATTTTCCCACACTTGGCTTTTATTTTCTTTTATTTGCCTTTTTATTGTCCTCTATTCCATTTTAAATGAATTCTAACATTTTGGTTTGTTTCTCAATTTATGTCCTTTCCGAGGTAACAATAATTTTGGTGTTAATACCTAGTTTTATCGTTCATAAATATGTATAAACATGATTTTGAGTTCATTTAATTGAAAATTTTGAAAAATTTTACTAGAATTGGGTAGTCAGTATATAAGACTAGGGCTATTCTTTGTAATCAGAGAGCACAAGATTCTAATACAACTACTGCGTTACTAGTATTTTTAATGGTAACCAAGTGTTTAAATAAATTTTTTTTTTTAAAATCCGAAAGATTTTAACCCCTTCCCACACTTAAGATCTTGCAATGCCCTCATTTGCAAGAAATCAGTAACAATTTAAATTATTGAGGGTGAGTAGCGTAGAAAAATGATTAAATTTTACCAAAGTTTCCAAACATATTGTTGTTTGTGTTGAATGATAAATGGTGCACAACATTTGTTCATTCCGTCTTGTTGTTATTTCATACTTTAATAATTCACTTTAATAATTCACTTTAATAATTCACTTTAATAATTCATACTTTAATAATTCACTTTAATAATTCAAAAATATATTATAAATAGAATTCAATAGGTTTCATTATTCATAGAAACTTGAAAATATATTTCTCTAAACTCTCTCAATCGAATTACATATATATATTTACTTAGTATTATTTCAAGAAATTATTAGTATACATAAAATACTACGACGGAGTTATATTCAGATGATTTCAAAATAAGTTTTCAAACGGGATAGAGCTAAGGAAATTATGGGTTATAGCTATGGAGGTTATGGGTATTGTTCGAGGGTATTGCTCGTGAGGTCAACCTAACGTTTATCATTTTCGTTGCGTCTACGTACTTTCCTGCAATATTGAATCACAATATTGATACGTGAGCAATTCATATCTTATCTTTTATATATTAATAGTGTATCCCTGACTAGTGCTCGAGTATATATGATTATGCATGTTTGTATGCTTAGTTTCGTCGTTAAATAGTTTATGATAAATCACGAATTTGATACATATGCTACTGAGATAAGGTATATGATATGCATGTCGTTGAAAAGCTAAAGAAAAATTAATAACTTTTCATTTAGAAATCGTGTGGTTTCGATGAATGGATTAAAAGATATGGTCAACTGAATTATCATTAATTTTAATATTATTATTAAAACGATTATTATAATTGTTATCAGTTGATGTTATTACTAAAATTATCTTTATTACTAAAAATTAATATTTTTATTGAAACTATCATTTTATTATTTTTATGATTATTATTATTATCAATATTATTTTATCAAATAAATATGCGTACAAAGATATTTTTACCACACGTAATATAATTACATTAATAATACATACCACTATATTTTTATGATATTAAGTGAATTTTATAAATTTTATTACTTGAGATATAAAAAAGTATATTTTTATCATATATGAATTTTAATATAAATTTTTATTTATTAATAAATGACTTGTATTATTTAGTATAATAAGATCTGATAAATATATTTAAATATATAAAATGACTATATATAAGTTATATAATAAACATGTATAGATTTTGGAAGTCATTTTGGGTCAAGTTGACTTTTGTTGACTTTTGCATGTCGGTCTCGAGCATTAGGATTGTGATACACTACGACTTGACCTAAATTGTTAGACAGATATTGAATAACATATAAATATATATACTTAATATAGGTTCGTGAATCCGAGACAAACCCTGCACTTGTTCAGTGCCGTCATATACCTAATTGCTATGAAATACAGTATTGTGAGTTTCATTTGCTCCCTTTTTAATTGTTTTTGTAATATATATTTTTGGGCTGAGAATACATGCACTGCTTTTATAAATGTTTACGAGATAGACACAAGTACTTAAAATATATTCTACGTTGAGTTGTATCACCCTGCATATCTTCCCTAACAGCTTGGTAACTACTATTTACATGTGGTATTGTAAACGCGAATCCTGTTGATAGATCTATCGGGCCTGACAACCCCAACCGGACTGGACGACCAGTATTCAACGGTTGCACAGTACTTCGTTTCAGTGACTACACTTGGTACAGTGTAGTGAGATTTCATAATAAAGGGAATATGCGACGTTGATTAAATGTTAAGTATGGTTACCAAATACTCAACCACTTAGAATATTTTTATTAAAACGTTTATGTATATGAAATCTTGTGGTCTATTACTATTACGGAAATGATTGATTATGATAAACTAATGAACTCACCAACCTTTTGGTTGACACTTTAAAGCATGTTTATTCTCAGGTATTAAAGAAATCTTCCGCTGTGCATTAGCTCATTTTAAGGATATTACTTAGAGTCATTCATGACATACTTTGAAAGACGTTGCATTCGAGTCGTTGAGTTCATCAAGAATAATATTAAGTCAATTATAGTTGGATGTAATATGAAATGGTATGCATGCCGTCAATTTTTGATGTAAAGAAAGTTTGTCTTTTAAAAACGAATGCAATGTTTGCAAAACGTATCATATAGAGGTCAAATACCTCGCGATGTATATAATGTATATATTGTAAATCGTTTATAATGTATATGAACGGGTCCTTTCACTAACACATTTTAAAATGACTGCTTTAAAACCAATGACAACCCCAATGAGAACTTTACTGGATGCTGATACTAATGGGGAACCCTTTGATATTATGCTTTATCGAAGCTTGGTTAGTTCTTTAATGTATCTGACTGCAAGTCGACCTGACATTACACTTGCTACAACTGTCTGTGCCCGCTTTCAGTCAAACCCTAAGAAATCTTATTCCAAAGCGGTTGTTAGGATTTTTCAGTACCTTAAAGGTACACCTAACCTTGGGATCTGGTATCCTCATGGATCCGATTTCAATCTCACTGCCTACACTGATGCGGATCATGGCGGTTTCCATGTTGATATAAGCACATCTGGATCAATTCAGATATTGGGGAATAGGCTAGTTGGTTGGTCATCCAAAAAGCAGAACTGCGTCTCTTTATCAACAGCTGAGTCTGAGTACATTGCTGCAGCTCATTATTGTTCACAAGTTTTGTGGATGCAAATTCAACTTTCAGACTATGGCTTTAAGTTTTCTAAGACCCCGATTTACTGTGATTCACAAAGTGCTATTGCAATAACAAGAAACCCGGTCCAGCATTCTAAGACTAAACACATAGATATTCGCTATCATTTCATTAAGGACCATGTAGAGAAAGGGGATGTAGAGTTATACTTTGTGCCTACCAAAGTACAATTAGCTGACATGTTCACTAAGCCCTTAGATGAACTTAGGCTAAAGTTCTTGATCAAAGAGATTGGCATGGTAGAGTATAGTTCTTGATATTCCTTAGATCTGTTGGGACTTATTCTTGGGATCTTGTGTTTAGGGGGAGTAGATACATTCTAGGGGGAGCAACTACTTTCATATGCTTTGGATATCATCTTTTAAGGGGGAGCCTTTAGATTTTTAATAACTTCCTGGATATAATTGTTCAATGGTTACGTAAGGGGGAGGTAACTCATTGATACCATATTTTAAGGGGGAGTTAATTTATTTTCTTGGAAATTTTATCAAAATGCTGATTTACATTCTTGTATATCACATTTTGAGGGGGAGAAAAAGGGAGAAAATGAGAAAATTTACTAAAAAAAATAAAATAAAAAAATAAATATTGTTTTTCTAAAGTGAATTCATAAATTCTTTGTTTTATATCTGAAATAATTCACTAAGGCTTGTATACATCTCAGTATGCAACCCGTTTTAACAATTGGTATCACTGATGATTTGTACTTTGTTCACTAATTCAAAGTTCTTTTAAGTACAAATCTTATTTTAAAAAATTCATAAAAATTGGAAAAGATAAAATCCAAAAATATTTGATTTTTACTGAATAAATGCTATTTTTAGCATTATACCGAATCTGACATCCAACAGTACAGATTCGGTAAGTTTAAAGTTTTCAAAAATTGTCTCAGAATTGTTTATCATGAAAAGATTGAAATGAATTTTAATAGGAAAAATCAATTTGTCAAGATTTTGAAGTTAAATTGATAAAATTTTGAAAAGTGGACTGTATTCGGTAAAATAGGCCCATTCGGTAAAGCCCATTCGGTACTTTATTTTCGGTATCTATAAAAGGAGGGTCAAAGTCAAACTAACTCTCTTACTGTGCTTAATTACCTACCGAGTCTTATTGAACATACCGAATCTGCCTAATCTACTGAATCCATTCTTCTGTTCTTCAAATCTTTGGTATAATTTCATTTTAATCATTGCTTTAGATACATACGTGTAGATCTGAGATAATTAAATATTTTTCAACCAGAAAAGATCAAAATAACTGGATTGTGACTCTCAATTTTGAAATTTTGTTGATTATACCGAGTCTGAGTCATATTCTACTAATCTTTGATTAAACTCAATTGACTTGGTTAATTAACATGAATTCTTGTCTACTCTGAGTTATATTAATTGATCTATCATTTGACCAAGTTTGATTACATGTTTAATTGATTGTTTGATGGATTCTGTATCTACCGAATATGTTCTATCTACGGTACTGAGTCTGTTCATACGATTAACATGGTGATCTGCTTCTAATTGAGTGGTTAATTGATTATGGTTGTGATTTTACATGATAGAATATGCATGTTTGAGTGACTTTATGTTAATTTTGGAGATACCGAATCTGTTCTTCTCTTGATACCGAGTCTAACTTTTGGTACCTTGAAACTTTCTGATTTTTATCTTCAAACACTTAACATGTTTATTTTATATCTTTCTGATCTGAAAACTCAAGCTTATTTGGTTACAGAATCTCAAGTTTTCATGACTACCGAATCTGCTTGTATTGTGTTTAAAAATTCACTAAGTGTTGTTCTAATTCTTTGTGTTATATAATTGATTTTGCATGATGAATTTGTATTGTGATGAATATCATATGAATGTCATGATTGTCAATTACTTGTTCATATTTGAGTATAAAGGATTTTTATATCTTTGAAAAACCATAAAAATCATAAAATATAAAAGATAAAACATATACAAAGGATTTCAAAGGCAAATAAGAATAGATATATATGCTTTATGTTAAATATCTTGTGGTCTTCTATTTCTTATTTATACAGCTAAATGACGAACAATCACTTCATCAACTCTGAAACCAACATTCCCTGCAACTACTGGACTGTAATTCTAGAAAGACATACTCTGTGGCCTGCTCTAAACTCTACAGTCAGTGTAACTGTAACAGATCTGGAGCTACTTAACAGAACAATTAGGTTTGTGGAAGCTACACAACCTAATGCTGAAAATCCAGAGGGAACACAAGCTTGTTTTGAATTTCAACTGAGAGGAGTTCAAGGGAGGAGGAGTATCACTAAGGCTGATTTCAGGAGGATATTCAGACTTCCTGTTGTGCATGATGCTCCTGCTTTTCCTGCTACTCAGTAGATGATGTCATCTGTCTTCAATCTTGGTTATGTTGGAGCCCGCAATGTTCCTCCAGCTAAGTTTCAGAAGAAATATCTGCACTCAAGGTGGTATGTGATCTTCTCAATCATCAACAGATGCTTGCTGATGACAAGGAGTGGATCCGACAGCCTGACTGTGCCTATGCAAAAGTTGTTCTACTCTTTCATAAGAGTAGAAGCTCCTGACTATGCAGAACTAATATGGGATTTGGTTCAAGCTCAATTGATAAACCAAGGGGTTCAGACATCCCCTGCGAAAGGTTTTTCTGTATCTTTATCCATGATGCTATAAATGCTTGTAGAAATGCAAATATATTTGTACCAGGTACACATGGATTACAGATGAAACGATTTGGGGAGCTGAAGATGAATACCCCGATGGTATCTGATAATCAATTCACTTCGCCGATTTCAAATTGGCTAGTGAGGCTTGCTGAACCCCAAGACACTCATATGCGTTCTTATTTTGAGGCTGTAGGAATACCTCTTCCGAACCCGGTACAACAAGAACAAGTTGAACCCGCCGCGGTTCCAGCCCCAGAGGTTGTAGAGGAACCTGTAGTACAACCACCCGGACCAGCTAATCCTCTACTTAGGGTGAACCTTAAATGTTCTAGGGTAGCACACCAAGCTCAACCCGTGAGGATCAGGGAACCTAGTCCAACTAGGATTGAACCAACCCTTTCCACAACACCCGAAGTGAGCAGTGACACCGACATTTCAGAAACAGCATCTGAATCATCTCCCGAACATTCTCCTAAGAGAACTTGATATATACCTGATGAGATGATTCAGACTCCGCCAACCAAACGAGTAACTAGATCTAGGACTTTGACACCTATCGTCTGCCAAGCAGTTACTACAACCGTTGGTGATACGGACCAAGACATAGAATCAATTAGATCACCCTCACCCATTTCCGTATCACATCCAATAATAACAGTAAGCCCTACGCTAAATGAAGCGCAAGCTTCGGTAAGCAAGAGATCTAAACGCACGGATGGTAAAAAGACCACTAAGTCCATCCAATCTAAACAGGACTTAATAATAAATCCTACAAAGCAAGGTGCTTCGGCATCTAAGGAAGTAAAGTCTTTCTCTGCAGTAAAGTCTGCGTTGACTCAATCGATTAAGGCAACTCAATCATTGAAGTCCAGAACGGCCGAAGGGGAGCTGAAAAGTCTTGAAAAGGCACCCTGCGTATCAGCTGGAAATCCTCCTGTGCCTCAACGTACAACAGGGTCTCGAGGTCCGGCTTATCTTGATGAGGGAGATCTGCCGCGTCCCATGGAAACGAGTCAACATGACAATCCTTCGGGATATTTATCAGACTTCCAGCAGACTGATCCCTTGGTTCATGAAAGTGATCCATTGGATCAAACCACTTCTCTTCTGGATTCTGAATCTCAGGGTCTGGAGGAAGAGTCTTTAACTGAAAGAGATGTGCCACCTCATGGTATATCAATGATTTCAAGAGTCGGAGATAGTAATATCTCTGTGAGAGGTAAACTGACGGGTAGTTCTGCTACTCTGTCAGAGTCCCATGAGACTAAAGTTATGGAGGCGGATGCTTCGAAAGAAACTTCGCCGGTGACAACTCCAGTTGTTACCCAACCTCCATCAGAAGGGGATATCACAAATTTGACTAGTAGTATGTACAACCTTACATATAAGAATAATACCGCACAATCATCCTTACCTGCCCTCACGGCAACTCAAACACTTCCATCGACATCGCCTTCATCCGATGCTGCTGCTGCTGCTGCTGCTGTTTCCATTGTTACTTTTCCATCATCACCCTCTCGTTTACCACATTTCTATGATGCGTTGGAGCAAGAATATTTCAGTCGTATGTTTTCTAGAGTCAATCATGATGTTCTTCAACGCACTTCGCTTCAAGCATTGTTTCGTTCTCGTGTTCAATATCCACTTACTTCCTGCTCTTCTCCTTTGAGTCCTCACCGTGATGATGAACATGACGATTCTGATCCTCAGAATAGCCATGAGGGGGAGATAGGAGTAGATGGAGAATATCTATCAGTGAACATTTCAACCAAGGGTGGTGGTGTGAGGTCTTCATAAGATTCACAAGCTCAAAAAGTTCAAACGAAATCAGAAATGGTTTCTACACATGATGAAATTGATGATAAGGAGCCCGAGCAAGTTATAATTCCAATTGTTCATAATGAGGCTGATAGTGGACCAGTAGATGAGGATTTAAACTAAAGTGATTTTTATCTTGAAGAAACGGATGATGATGGGTTTGTCATCTTAAGCAAGTTATCTTCAGTATCTTCAATTCCAGAAGATGTAGAGATTGTAGATGAAGGGAATCCTGATGCAGTAATAGAAAGTGATGATGAAATGGATTCTTCTGATAACGATGAAGACAATCTTTATGTTAATCCAAATGAAGATGATATCTTTGATCATATTGAAGATGATGATGTTCCAAATGATGATGCAACAAATCCTACTGATCATTCATTGAATTCTACACCCTCATCGAGTTCACATCCAACAAATGCTAATGAAAGCTCTACTTCTGGTACATCTACATCAACTGAAACAGTAAATTCCAGATTCAAATACAACCATGGAATATTCTTTAAGAATCAGGAACAAAGATTATTATTATTGGGAGTTGAACATGATTTTATAACGTTACGAAACACATTCATCGAAGAAAATGCTTACAAGATCTTTCGCATCAATGATACACCAAGGAGTAAAAGGTTTACTTATATAGGTTCACGATTGCTTCCAGCAAGTGAAAGGAATTGGTATGAGTTTATGTGGAGGAAACATATCAACAAAGATGAAGATGATTTGTGGCTTCAAAGAAAATATCGTATTTCAGAAGTGTTTAATATTGCTCGAGTCGGAGTAGAGATAAGCGAAAAGAAAGATGTCATCAGTCAGTTCCACGTTATTAGAGAAGATGAGAAAGAGTACAAGTTCACAGAAGCAGATTTTCATAATCTTGATATGATTGACATCATTCACATCTACAACTACCTCAGTATCATCACCATTCAACCTTTTGCTAAGGCTCAAGCTTTGGAAGCTGTGAAAAGATATATGATGGAGACAATTGAAATGATGAGACGTGAAGATTTTCAAATAGGTCTCGAAGCAAATAGGAAAAAGATTCAAATAACGTGTCCGAATCAATTTATGGAGGGACTGAAGGATATGAGGATGTTTCAAATGCAATTCGAACCCGAAGGGTTTGTATTTATAAATTCTCAAAAAGAAAAGGTGTTCATTCGTACTGAAGAGCTGAACAAATATTCAGATGGAACACTTAAGGCTGCACTGAAGTATCTTAAAATTCGTCAAAGCAAGGTTGATGACTTTGATACAAAAATGGGTCTTGGAGAGTTTATAAAGCATATCAGAGATCGTTTAAAGCTCCGAATCCGTATAAGACAGTTTGAGATTCTTCGTGGCTAGAGAAAGAGAAGGTATTTCGAGGAAATGGATGAATATCCATTACATGAGGGAGATCCAAGGAAAGCGTGGGGAGTCTGGAAAACTTCTAAGCAAATTTCAGAAAATCAAGTAGAAGTTTCAAAACCAGATGGCTCACGATGGAAACTAACATTTGGACCTCTCAAGATTTCACGATAGGATTATATTGTGAAGTTCACATTTAACACTAAGGGGGAGATTGTTAGGACCCCGAAGTTGTATAGTGTTAATGTGAATTAAGTTTTAATGAAGGTTCCTTAGAAGAGGGCTATATAAGGAACCTAAGTAGTCCTAATTAGATAGCCATTGCATTGTAAATGAGTTCTAGAAGCTGTGGAATGTAATTTTACCGATTCTCTCTCATACCGAGTCTCTTTTCTACATACCGAATCTCACTCTATCTTATCATTTCTCTCAATCTCATCATGATCTGACCTATCAAATTGATACACTATGTTTAACATGTTAAAATGATAATTAAGCATATCATTAAGTGTGTTAACAATGAACTACATATGTAAAACAAGACTACTAACTTAAGAATTTCGAAACGAGGCATATATGTAACGATTATCTTTGTAATGACATTTTATGTATATATATCATATTAAGATATATTCATACATTATAATATCATGATAATGTAATAATTTTACATCTCATTTAATTATAACAACAATGGATTAATTACATTTAAAAAGATCGTTAACTTAAAGGTCTTAAAACAACACTTACATATAATGACTAACGGTGACTTATCGACTCAGTTAAAATGTATATACATGTAGTGTATTAAGATGTATTAATAGACTTTTGAAAGACTTCAAGACATATATCAAAGTATTTCTACTTAGCAAAAATGCTCAAAATTACATTCTCATTCGTTTCCATCAACAATTCTACTCGTGTACACCCGTATTTGTACTCGTACAATACACAGCTTCTAGATGTATTTACTATTGGTATATACACATTTAATCATTCATTCTTAGCAGCCATCTTAGAGTCAAAAACATGTGGAACCATTATTTAACAACTTGTATGACTAATGAGATAAAAACAAACTTAAGGATTTTTTTTCTTTATAACAAGTAATTTCGTTTTTATGATTTCACCCCATTTTTCCATTCCATTTTCTCGTACTTACACTCCAAATTCTCTCTCAAAATACTCCTAAAATCATACTTGATCATCTCCAAGCATTTTCACCATCTTTTAGCTTCAATTACAAGCTTTAATCATCATAAAAACAACCATTCAAGAACACTTCAAGAAATCTTGCTAGCTTACTTCCAATCTTGCAAATCCATTTCAAGTGATCATCCAATCTCAAGAAATCTTTCTTATTTACAGTAAAATATCTTTCTAATTCAAGGTAATACTAATATTCAAACTTTGATTCAATTTCTATAACTATAACAATCTTATTTCGAGTGGAAACCTTACTTGAACTTGTTTTCGTGTCATGATTCTGCTTCAAGAACTTTTAAGCCATTCAAGGATCCTTTGAAGCTAGATCCATTTTTCTCTTTTCCAATAGGTTTATCCACAATACTTGAGGTAGTAATGATGTTCATAACATCATTCGATTCATACATATAAAGCTATCTTATTCGAAGGTTTAAACTTGTAATCACTAAAACATAGTTTAGTTAATTCTAAACTTGTTCGCAAACAGAAGTTAATCCTTCTAACTTGACTTTTAAAATAAACTAAACACATGTTCTATATCTATATGATATGCTAACTTAATGATTTAAAACCTGAAAACACGATGAACACCGTAAAACCGGACATACGCCGTCGTAGTAACACCGCGGGCTGTTTTGGGTTAGTTAATTAAAAACTATGATAAACTTTGATTTAAAAGTTGTTCTTCTAGGAAAATTATTTTTCTTATGAACATGAAACTATATCCAAAAATCATGGTTAAACTCAAAGTGGAAGTATGTTTTTCAAAATAGTCATCAAGATGTCGTTCTTTCGATGAAAATGACTACCTCTTTAGTAAATGACATGTAACCTATATTTCCAACTATAAACTTATAATTTTTCTGTTTAGATTCATAAACTTAAGTTCAATATGAAACCATAGCAATTTGACTCACTCAAAACGGATTTAAAACGAAGAAGTTATGGGTAAAACAAGATTGGATAATTTTGCTTGTTGTAGCTTCGTGAAAATTGGTAACAAATCTATATCAATCATATCCTAGCTAACTTATATTGTATTATACATATATTCTAATATATTATGTAATCTTGGGATACCATAGACACGTATGCAAATGTTTTGACATATCATATCGACCCATGTATATATATTATTTGGAACAACCATAGACACTCTATATGCAGTAATGTTTGAGTTAGCTATACAGGGTTAAGGTTGATTCCAAAAATATATATACTTTGAGTTGTGATCTAGCCTGAGACGTGTATACACTGGGTCATGATTGATTCAAGATAATATATATCAATTTATTTCTGTACATCAAACTATGGACAACTAGTTGTAGGTTACTAACGAGGACAACTGACTTAATACACTTAAATCATTAAAACGTAATAAAAAGTGTTGTGAATATATTTCGATCATACTTTGATATATACGTACATATTTGTTATAGGTTCGTGAATCGACCAGTGGCCAAGTCTTACTTCCCGACGAAGTAAAAATCTGTGAAAGTGAGTTATAGTCCCATTTTTAAAATCAAATATTTTTAGGATGAGAATACATGCAGTTTTATAAATATTTTACAAAATAGACACAAGTATGCGAAACTACATTCTATGGTTGGATTATTAAACCGAATATCGCCCTTCAAGTCTGGTAGCCTAAGAATTAGGGAAATGGCCCCTAATTGACGCGAATCCTAAAGATAGATCTATTGGGCTTAACAACCCCCATTCAGGTTATGGATGGTTTAGTACTTCGAGATTATTATACAGACGAGAGGTTCTGTTTTGGAGATATTCTAATTAACGTCGGTTACCAGGTGTTCAACATATGAATGATTTTTATGCACTTGTGAGTGTAATGATATTTATGAAAAATGAGAAATCTTGTGGTCTATTATTATGATTTAATAATATATAGGTTAAACCTATAACTCACCAACATTTTTGTTGACGTTTTAAGCATGTTTATTCTCAGGTGATTATTAAGAGCTTCCGTTGTTGCATACTAAAATAAGGACAAGATTTGGAGTCCATGCTTGTATGATATTGTGTAAAAACTGCATTCAAGAAACTTACTTTGATGTAATATATTTTTATTGTAAACCATTATGTAATGGTCGTGTGTAAACTATATATTTTAGATTATCATTATTTGATAATCTACGTAATGCTTTTTAAACCTTTATCAATAAAATAAAGGTTATGGTTGTTATAAAAATGAATGCAGTCTTTGAAAAACATCTCATATAGAGGTCAAAACCTCGCGACGAAATCAATTAATATGGAATGTTTATAATCAATATGAACGGGACATTTCAGTAGAGTAGTGTAGTTTTTAGTAAGTCCGGTTCGTTCCACAGGGAGCTAGCTGAGTTTAATACTATATTTTTAACAACTAAATTTATATAAAATATATATAATTATATATAGTAATATTATTATAAAAGGGGGTTTTTACCGTTTAATGACCGGTTTGTCGATTTTAAATAAAGCGTAAAGATAAATGACGATAATATAAATGATAGAATTTAAATTGCGATAAAGTAAATTGCAGTAATTAAAATGACAGTAAATAAAGGTACGATGAAATATGAAATAAAAGTATTATGCTTATTTAAACTTCCGTAATCATGATGTTTGACGTTTTGATTTTAATTTATTACCCTGGGTTAATTGTCCTTTGTCCTGGATTATTTGATACCCATTTGGTTTTTGTCCATAATAGTCCATCGGTCATAATTATAAAATGCTCGTCAAATTAACCTTATTCCCGAAGTCAAATATTCCAACTAATTAGGGATTCGAACTGTAACAAGGTTTTAATACTTTGTTTAATGATTACACCAGATTATCGACTGCGTGTAATCCAAGGTTTTAATACTTTGTTAACAATTACACCAATTACCCTTGTATGTAATCCACCCCTGTTTTAATTAGTCCATGATATATTAATTTATCCACTTGGCCAAAATGAATAATCAATTACCTAATCCAATTGATTAATTAAATGATTGTAAACGATGTCGTATAAACGTCACTAAATAGGACATTCGTAATCAATTTAATAACTATTAGATTAACTAATTTGAAGATGGGTTCGACAGGTTCCAATGAGTTGTCATTCAATTAGACAATACCCCCTACCTATTAATATTCAATAGTCCAATGTTCACAAGTGTCGGTCTTTTGTCCAAACCCGAATTATGGTACAAAATTCAATAACCCCATCTAAAATATTTAGTCTAACATCAAGATTACTTCGGCTCAAATAAGCATAATAATAACTTAGTTACGATACATTAATTTAAAAAGGAAGAACATAGCTTACAGTGATTATTTATCGCGTAGCGTTACACGGACAGAGTTCTGACTTTAAAACTCGTAAAACATTCTTACAATAACCTTATTATTATTAACTTTAATTAAAATTATAATTATAATATATATATAAATATATATATATAGATTAAGAATCAGAGAAACAGAAAAGAAAAAGATGTGTAGAATTCGAGCAGAATGCGTGAGCTTTTATAGGCCCACTTTGAACTGTACAGCTCCGCGAGTGCGGTACTTTTGTGCCTTACAGCTCCGCGAGTGCAGAGCTTCGGATTCCAGCTCACCAAATTGAGTTAAACGTGGGCTGCTAAATATTATAATATATAATATAATAATATATAATTTTATATAATTATATATATTATATTATATTATTGTACATAGTTAACTTGTAATTTTAGCTCCGTTGAGTCGTACGTTGATACTCGGTTTATGTCTCGGTTCCGGATTTTTGAACGTCGTTTCGTACGCGTAGATATCTTGTACTTTGTGTTCCGTGACTTGTACTCTTGTCAATATTTAGACGTTAATTATAAATAATTGGAACCACTTGGATTGTAACTTGTACATTTGAGTTTTTTGGTCATTTGCGTCTTCAAATCGTCGTTTTTGTCTTTTGTCTTCGCACTTATTTATTTAAACGAATATTACATAAAAATAGAACAATTGCAACTAAAAGCTTTACATATTGGAAGGATATTGATACTAAATATATGTTCATTTGGAGCGATATCAGTAGTTATATATGGATCCATAGGGCTTGACATCCCCGTCTGTTACATGTATAGAAACCCTAGCCTGAACTATAAAATAGACATATGCTATTTGAGTTTAGTACACGTTGGATTGCGTGTATTGTACATGTTGGTTGCATGTATGTTAAAACAGGGGTACTTATTATAACGTTAAAGCTTAGTTACAAGGGTGCTCAATTTCGTAGAATCTTTTGATAAACGTTTTGGATGAAACAACTGAAATCTTGTGATCCACCTTTATATACAGATTATGGAAAACATTAAAACTATGAACTCACCAACCTTTGTGTTGACACTTGTAAGCATGTTTATTCTCAGGTTCCTAGAAGTCTTCCGCTGTTTGCTTATATGTTATACAAGATATGTGCATGGAGTCATACATGCTTTTTTCGAGAAAACGTTGCATTCACAAATCATCACCATCTAGCTTATTTTGACTGCATTGTCAACAGAAGTATTATTGTAAACTATTATATTACGGTGATTGTCTATATGTAGAAATCATCAGATGTCGAAAACCTTTGATTTAAATATTCATTTATGGTATGCCTTTTTAAAAGAATGCAATGTTTACAAAACGTATCATATAGAGGTCAAATACCTCGCAATGAAATTGATGAATGACGTGTTCGTCCATATGGATTTGGAGTGATCGTCACAGTTGGTATCAGAGCGTTGGTTTTAGCGAACCAGGTCTTGCATTAGTGTGTCAAACTGATAGTTTTTAGGATACATTAGTAAGTCTGGACTTCGACCGTGTCTGCATGTCAAAAGTTTTGCTTATCATTTCTTGTCGAAAATTACCTGCTTATCATTCTTAGTCTAGACACGTTTTACTGTATTGATTGCATGAATAGTGTATTGACAAAATTCATATCTTAGCATATCTGATACTGTAAACTTTTCCTGATAGCTTTCGAAAGTTCCTCCGTAATTTGCGGATGCCTTGTACTATATTAGGTATTCTATGTAATTAGAATATCATCCGATATCCAAAAATCATTTCATATAAAAAATCCTTTATCTAATCGTGTAAGATGAATTCCGCATCTAGTTTGAATTCCTCAGATTCCGACAGCTATTCCGATATGGAATTCTACCTGAGCTCCGAAAGCAACGTAACAGGAATGGATCAACCAATTAGCCATCATCTATTCTGGATGAATTGGGGATGGGTTCGTAGCCTACTTAATCATTGGAGATAAGAAGAAGGCGATCCCTTCCATCCACCATATTGCCCTCTTGGCGAAGAACCTGAAGCACTTACCGGTGAACCTGTCCGAAACACCATTTTCTCTCTCATTTATAGAGTATCTAGTCATGATTATATACTATCTCAAATTCTAGATCTTATTCCTCCGCTCATTCGAACCGACAATCACCCCGGTGTAATAGAAGAAGTCAACGAGCTTCGTGCTCGGGTAGTGACTTTGGAGAATATGGTGCAAAGGTTACAAGCACCAGTAGCATCACCGGCATCAACAGTACCACCAACAACAACACCAATGATACCATTACCACCACTAACAACAACCGCATCGCAAACCTCAACTTCACAATCTGTTCCACGAGCATTAACGTCATACGCACCGTAGTTACCAAGAAGTACCAGCAACAATAACCAATGAAGTAATGCTTCATAACTTCAGTGGAGAAACATTCTGCGGTGATTATGTAATCTCTAAAGTCTTAGAGATTATCTATTACAGCCGTAACCGTAAATCAGATGAGTGGACTGAAATGATAGAAGGAAGAGTAGAAACCCTGACCGGAATGGTGCACGATTTACAAGCTAGATTTGTTTTACCAGCAGCATCAACAGTACTGTCAGTATCGCCAACACCGGCAAAACCTGTAGCACTATAAGTTCCTCCAATTCCATAATCACCAACATCATCACAAATTAACAACGCGTATATTGTATCAAAGAGTTATGATTTCCCCTAAAGAAATTATATGTATATTTTATATATATATGAATTTTGAAATCAAAATAAATCTTTTCGTACTAAGTTATTACGTGTGAATCTTAACTGGTAGGTACTACTCGGTTAGTTCATATTACTAATATGCAATGATGTACATCCTTCATTAACGACATAACCATCGTTAACTACAATCTCTGTTTCAAATTCAATGAATTCTTTTTCATAATAAACTAAGTGTATTATTCAATTACACGTCTGATTTTACACTTTCATTTTCGATGTACTCGAAACTTTCTAGAAAACATCATTTGTATCTTGCGAAGTTAACAAGAGTTCCATGAGCACCAACATGATTCACTGAGGAAATATCAATAAAACTGAATAATGAAGTATTGATTACATTAGTGAAATACTCCACGAAGAACATGAAATCTTTAAGGTTTTAGAGATTATTCATTTCTAATCTAGCCGAAAATCAAATGAGCTTAATATGATATTAACTCATTAAATCTGTATTACATCTGAAGAAAATAAACATACATATATTTTCATAAAGACTGTAATAAAATTCTCTGGTACAAAATATTACTTGTGAAACTTTTAACGGGTAGGTAATAGCCGAGAGATATATAAATTCACAATTAATATGTTATATTCTTCGATTCTGATTCAGCAAATTAACTTCGACTTTTCATCCGAATAAGCCTTATTATAACTGTGATATATACGTTTCCGCTTTTCATTGTCATTACCGGAGAACCTTTTATATCTCGTCACATTAGCAGTAAACTTACCAACAACTTCATTGATCTTTGATTTTCTGAAAAATCATTATATTTATCGAAACCCCATCATTTATTCATCCGCATCTTGTAACAAGAGTTATCATGTCAATTACTAGGAATCAGCAATAAGTATTTTGAAATTTCGCAGCATGTCTACGACAACAGATATATGTGTACATATAACGTCTATCTCCTGGACTTACATACTTTGAATGTGAAGTTTCTGAAAAACATCCTGAACTGCGAACTAGTTCTCGAAGTTTTGAAAAAATGCTGATGAAGCAGCAAAAACTGTAAACGACCTTAACAGTTAAAAGTTTGATGATAAAGAATAATGTGTTGGCAAAGCTCAGAAAAATAGAAGGTTTGGAACTGGAAAACGGATTGAGCAAACTATGAAGGAGGCTGTGGACAAATCACAAAGATTAAACCGACCTTCAAAGAATCCAAATGATTCAGTATTTGCTGATGACATTAACGAATACCTTGCTCCTGACTCTAAACCTTTACGGAAAAATCTTCTTTATCATCTTTCGATATTAGAAATTCTAAGATATCATCGTATCTTTCATTATAAATATCCTCAATATTTCTAAAGATATTAACTATTCTTATCTGAAATCATTTATCTCTTCGCGATATCAGTGTTACATCAGAAAGGAAACTGTTTTAGGTTCTAAATTTTAAAAAGTTTGAACTTAAATTATGAATGTTATTGAAGTAGTGTTGGAAACTGATGTTTGAGTTAGTATATAATATAATGACACTTGATCAACGTGATTATATTACAGTAAGGCATGCTGAGTTTCTAATGGAACGTGATAAAGGTTCACAGATCATACTCTCATCATGAACCATGTTACATAACTCTTTCATTCTATTTAACCTCTAAACATATCAAGAAAATAATTTTCTTGATGATTCGGTCTTTTTCGGATATTCTGGTAATTTGACAAATCAAGATCGTGCCATTACAATTTCTTTTTTAGACCATTAGTTATGTTCATCCAAAACTTCATACCTACGAATTCTGGACCATTATCCGCTTGACTTAAGGTCGGGAAGAGAAAATGAAAGCATGAAGCTCCGAAATATAATGGAGAATATAAAGCCCGATTGAAATGTCCCGTTCTTATTGATTAAAAACGTTCCATATTAATTGATTTCGTTGCGAGGTTTTGACCTCTATATGAGGCATTTTTCAAAGACTGCATTCATTTTTAAAACAAACCATAACCTTTATTTCATAAATAAAGGTTTAAAAAGCTTTACGTAGATTATCAAATAATGATAATCTAAAATATCCTGTTTACACACAACCATTACATAATGGTTTACAATACAAATATGTTACATCGAAATCAGTTTCTTAAATGCAGTTTTTACACAATATCATACAAACATGGACTCCAAATCTTGTCCTTATTTTAGTATGCAACATCGGAAGCTCTTAGTATTCACTTGAGAATAAACATGCTTTAAACGTCAACAAAAATGTTGGTGAGTTATAGGTTTAACCTATATATATCAAATCGTAACAATAGACCACAAGATTTCATATTTCAATACACATCCCATACATAGAGATAAAAATCATTCATATGGTGAACACCTGGTAACCGACATTAACAAGATGCATATATAAGAATATCCCCATCATTCCGGGACACCCTTCGGATATGATATAAATTTCGAAGTACTAAAGCATCCGGTACTTTGGATGGGGCTTGTTGGGCTAATAGATCTATCTTTAGGATTCGCGTCAATTAGGGTGTCTGTTCCCTAATTCTTAGATTACTAGACTTAATAAAAAGGGGCATATTCGATTTCGATAATTCAACCATAGAACGTAGTTTCACGTACTTGTGTCTATTTTGTAAATCATTTATAAAACCTGCATGTATTCTCATCCCAAAAATATTAGATTTTAAAAGTGGGACTATAACTCACTTTCACAGATTTTTACTTCGTCGGGAAGTAAGACTTGGCCACTGGTTGATTCACAAACCTATAACAATATATACATATATATCAAAGTATGTTCAAAATATATTTACAAAACTTTTAATACATTTTGATGTTTTAAGTTTATTAAGTCAGTTGTCCTTGTTAGTAACCTTCAACTAGTTGTCCACAGTTAGATGTACAGAAATAAATTGATAAATATTATCTTAAATCAATCCACGACCCAGTGTATACGTATCTCAGTATTGATCACAACTCAAACTATATATATATTTTGGAATCAACCTCAACCCTGTATAGCTAACTCCAACATTCACATATAGAGTGTCTATGGTTGTTCCGCAATATATATATAGATGGGTCGACATGATAGGTTGAAACATTGTATATGTGTCTATGGTATCTCAAGATTACATAATATACAATATAAGTTGATTAGGTTATGGTTGGAATAGATTTATTACTAACTTTCACGTAGGTAAAATGAGTAGTTTTTATCAATCTTGTTTTACTCGCAATTTCTTCGTTTCTAATCCATTTTGAGTGATTCCAGTGGCCACGGTTTTGTATTGAACTTAACTTTATGAATCTAAACAGAAAAATTATAAGTTTATAGTCGAAAATACAAGTTACACGTCATTTTTGAAAGAGGTAGTCATTTCCGTCGAAAGAACGACATCTTGATGACCATTTTGAAAAACATACTTTCACTTTGAGTTTAACCATGATTTTTGGATATAGTTTCATGTTCATAAGAAAAATCATTTTTCCAGAAGTATAGCTTTTAAATCAAAGTTCTTCTTAGCTTTTAATTATCCCAACCAAAACAGCCCCCGATTTTACTACGACGGCGTATATCCAGTTTTATGGTGTTTATCGTGTTTTCGGGTTTTAAATCATTAAGTTAGCATATAATATAGATATAGAACATGTGTCTAGTTGATTTTAAAAGTCTAGTTAGAAGGATTAACTTTATTTGCGAACAAGTTTAGAATTAACTAAACTATGTTCTAGTGATTACAAGTTTATAACGTTGAATAAGACAGCTTTTTATGTATGAATTGAATGATGTTATGAACATCATTACTACCTCAAGTTCCTTGGATAAACCTACTGGAATTAAGAAAAATGGATCTAGCTTCAAAGGATCCTTGGATGGCTTGAAAGTTCTTGAAGCAGAATCATGACACGAAAACAATTTCAATTAAAAATTTCCACTCGAAATAAGATTGTTATAGTTATAGAAATTGAATTAAAGTTTGAATATGATTATTACCTTGTATTATAAAGATAACCTACTGTAAGTAACAAAGGTTTCTTGATCTTGGATGATTACTTGGAATGGATTTAGAAAACTTTGAAGTAAACTTGCAATCTTGGAAGTATTCTTGATTTTATGAAACTAGAACTTTTGGAATTTATGAAGAACACTTAGAACTTGAAGATATAACTTGAGAGAGATAAATTAGATGAAGAAAATTGAAGAATGAAAGTGTTTGTAGGTGTTTTTTGTCGTTGGTGTACGGATTAGATATAAAGGATATGTAATTTTGTTTTCATGTAAATAAGTCATGAATGATTACTCATATTTTTGTAATTTTATGAGATATTTCATGCTACTTGCCAAATGATGGTTCCCACATGTGTTAGGTGACTAACATGGGCTGCTAAGAGCTGATCATTGGAGTGTATATACCAATAGTACATACATCTAAAAGCTGTGTATTGTACGAGTACAAATACGGGTGCATACGAGTAGAATTGTTGATGAAACTGAACGAGGATGTAATTGTAAGAATTTTTGTTAAGTAGAAGTATTTTGATAAGTGTCTTGAAGTCTTTCAAAAGTGTATGAATACATATTAAAACACTACATGTATATACATTTTAACTGAGTCGTTAAGTCATCGTTAGTCGTTACATGTAAGTGTTGTTTTGAAACCTTTAGGTTAACGATCTTGTTAAATGTTGTTAACCCAATGTTTATAATATCAAAATAGATTTTAAATTATTATATTATCATGATATTATGATGTACAAATATCTCTTAATATGATATATATACATTAAATGTCGTTACAACGATAATCGTTACATATATGTCTCGTTTCAAAATCATTAAGTTAGTAGTCTTGTTTTTACATATGTAGGTCATTGTTAATATACTTAATGATATATTTACTTATCATAATATCATGTTAACTATATATATAACCATATATATGTCATTATATAGATTTTACAAGTTTTAACGTTTGTGAATCACCGGTCAACTTGGGTGGTCAATTGTCTATATGAAACCTATTTCAATTAATCAAGTATTAACAAGTTTGATTAGTTAACATGTTGGAAACACTTAATCATGTAAAATAACAATTTCATTTAATATATATATAAACATGGAAAAGTTCGGGTCACTACAGTACCTACCCGTTAAATAAATTTCGTCTCGAAATTTTAAGCAGTTGGAGGTGTTGACGTATCTTCTGGAAATAAGTGCGGGTACTTCTTCTTCATCTAATCTTCTCGTTCCCATGTGAACTCGGGTCCTCTACGAGCATTCCATCGAACCTTAACAATTGGTATCTTGTTTTGTTTAAGTCTTTTAACCTCACGATCCATTATTTCGACGGGTTCTTCGATGAATTGAAGTTTTTCGTTGATTTGGATTTCGTCTAACAGAATAGTGAGATCTTCTTTAGCAAAACATTACTTCAAATTCGAGACGTGGAAAGTGTTATGTACAGCCACGAGTTGTTGAGGTAACTCAAGTCGGTAAGCTACTGGTCCGACACGATCAATAATCTTGAATGGTCCAATATACCTTGGATTTAATTTACCTCGTTTACCAAATCGAACAACTCCTTTCCAAGGTGCAACCTTAAGCATGACCATCTCTCCAATTTCAAATTCTATATCTTTTCTTTTAATGTCGGCGTAGCTCTTTTGTCGACTTTCGGCGGTTTTCAACCGTTGTTCAATTTGGATGATCTTCTCGGTAGTTTCTTGTATTATCTCCGGACCCGTAATCTGTCTATCCCCCACTTCACTCCAACAAATTGGAGACCTGCACTTTCTACCATAAAGTGCTTCAAATGGCGCCATCTCAATACTTGAATGATAGCTGTTGTTGTAGGAAAATTCTGCTAACGGTAGATGTCGATCCCAACTATTTCTGAAATCAATAACACATGCTCGTAGCATGTCTTCAAGCGTTTGTATCGTCCTTTTGCTCTGCCCATCAGTTTGTGGATGATAGGCAGTACGCATGTCTAGATGAGTTCCTAATGCTTGTTGTAATGTCTGCCAGAATCTTGAAATAAATCTGCCATCCCTATCAGAGATAATAGAGTTTGGTATTCCATGTCTGGAGACGACTTCCTTCAAATACAGTCGTACTAACTTCTCCATCTTGTCATCTTCTCTTATTAGCAGGAAGTGTGCTGATTTGGTGAGACGATCAACTATTACCCATATAGTATCAAAACCACTTGCAGTCCTTGGCAATTTAGTGATGAAATCCATGGTAATGTTTTCCCATTTCCATTCCGGGATTTCGGGTTGTTGAAGTAGACCTGAAGGTTTCTGATGCTCAGCTTTGACCTTAGAACACGTCAAACATTCTCCTACGTATTTTGCAACATCGGCTTTCATACCCGGCCACCAAAAATGTTTCTTGAGATCCTTGTACATCTTCCTCGTTCCAGGATGTATTGAGTATCTGGTTTTATGAGCTTCTCTAAGTACCATTTCTCTCATATCTCCAAATTTTGGTACCCAAATCCTTTCAGCCCTATACCGGGTTCCATCTTCCCGAATATTAAGATGCTTCTCCGATCCTTTAGGTATTTCATCCTTTAAATTTCCCTCTTTTAAAACTCCTTGTTGCGCCTCCTTTATTTAAGTAGTAAGGTTATTGTGAATCATTATATTCATAGATTTTACTCGAATGGGTTCTTTGTCCTTCCTGCTCAAGGCGTCGGCTACCACATTTGCCTTCCCTGGGTGGTAACAAATCTCAAAGTCGTAATCATTCAATAATTCAATCCACCTACGCTGCCTCATATTCAGTTATTTCTGATTAAATATGTGTTGAAGACTTTTGTGGTCGGTATATATAATACTTTTGACCCCATATAAGTAGTGCCTCCAAGCCTTTAATGCAAAAACAACCGCGCCTAATTCCAAATCATGCGTCGTATAATTTTGTTCGTGAATCTTCAATTGTCTAGACGCATAAGCAATCACCTTCATTCGTTGCATTAATACACAACCGAGACCTTGCTTTGATGCGTCACAATAAATCACAAAATCATCATTCCCTTCAGGCAATGAAAATATAGGTGCCGTAGTTAGCTTTTTCTTCAATAACTGGAACGCTTTCTCTTGTTCATCCTTCCATTCAAATTTCTTCCCTTTATGCGTTAATGCAGTCAAGGGTTTTGCTATTCTGAAAAGTCTTGGATGAACCTTCTGTAGTAACCAGCTAGTCGTAAAAACTGGCGTATGTGTTTCGGAGTTTTCGGGGTTTCCCACTTTTCAACAGTTTCTATCTTTGCCGGATCCACCTTAATACCTTCTTTGTTCACTATGTGACCGAGGAATTGAACTTCTTCCAACCAAAATGAACACTTTGAAAAGTTAGCGTACAATTCTTCCTTCCTCAATACTTCTAACACCTTTCTCAAATGTTCACCGTGTTCTTGGTCATTCTTTGAGTAAATAAGTATGTCATCAATTAAAACAATGACAAACTTGTCAAGGTATGGTCCACACACTCGGTTCATAAGGTCCATGAACACAGCTGGTACATTAGTTAAACCAAACGGCATGACCATAAACTCGTAATGACCATAACGTGTTCTGAAAGCAGTCTTTGGAATATCATCTTCTTTCACCCGCATTTGATGATACCCAGAACGTAAGTAAATCTTTGAATAAACAGATGAGCCTTGTAGTTGATCAAATAATTCGTCAATTCTCAGCAGTAGATAACGGTTTTTGATGGTAAGTTTGTTCAACTCTCTGTAGTCAATACACAACCTAAATGTACCATCTTTCTTCTTGACAAACAAAACAGGAGCTCCCCACGGTGATGTGCTTGGTCGAATGAAACCACGCTCTAAAAGTTCTTGTAATTGGCTTTGCAGTTCTTTCATCTCGCTGGGTGCGAGTCTGTAAGGAGCACGAGCTATTGGTGCAGCTCCTGGTACAAGATCTATTTGAAATTCAACGGATCGATGTGGGGGTAATCCCGGTAATTCTTTCGGAAATACATCGGAAAATTCTTTTGCCACGGGAACATCATTGATGCTCTTTTCTTCAGTTTGTACTTTCTCGACGTGTGCTAGAACAGCATAGCAACCTTTTCTTATTAGTTTTTGTGCCTTCAAATTACTAATAAGATGTAGCTTCGTGTTGCCTTTTTCTCCGTACACCATTAAGGGTTTTCCTTTTTCTCGTATAATGCGAATTGCATTTTTGTAACAAACGATCTCTGCTTTCACTTCTTTCAACCAGTCCATACCGATTATCACATCAAAACTCCCTAACTCTACTGTTATCAAGTCAATCTTAAATGTTTCGCTAACCAGTTTAATTTCTCAATTTCGACATATATTATCTGCTGAAATTAATTTACCATTTCCTAATTCGAGTAAAAATTTACTATCCAAAGGCGTCAATGGGCAACTTAATTTAGCACAAAAATCTCTACTCATATAGCTTCTATCCGCACTCGAATCAAATAAAACATAAGCAGATTTATTGTCAATAAGAAACGTACCCGTAACAAGCTCTGGGTCTTCCTGTGCTTCTGCCGCATTAATATTGAAAGCTCTTCCGCGGACTTGTCCATTCGTGTTCTCCTGGTTCGGGCAATTTCTAATAATGTGGCCCGGTTTTCCACATTTATAACAAACTACATTGGCATAACTTGCTCCGACACTACTTGCTCTGCCATTACTCGTTCCGACACCATTTGTTCCTTTCGTTCTGTAAACCCCTGGTCCGTAGATCTCACACTTTGCCGCGCTATGACCATTTCTTGTACACTGGTTTCAAAATTTGGTGCAGAACCCCGAGTGATACTTTTCACACCTTTGGCATAGCTGCTTCTGATTGTTGTTGTTGTTGCGGTTGTTATTGTTATTGGGATAATTGTTTTAGTTGCTGTTGTTGTTGTTGTTGTTGTTGTTGTTGTTGTTGTTGGGCCGTTTGTTGTAGTTGCGATTAATGTTGCGATTGTTGGGATAGTTGTTGCGATTATTGTTGTAATTGCTGTTGTTGTTGTATTGGTGATTCTTATCACCGTTTTCCTCCCACTTTCTTTTGACTTGCTTCACATTGGCCTCTTAAGCCGATTGTTCTTTAATTCTTTCTTCAATCTGGTTCACTAGTTTGTGAGCCATTCTACATGCCTGTTGTATGGAGGCGGGCTCGTGTGAACATATATCTTCTTGGATTCTTTCCGGTAATCCTTTCACAAACGCGTCGATCTTCTCTTCCTCATCTTCAAATGCTCCCGGACACAATAGGCACAATTCTGTGAATCGTCTTTCGTACATGGTAATATCAATCCTTGGGTTCGTAACCCTCTAAGTTCTGTCTTGAGCTTATTGACCTCGGTTCTGGGATGGTACTTCTCGTTCATCAAGTGCTTGAATACTGACCACGGTAGTGCGTAAGCATCATCTTGTCCCAATTGCTCTAGATAGGTATTCCACCATGTTAACGCAGAACCTGTGAAGGTATGCGTAGCGTACTTCACTTTGTCCTCTTCAATACACTTACTTATGGCAAACACCGATTCGACCTTCTCGGTCCACCGTTTCAATCCGATTGGTCCTTCGGTTCCATCAAATTCCAAAGGTTTGCAGGCAGTGAATTCTTTGTAGGTGCATCCTACACGATTTTATGTACTGCTAGATCCAAGGTTATTGTTGGTATGTAGCGCATCCTGTACTGCGGCTATGTTTGAAGCAAGAAAGGCACGAAATTCCTCTTCGCTCATATTCAAGGTTTGTCGAGTAGTCGGTGCCATTTCCTTCAAATAGTCAAATGAAACAAGTTAATCATACATAATATTAAGAGTAGTCAATAGTATCTCGTAGCATAATATGAACTCATTTATAAAAGCTTTTTCTTCATATTAGCGTTTTATAAGTTTAAATTCGGGTAGTACCTACCCGTTAAGTTCATACTTAGTAGCTAATATACAATTCAACAACTACAATTCTATATGAAAAACTGATTATAATAATATTTCGCGTTCAAACTTTTACACAATATTTTACAAACTTACAATACCGCTTATTTTACATATAACATGAAATATAGCACACAATAAATTTGATACAAGATGGTTGTGAAGATAATTCTAGCTAGTACACAAGTCGTTCAACAAAGGCAATAAAGACACGTAATTCATACGTCCAGAAACAAGTCATGCATTTTGGTTTTACTAGGACTACTTCCCATCCTTGGTCTTGTGGAACATAACTGTTATGGTCGTTGATAAGACAGCGTGTTGTAACGTCGTCAAAGGGACGAGGGTTACGTAATATCCAACAGTCCCTTAACAATCTAAAAACCTCATTTCTTACCCCAATTACCGAATCTGTCACTTGTGGGAACGTTTTGTTTAATAGTTGTAGCCCGATGTTCTTGTTCTCACTTTGGTAAGAAGCGAACATTACTAAGCCGTAAGCATAACATGCTTCTTTATGTTGCGATGATCGGCTCCAAGTAATGTCCTTATATTGAGCAAATGCACAGCGGAAGACTTAATTCTTACCTGAGAATAAACATGCTTTAAAGTGTCAACCAAAAGGTTGGTGAGTTCATAGGTTTATCATAACAATCATTTCAATATGTTAATAGACCACAAGATTTCATAATCATAAACATAATACACTCGCAAGTGTATGTAAAGCATTCTAAGTGGTTGAGCACTTGGTAACCATACTTAACATTTAATCAACGTCGCATATTCCCTTTATTATGAAATCTCACTACACCGTACCAAGTGTAGTCACCAAAATGAAGTACTGTGCAACCGTTGAATACTGGTCGTCCAGTCCGGTTGGGGTTGTCAGGCCCGATAGATCTATCAACAGGATTCGCGTTTACAATACCCATGTAAATAGTAGTTACCAAGCTACATGGAAATATGCCAGTGGTACTACTCAACGTAGAATATATTTTTAAGTACTTGTGTCTATTTTGTAAACATTTATAAATGCAGCGCATGTATTCTCAGCCCAAAAATATATATTGCAAAAGCAATTAAAAAGGGAGCAAATGAAACTCACTTTTGCCTTGAAGGTATTTAATTCGACTTGGTCTCCGATAGATATCACGAACCTAACCATATATATAATATATCAACATATTTTCTTTTTAAGTAATCGTTACATATATATATACTTTTAATATTTTCTTAGTCCGTAGTTAGCAGTCCGACGTTAGTGGTCCACAATTAGTTGCTTAAATAAAATAAATAAAGACCCCATCGTATTCGTATTGATCAGAATTAATCTTGACCCATGGTACCATGTTGTCAAATGACGTGTTGCGTACATAAAGTACCGTGTTGTCAAATGACGTGTTGCGTACAATCATGAGGTCTTATGATTAATCTTCTCGTGTTGTTTACGGGTGGTTCTGAAATATATAAAATCAAATCATAAGTAATTATATATAAAATATCATATTAATTAGAAAAGATATGATTAATTTACTTTTTCTCCAAATATTTTCGTAGCTAAACTAGCTTCGGATACCCAATCTTGTTTTAGTCGTAGTTTCTTCATTACAACTCCGTTTTTGTTGGTTCAACTTGCCACTTCCTTGGATCGAGTCAAATTTTAAGAATATGAACTGAAAATACCTTAGTTTGTATTCAAAATCATAGGTTATAGGTCAAACTTTGGTGAAACTTATGAAAGTGATCATTTTCCATCATAAAAACAACATTTAATGATCATTTTTCTAAAAATACTTACACTTTGAGTTAAACCATGAAATTTTTATGTGTTAACATATTCATAAGAAATATCATTTTTCCAGAACATGAACTTCCAATTCAAAGTTCAAGATGGTTTTTAATTATCCAACCCAAAACAGCCCCCGGTTGCACTCCGACGACGTAGATTCAGTTTTTAAGATGTTCTTTGTAAAACCAAGTTATATTTTGTTAGGTTAGGTTGCACTCTGACGACGTAGATTCAGTTTTTAAGATGTTCTTTGTAAAACCAAGTTATATTTTGTTAGGTTAGCATATCATTATGATATATTACAGGTCTTGAAGTGTTTTAAAAGTCAAGTTAGAAGGATCTATTTAGTTTGCGAACAAGTTTGAAATCATTCAAACCATGTTCTTGTTGTTAAAATTTTATACCACAAAATAAGATAGCTATATGAATATGAATTGAATAAGATTATGAACAAGGTTACTACCTCAAGTTACTTGGACAAAGTTACTGCAAAAGATAAGAAATAATCTTGGAATCAAAGAGTGGTGGAGTTAGATCAAAAGGTTGGAAGTAAACTTCTTCAAATGGGTGGTTATTTTGATATGTTCTTGAAAGAGTTTTCTTATGGTGTTTAAGGCTTGTAATTGAAGCTAAATGATAGGGAAAATGCTTGGAGATGATCAGGTATGAAGTTAGGAGTATTTTGAGAGATAAATGAGGGTGTAGATATGAGAAAACGGACTGAAGAAATGGTGTTCATTTATAAAAACGTTTTTAGTTTATAAAGAAAGAAAAGGATTCCTAATTTTGTTTTCTTACTAATAATTCATACTACTTAACAAATCCTAGTTACCTCATATCTAGGGCAGTAATAATGTTGATTAGGATGTTGATTTGATGTGTATATACCAATAGTAAATACGTATAGAAGTTGGGTATGATACGGGTACATATACCCTAGATATACGTATAGAAATCTTGAGGAAACGGAACGAGAATTCAAATATAGCTATCTTTTGTGAATATACTTATATTGTTTTATGTATTTAAGTCCTTAAAAAGTGATTAAATACATTATATATACGATACATGTATAAGCATTATAGATTATAAGTATATATATCAAAGAATGTTACGTATAGTTATCGTTTTGAAAACTTAAGTTAGTAGTTTCAAAATATACTTATAACTCATTGTCATTAGTACACAATGAGATGTTAAACCATCCTTAAATCATGTTAAATATATATAAATACATATATATACACAAACGTATAAATATCGTATGTTATATAGTTCGTGATATCATCGGTCATATTGGACGGTCAAACGTTGTGTAAAACTCTTTTCAAAAACACAAGTCTCAACAATTTGGATTGCTTATCATGTTGGTATGGTTTAATCTATGTAAATATAAATCTCATAAGTATAATTTGGTCGGAAAATTTCGGGTCATTACAGTACCTACCCGTTAAAGAAATTTCGTCCCCGAAATTTGATAGAGGTTGTTATGGATAACAATAAGAAGGTTTTCATGACAAATATAAGGTGATAATGGAGATTTATCATCATTGAGTAATGTAGATAAAACGATTCGATTATGAGAAGAATATAAATGAGACTATCGTAAAAGAGTGAGATGAGTAAAATATATTCGTCTTAAGCGATGACGCAGTTATGATTGATTTCCGGGATTTAAGGGATTTAAAGAGAATCTTACGTAATAAGATTTGGTTCTTTGGTGATTAAGGAAATCAGGATCTTCTTTGATCATATGCAATAATCTGTTTCGATTGCTCTGTCGGATATTTCACTATAAATTCACCCCTTCGTTTCCTTATTTTCCACGACTCACACCTTCTATTCTTTCTCCCTTGATTCTTACTTTAAAGCATTCATCAATATGCTCCATCCAGTCCTGATTCTTGATATACTCCTAACTTTTATATCTGTCATTCTTCCTTTTCATCTACCACCAGAAGAATCTATTTACTTCTACTATACTCTTGTGTTTATAGTGTTTCTAATTCTCCCGTGTCTCTATATTGCTATCTGCATCAATATACACGGTTTGTAATTTTAGGGTTATTATCGGAGTTTATATTCTTCCTTATTTTTCGGAGCTTTATGCTTTCGTTTTCTCTTCCCGACTTCGAGTCAAGCGAGTAATGGTCCGGAATTCGTAGATATGAAATTCAGAATGAACATAGCTAATGCTCTAAGAAGAAAATGGTAATAGAACGATTTTGATTTGTTAAATTACCAGAATACCCTGGAGATGACCGAGTCATCCAGAAAAATATTCTCTTGATATGTTTAGAGATTAGATAGAATGTAAGAGTCGTGTAAATGGCACATGATGACGGTACTGTGAATCATCATGCTTTATTAGAAACTCAGCATGATTTACTGTAATATAATGACGTTGATCAAGTGTCATTATATTATACTAATCCATGCTTCAGTTCCCAACACTACTTTAAAACATTCATATTTTAAACTCGAAGGTTTCTGAATTTAGAAACTAACACAGTTTCTTTTATGTTGCAGATATTACGGAGAGATAAATGATCTCAGATAAGAATAGTTGTGAAAATATCACCAGAAATATGGAGGATATTTATAATAGAACATACGAGAATATCTTAGAATTTCTAATATCAATGGATGATGAAGAAGATTTGTCTGTGAAGGTTTAGAATGAGAAATAAGATGTTTGCTAACGATTTCAGCAGGCACAGAATCATTTGGATTCTTTGAAGGAAAACTTATTCTTTGTGATTTGTCCACGGATTTCTTCATAGTTTCGCATAATCCGCTTTTCGGTACTAAATTTTCTATCGAGCGTTCCTAACACTCCTTTCTTTATCATCAAACTTTTGGCCATTAAGATCATCTACTTCATGCTGCTTCGTCAGCATTTTCAAAGTTAACTGATCTGGGTCATCGGTTATCAAACCGAGGTAGTTTCAGGAGAATTGTGTTTTTAGAATGATTAATCGCTGATGGTAATATTGTGGAATACAAAAGGTTCCCCAGTAACAATAAAGAGTACGCATATATATCGCGGTTATAATAAAGTTGTTTCGGATGAAAAGTCAGAGTTGACTTGCTGGAGCTGTGACAAAATTAGCTACTTTGGAAAGGGAATGCAAAACGATCTTCGGTAATAACAATGTCAAAGGAACTAGAACAGGTACGTGTCAAACGTTTACTCAGTTTCCGAGGGTTTTTCAGGTGCATAACTATATGCATCAATCTTTTCTTCCGTAGATGAAGTGCGGTTGGTTTATCCTCTCGGTTGAGTTGTTTTTAAGAATCATGATAGATTTGAACGCTGATTGTAATCGTCGAGATACAATCAGGTTTAAGATGAAATCAAGTGGCAATCTTGAAGAAATGTTTAGTTTCCTATGTTATAATCAATATTTTAATTCATTTTAATTGTCCAATGTCATTAGTCCACAGTCGATAGTCCACAGTAACAGTCCAATAATTCATATATAGTTTAATATATAATATACGAATTAATTAATACGTGTCGTGACCCGTATACGTCTCAGACTCGATCACAACTCAAACTATATATATTATTGTAGAATCAACCTCAACCCTGTATAGAGAACTCGATCATTACTGCATATAGAGTGTCTATGGTGATTCCAAATAATATATATAGATGCGTCGATATGATATGTCAAAACATTGTATACGTGTCCCGATATTTAAAGTGCGTAAAATAATTACAGAAATTAAATGACGATAAATAAAAGTGCGATAATTAAATTGCGATAAATAAACTGCGATAAATAAAATGTAATCAGTTAGCTAGGAACAGTTAGCTGGAACAGTTAGCATGGATTCTTAACAAAATTTTTCATAGTTAATTTGTTTGTTTTTAACAGATTTTATTTTGTCATATGTTTTCTTCATATGCCACTTGTTGAATTCTGGGAAGTCAAAATCCAAATATGAAATTGAATGAAAATGGTTATTCTGCGGTGAACGGATATGTATATCGGTGGTTGTAAGTAGGATAGTAAATGACTGTTGAATCAGCTTCAACGAATGTACAATGTAACTTATTAAGATGAAATCTAATTATTCCTCGGGTATTACCTACCCGTTAAAAAAAATTTCACCATTAATATTTTGTACAAAATAACTTTTAATTACAATCTTTATGAAAACAAATATACATATATATTTTCTTCAGATGAAATCATGAATTTAATGAGTTAATATGATACTAATCTCATTTGCTTTACGGTTTGATCTAGAATAAGAAATCTCTAAAACTTTTTGAAACCACATATTCTTCGTAGAATATCAATGAAGTTATGGATCAATACTTCATCGTTCATTATTGTTGGTACTCCTTAGTATCAATGGTGCGTATGATGTTGATGTTTGTGGGACAGATTATGATGTCGAGACGTGTGATGCGGATGTTGTTTGTTAGTGGTGATGATGGTATTGTTGATGTTATTGATGGTGGTGCTGATTATGCTACTGGTGCTGCTGCCGGTGTTTGCAACCTTCGCACCATGTTCTCCAAAGCTGTCACGCGAGCGCGAAGTTCGTTAACTTCTACTAGTACACCGGGATGATTGACGGTTGGAGCGAGCGAATGAACAAGATTTGTAATATGGGATAGTATATAATCGTGACGAGATACTCTAGAAATGAGAGAGAAAATGGTGTTTCGAATAGGTTCGCCGGTAAGTGCTTCAGGTTCATCGCCAAGAGGGCAATTTGGTGGATGGAATGGATCACCTTCTTCTTGTCACCAGTGATTTAGTATATTACGAACCCATCCCCAATTCATCCAGAATAGATGATGGGAAATTGGTTGATCCATTCCGGTGACGCTGCTTTCGGAGCCCGAATGGAAATTCATATCGGCATAACTGTCGGAATCTGAAGAATTCGAACTAGTTGCGGAATCCATCTTGTATAATGGGGAAAATGAATTTTTTGTATGGAATAGATTATAGGAGTTAGATTTGGTACTCTTCAATACATAATTTACATATGTATATATAATACCAAAATCCCGTAAATTACGGAGAATCTTTGAAAAGATATCAGTCAAAGTTCGCAATAACAGATATGCTAAGATAAGAATTCGTCTATACACTATCAATGCAGTAAATGCAGTAAAACGTGTCTAGACTTATGAATGACAAGCAGGTAATTTCCTAAGGATGATAAGCAGATGATTTTTGACTAGAAATGATAAGCAAAACTTTTGACATGTAGACACGATCGAAGTCCAGACTCATTAATGCATCCTAACAACTACTAGTTAGACACACTAATGTAAGACCTGGTTCGCTACGACCACCGCTCTGATACCAACTGAAAGGACCCGTCCTAATCCACCTGGACGAAGTCATCAACATTTGGTCCCATTGCGATGATCGGCTCCAAGTAATGTCCTTATATTGAGCAAATGCACAGCGGAAGACTTAATTCGTACCTGAGAATAAACATGCTTTAAAGTGTCAACCAAAAGGTTGGTGAGTTCATAGGTTTATCATAACAATCATTTCAATATGTTAATAGACCACAAGATTTCATAATCATAAACATAATACACTCGCAAGTGTATGTAAAGCATTCTAAGTGGTTGAGCACTTGGTAACCATACTTAACATTTAATCAACGTCATATATTCCATTTATTATGAAATCTCACTACACCATACCAAGTGTAGTCACCAAAATGAAGTACTGTGCAACCGTTGAATACTGGTCGTCCAGTCCGGTTGGGGTTGTCAGGCCCGATAGGTCTATCAACAGGATTTGCGTTTACAATACCCATGTAAATAGTAGTTACCAAGCTACAGGGAAATATGCCAGTGGTACAACTCAACGTAGAATATATTTTTAAGTACTTATGTCTATTTTGTAAACATTTATAAAAGCAGCGCATGTATTCTCAGCTCAAAAATATATATTGCAAAAGCAATTAAAAAAGGAGCAAATGAAACTCACTTTTGCCTTGAAGGTATTTAATTCGACTTGGTCTCCGATAGATATCACGAACCTAACCATATATATAATATATCAACATATTTTCTTTTTAAGTAATCGTTACATATATATATACTTTTAATACTTTTAATATTTTCTTAGTCCTTAGTTAGCAGTAAGATGTTAGTGGTCCACAATTAGTTGCTTAAATAAAATAAATAAAGACCCCATCGTATTCGTATTGATCAGAATTAATCTTGACCCATGGTACCATGTTGTCAAATGACGTGTTGCGTACATAAAGTACCGTGTTGTCAAATGACGTGTTGCGTACAATCATGAGGTCTTATGATTAATCTTCTCGTGTTGTTTACGGGTGGTCCTGAAATATATAAAATCAAATCATAAGTAATTATATATAAAATATCATATTAATTAGAAAAGATATGATTAATTTACTTTTTCTCCAAATATTTTCGTAGCTAAACTAGCTTCGGATACCCAATCTTGTTTTAGACGTAGTTTCTTCATTACAACTCCGTTTTTGTTGGTTCAACTTGCCACTTCCTTGGATCGAGTCAAATTTTAAGAATATGAACTGAAAATACCTTAGTTTGTATTCGAAATTATAGGTTATAGGTCAAACTTTGGTGAAACTTATGAAAGTGATCATTTTCCATCATAAAAACAACATTTAATGATCATTTTTCTAAAAATACTTACACTTTGAGTTAAACCATGAAATTTTTATGTGTTAACATATTAATAAGAAATATCATTTTTCCAGAACATGAACTTCTAATTCAAAGTTCAAGATGGTTTTTAATTATCCAACCCAAAACAGCCCCCGGTTGCACTCTGACGACGTAGATTCAGTTTTTAAGATGTTCTTTGTAAAACAAAGTTATATTTTGTTAGGTTAGCATATCATTATGATATATTACAGGTCTTGAAGTGTTTTAAAAGTCAAGTTAGAAGGATCTATTTAGTTTGCGAACAAGTTTGAAATCATTCAAACCATGTTCTTGTCGTTAAAATTTTATACCACAAAATAAGATAGCTATATGAATATGAATTGAATAAGATTATGAACAAGGTTACTACCTCAAGTTACTTGGACAAAGTTACTGTAAAAGATAAGAAATAATCTTGGAATCAAAGAGTGGTGGAGTTAGATCAAAAGGTTGGAAGTAAACTTCTTCAAATGGGTGGTTATTTTGATATATTCTTGAAAGAGTTTTCTTATGGTGTTTAAGGCTTGTAATTGAAGCTAAATGATGGGGAAAATGCTTGGAGATGATCAAGTATGAAGTTAGGAGTATTTTGAGAGATAAATGAGGGTGTAGATATGAGAAAATGGAGTGAAGAAATGGTGTTCATTTATAAAAACGTTTTTAGTTTATAAAGAAAGAAAAGGATTCCTAATTTTGTTTTCTTACTAATAATTCATACTACTTGACAAATCCTAGTTACCTCATATCTAGGGCAGTAATAATGTTGATTAGGATGTTGATTTTAAGTGTATATACCAATAGTAAATACGTATAGAAGCTGGGTATGATACGGGTACATATACCCTAGATATACGTATAGAAATCTTGAGGAAACGGAACGAGAATTCAAATATAGCTATCTTTTGTGAATATACTTATATTGTTTTATGTATTTAAGTCCTTAAAAAGTGATTAAATACATTATATATACGATACATATATAAGCATTATAGATTATAAGTATATATATCAAAGAATGTTACGTATAGTTATCGTTTTGAAAACTTAAGTTAGTAGTTTCAAAATATACTTATAACTCATTGTCATTTGTACACAATGAGATGTTAAACCATCCTTAAATCATGTTAAATATATATAAATACATATATATACACAAACGTATAATTATCGTATGTTATATAGTTCGTGATATCATCGGTCATATTGGAAGGTCAAACGTTGTGTAAAACTCTTTTCAAAAACACAAGTCTCAACAATTTAGATTGCTTATCATGTTGGTATAGTTTAATTTATGTAAATATTAATCTCATAAGTATAATTTGGTCAGAAAATTCCGGGTCATTACAGATATATTGAGTCAAAATAATTTCTTAACCCGTTGCGTAAAATAGCATTTGGGTTCCCCGCAATATATGCGTCAAAGTAAACACATCGTAACTTATGGATTTCCCAATGTGATATCCCCCATCTTTCGAACGAAAGCCTTTTATAAACCAAGGAATTCTTGGAACGTTCTTCGAATGTCTTACAAACTGATCTTGCCTTAAATAGTTGTGCCGAGGAATTCTGACCGACTCTAGACAAGATTTCATCAATCATATCTCCGGGTAGGTCTCTTAAAATATTGGGTTGTCTATCCATTTTGTGTTTTTATACTGTAAAATAGACAAGAGTTAGATTCATAAAAAAAAATACTTATTAATACAAGCAATTTTTACATATATCATAAAGCATAAGCACACTATATTACATATATTACACCACACGAATACAACTATCTTATTCCGACTCGCTCGTTTCTTCTTCTTCGACTTTGGTTCGTTTTGACAAGTTTCTAGAGATATATGATGTTCCCCTAATACGAGCCGTCGTTTTCCATATTGGTTTAGAAAAACCTGGTGATTTAGAGGTTCCCGGGTTATTGTCACAACTTAAGAAATACGGGTGTTGACGATACATATAAAGTTCATCGGGTTTGGAATCAAATTTCTCTATTTTTATGCCCTTTCCCTTATTGTTCTCTTTTGCCTTATTAAATTGTTTTGGGGTAATTTCTATAACATCATCGGATTCCTTTTCGGGATCCGATTCATCAGAGAATTGGTAATCCTCCCATTACTTTGCTTCCTTGGCGGAAACACCATTGACCATAATTAACTTTGGTCGGTTGGTTGAGGATTTTCTTCTACTTAACCGTTTTATTATTTCCTCCACTGGTTCTATTTCTTCTTCCGGTTCCGATTCTTCTTCCGGTTCCGACTCTTCTTCCGGTTCCTCTTCGGGAACTTGTGAATCAGTCCACGAATTATTCCAATTTACATTTGACTCTTCATTATTATTAGGTGAGTAAATGGGACTTGTTCTAGAGGTAGACATCTATCACATAATATCAAACACGTTAAGAGATTAATATATCACATAATATTCACATGTTAAAAATATATAGTTTCCAACAAAATTTGTTAAGCAATCATTTTTCAAGTAAATACGGTCGAAGTCCAGACTCACTAATGCATCCTAACAAGCTCGATAAGACACACTAATGCAAAATTCTGGTTCTCTAAGACCAACGCTCGGATACCAACTGAAATGTCCCGTTCTTATTGATTAAAAACGTTCCATATTAATTGATTTCGTTGCGAGGTTTTGACCTCTATATGAGACGTTTTTCAAAGACTGCATTCATTTTTAAAACAAACCATAACCTTTATTTCATAAATAAAGGTTTAAAAAGCTTTACGTAGATTAGCAAATAATGATAATCTAAAATATCCTGTTTACACACGACCATTACATAATGGTTTACAATACAAATATGTTACATCGAAATCAGTTTCTTGAATGTAGTTTTTACACAATATCATACAAACATGGACTCCAAATCTTGTCCTTATTTTAGTATGCAACAGCGGAAGCTCTTAGTATTCACCTGAGAATAAACATGCTTTAAACGTCAACAAAAATGTTAGTGAGTTATAGGTTTAACCTATATATATCAAATCGTAACAATAGACCACAAGATTTCATATTTCAATACACATCCCATACATAGAGATAAAAATCATTCATATGGTGAACACCTGGTAACCGACATTAACAAGATGCATATATAAGAATATCCCCATCATTCCGGGACACCCTTCGGATATGATATAAATTTCGAAGTACTAAAGCATCCGGTACTTTGGATGGGGCTTGTTGGGCCCAATAGATATAACTTTAGGATTCGCGTTAATTAGGGTGTCTGTTCCCTAATTCTTAGATTACCAGACTTAATAAAAAGGGGCATATTCAATTTCGATAATTCAACCATAGAATGTAGTTTCACGTACTTGTTTCTATTTTGTAAATCATTTATAACACCTGCATGTATTCTCATCCCAAAAATATTAGATTTTAAAAGTGGGACTATAACTCACTTTCACAGAATTTTACTTCGTCGGGAAGTAAGACTTGGCCACTAGTTGATTCACAAACCTATAACAATATATACATATATATATCAAAGTATGTTCAAAATATATTTACAATACTTTTAATACATTTTGATGTTTTAAGTTTATTAAGTCAGCTGTCCTCGTTAGTAACCTATAACTAGTTGTCCACAGTTAGATGTAAAGAAATAAATCGATAAATATTATCTTGAATCAATCCACGACCCAGTGTATACGTATCTCAGTATTGATCACAACTCAAACTATATATATATTTTGGAATCAACCTCAACCCTGTATAGCTAACTCCAACATTCACATATAGAGTGTCTATGGTTGTTCCGCAATATATATATAGATGGGTCAACATGATAGGTCGAAACATTGTATATGTGTCTATGGTATCTCAAGATTACATAATATACAATATAAGTTGATTAGGTTATGGTTGGAATAGATTTATTACTAACTTTCACGTAGGTAAAATGAGTAGTTTTTATCAATCTTGTTTTACTCGCCATTTCTTCGTTTCTAATCCGTTTTGAGTGATTCCAGTGGCCATGGTTTCGTATTGAACTTAACTTTATGAATCTAAACAGAAAAAGTATAAGTTTATAGTTAGAAATACAAGTTACAAGTCATTTTTGAAAGAGGTAGTCATTTTCGTCGAAAGAACGACATCTTGATGACCATTTTGAAAAACATACTTTCACTTTGAGTTTAACCATGATTTTTGGATATAGTTTCATGTTCATAAGAAAAATCATTTTTCCAGAAGTATAGCTTTTAAATCAAAGTTCTTCTTAGCTTTTAATTATCCCAACCAAAACAGCCCCCGGTTTTACTACGACGGCGTATATCCAGTTTTATGGTGTTTATCGTGTTTCCGGGTTTTAAATCATTAAGTTAGCATATCATATAGATATAGAACATGTGTTTAGTTGATTTTAAAAGTCTAGTTAGAAGGATTAACTTTATTTGCGAACAAGTTTAGAATTAACTAAACTATGTTCTAGTGATTACAAGTTTATAACGTTGAATAAGATAGCTTTTTATGTATGAATCGAATGATGTTATGAACATCATTACTACCTCAAGTTCCTTGGATAAACCTACTGGAAATGAGAAAAATGGATCTAGCTTCAAAGGATCCTTGGATGGCTTGAAAGTTCTTGAAGCAGAATCATGACACGAAAACAATTTCAAGTAAGATTTCCACTCGAAATAAGATTGTTATAGTTATAGAAATTGAATTAAAGTTTGAATACGATTATTACCTTGTATTAGAAAGATAACCTACTATAAGTAATAAAGGTTTCTTGATCTTGTATGATTACTTGGAATGGATTTAGGAAACTTGGAAGTAAACTTGCAATCTTGGAAGTATTCTTGATTTTATGAAACTAGAACTTTTGGAATTTATGAAGAACACTTAGAACTTGAAGATAGAACTTGAGAGAGATCAATTAGATGAAGAAAATTGAAGAATGAAAGTGTTTGTAGGTGTTTTTGGTCGTTGGTGTATGGATTAGATATAAAGGATATGTAATTTTGTTTTCATGTAAATAAGTCATGAATGATTACTCATATTTTTGTAATTTTATGTGATATTTCATGCTAGTTTCCAAATGATGGTTCCCACATGTGTTAGGTGAATTACATGGACTGCTAAGAGCTGATCATTGGAGTGTATATACCAATAGTACATACATCTAAAAGCTGTGTATTGTACGAGTACAAATACGAGTGCATACGAGTAGAATTGTTGATGAAACTGAACGAGGATGTAATTGTAAGCATTTTTGTTAAGTAGAAGTATTTTTATAAGTGTCTTGAAGTCTTTCAAAAGTGTATGAATACATATTAAAACACTACATGTATATACATTTTAACTGAGTCGTTAAGTCATCGTTAGTCGTTACATGTAAGTGTTGTTTTAAAACCTTTTGGTTAACGATCTTGTTAAATGTTGTTAACCCAATGTTTATAATGTCAAAAGAGATTTTAAATTATTATCTTATCATGATATTATGATGTACTAATATCTCTTAATATGATATATATACATTAAATGTCGTTACAACGATAATCGTTACATATATGTCTCGTTTCAAAATCATTAAGTTAGTAGTCTTGTTTTTACATATGTAGTTCATTGTTAATATACTTAATGATATATTTACTTATCATAATATAATGTTAACTATATATATAACCATATATATATGTCATCATATAGTTTTTACAAGTTTTAACGTTTGTGAATCACCGGTCAACTTGGGTGGTCAATTGTCTATATGAAACCTATTTCAATTAATCAAGTCTTAACAAGTTTGATTGCTTAACATGTTGGAAACACTTAATCATGTAAAATAACAATTTCATTTAATATATATATATAAACATGAAAAAGTTCGTGTCACTACACCGATAACAACCTCGGAATTTACAAACTGTGTATATCAATGCGAATAGCAATATAAAGACACGGGAGAAGGAAAAACACTATAACCCCAAGGTAATAGTAGAAGAAGATAAATTCCTCCGGTGGCAGATGAAAAAGAAGAATGAAGGATACGATAGCCAAGAAAATATCAAGAATCAGAACTGGATTAAGCATTTTCACAATCTTTTGGAAGTATGAAATAAGGAAGAAGATGTAGGAGTGGTGAAAATAATGAAACGAAAGAGGTTAATTTATAGCGAAATAACAGACAGAGCAATCGAGGCAGGTGACCGCATTTAATTAGAGAAGATCTTAATCTCCTTAATTCTCAAAGAATCAAATCTTATTTAAATTATGAATATTTTCTATTCCTTAAATTTCGGAAATCAAACGTTACTACGTCAAGAATTAAGACGAATCTTTATTTCTCATTTCACTCTATTACGATAACTTCCCTCATACGCTTCGAGTAATCGGATTGTTTTATCCATATTATTTAACAGTGATAAAACTCTATTTATCCACTCATATTCTTCATGAAAATATTTTTTATTGTTAGCCATGACGATCGCACTCAAATTTCGGGACGAAATTTCTTTAACGGGTAGGTACTGTGATGACCCGAAAAATTTCGTCTTATTTTGAACCAAATTCTATAAATGAATTAATATTTCCGACATGATAAGCAAAGTCGGTAAAGTTGAATATCATAATTTTTGAAACTATTCAGATACCCTTCGATTGTTCTCAATGATTCGCGAACAATAATATGTAAATAGATACATATATATACTATAACTTGAAAACGTAACAAAGTGTTAAGTAAATGATAATGTGCATTAAACTTATTGGTTTGATTATCTGATTGATATATTTAACTACGGAGTTAAAAGATTATGCCAAACGATTGAATTAAAAGATATTTATTGAGTCACTTAAAAATTATTATATTATTAAGGGTCTCTGTTGTGAGGTCCACGTTGATTTGGGAAATCGTTCATTTTAACGGTATTCGGAATAATTGGTAAAATGTTTATTTAAATAACGTAATTTGGACACATACAATGATAAGGAATATTAACTGTTAGAATTAGATATATGAATAACTTACGATGTGTATTTAGAACGTGTTTATGAATATTGAATATATATTATCTTGGTTATAAAACGTTTGATAATACTATTATATTGGTAAATAACGAGACGATGATTTATAGAAGTAAATGACCAAAACACTCAAATGTATAAGTTATATCTCGAGTGGTATAGTTTATTGATAATTTAAGACTAAATTTTAACAAAGGTACGAATCACGAAACGAAAAGTATTTGTTTTCTAAGCGTACGAAAATGCGTTCGAGAAACCGAAACCGGGACATAAGTCGAGTGACAACGTACGAGTCATCGAAACGAAAATTACAAGTCAACTATGCTCGTGAATTTAATATAATATATAATTAATTATTTAAATTTTATATAATATATATATTATATTTAAAGATGTCGACAAACAAAACAACAAAAGTTTGTGAGATGTCATGGCATCCCATGCGATCGCATGGGAAATGCACTGAGAAGCCATGCGATTGCATGGCAGTTAGGATTCAGAAACCTTCTATAAATTGGCCAGTTTGCTCGATGTACACACACACACATATTCTATATCTTACTCCCTCTGTTATATAATTATTTATATTATTATTATTATTATTAAGATTAATATTATTATTAATCTTATTATTAATAGTAGTATTATTATTAGTATTATACATAAAATACTACGACGAGGTCATGAGCATGTCACTTTCAATACGAGTTCTCAAACGGGTTAAAGCTAAAGAAACTATGGGTTATAGCTATGGAGGTTATGTGTAATGTTCATGGGTTTTGTTCGCAAGTCAAACCTAGTGTTTATCATCTTTGTTGCGTCTACGTACTTTTTTGCAATATTGAATCATAATATTGATACGTGAGCATTCATATCTTACCTTTTATATATTTATAGTGTATCCCTGTCTAGTGCTCGAGTATATATGTTCATGCATGCTGATATGCTTTAATTTTGTCGTTAAATAGTTTATGATGAATCACGAATTTAATACATATATTACTAATAAAAGGTATATGATATGCATGTTATTGGAAAGCTGGCAGAAAATCAATAACTTTTCATTTAGAAATCGCGTAATTTCGATGAACGAATTAAAAGATATGGACAACTGAATTATGATTAACATTAATTGAAATTGTTTTTGAATCTGCAATTGATATTTAAACAACTTGTTTATAAGATTGATAAATTGGATTTTCAAATATTACTAATCGAGTAAATGAATCCTTATATAAGGCACGTCTCGTTTTGTTAAACAATTGTCAAAATTGACTGTTTTATCCTATTTTAAAGCCTTATAAAAACTATAGTTTAATTTTACAAGAATTGGAAAACTATGTGAAATGTTAAAATGTTTCAATTGCCATGATCATTCAACAATAGTATTGAGTCAGATTGACTTTTTGAAACGACTTTTGATAACTTTTGTATGTCGATCTCGAGCATTAGGATTATGATACACTATGACCTGACCTAGCTTGATAGACATTTATTGACCAACATATGTTCTCTAGGTTGAGATCTACGGTTATTTGGTATTCCGAGTTTCGGTCACATTTCGGTGAACGAATTTATGTGCTGCTAAGGTGAGTTTCATTTGCTCCCTTTTTAATTGCTTTTGCAATCTATATTTTTGGGCTGAGAATACATGCACTTTATTTTAAACGCAATGGATACAAGTACATACTAAATTCTACAACGAGTTTGAACCAAAAATCCCTTAGCTTTGGTAACTAGTAACTGCCGGTTATAAGAACTGGTGGGCGCGAGTAGTTATATATGGATCCATAGGGCTTGACATCTACGTCTGTTCCAGGTATAGAAACCGTAGCCTGAACTATAAAACAGACGTATGCTATTTGAGTTTAGTACACGTTGGATTGCGTGTATTGTACATGTTGGTTGCATGTATGTTAAAACAGGGGTACTTATTATAACGTTAAAGCTTGTGATCCACCTTTATATACAGATTATGCAAAACATTAAAACTATGAACTCACCAACCTTTGTGTTGACACTTATAAGCATGTTTATTCTCAGGTTCCTAGAAGTCTTCCATTGTTTGCTTATATGTTATACAAGATATGTGCATGGAGTCATACATGCTTTATTCGAGAAAACGTTGCATTCACAAATCATCACCATCTAGTTTATTTTGACTGCATTGTCAACAGAAGTATTATTGTAAACTATTATATTACGGTGATTGTCTATATGTAGAAATCATCAGATGACGAAAACCTTTGATTTAAATATTCATTTATGGTGTGCCTTTTTAAAAGAATGCAATGTTTACAAAATGTATCATATAGAGGTCAAATACCTCGTAATAAAATCGATGAATGACGTGTTCGTCCATATGGATTTGGAGCGATCGTCACAGCCGGTACGGAAAGCCCCCTCGATGTCGAAGATCCAACATGTACTCTTCAACGGATCCCTCACCCCATTAAACATAGGAGGTTGAGCATCCTTGAAGTTCTTATAATGGAAGTCTTGCCTTCCCTATCCACCATTTCCATCACCCCCTTCACCGCGAGGATAATTGTTTCTAGCTTCGAATGCCTCTTCGATTGCGGAATTCATTCGTTCATTGATTAATTCGGTTACTTGCCCATCAACTGAGTCTTGGAAAACCTTTCAGACATCCGCAAGAAATTCCGCTTTTTGCTTTTTAAAGATGGTCTCAACCTTGTCCGTGAATTCGGAGTCCTCGCTCGGGCCTCCATTATCAGTATCATGTACGTTTCTCATCTTCATTCTATAAAACCGAATATGTTAAACAACGAAATGAAGGATAAGACATAGATATTCATATACACCTCACTGCCCCATCTTGCTCAACAATCGTCGTACATCGCTCGTTTGACACGATTTGAACCCGTAACAATGGTAGCTAGTCATTGTTACGTGAGCACGTTGCATTAACTTTCTTGTACAACATCTATCTCGCTTGATGATTGCAAACTACAAAACAATTAGCGCAAAATTAGTTCACCTATACCTAGGCACTAACCAATCCCGGTCCGACCCGAAATCCTATAAGTCCCGCATAAAGCGTATACACAATAAAGTCTAAGTCTAGGCACCTATCTCAAGTCTCCTAAATCCCTTAGACCATGCTCTGATACCACTTGTAACGACCCAACCCGTTAAACATCGCAAAACATTATTTTTTTTAAGTGGACAGGCCAAGTCTGTCAGGCAATTACCGCGGCGCGGTTCATCTGGCCGCGGCGCGACCCACAATGGAAACTGAAGGTTAGAGACCATCAAAAAGCTGATACCAAAATGCATTCAAGCTCACGGCGCGCCCCAAAGGGGTCGCGGCGCGGCACAACCCTGGACCTGATTCTGACTTGTACAAAAATTATACAACATCAAATTTTGAAGTAATCGACATTTATCAACACAATGGCTTCCTGCCGCATTAGTAAATAAAATTTATAAGTTTTAACATCCACAAATCAAGTATTTGACCATCGAGCATAATGCGCTCATTTACACATCAAAATATAAGTTTCGACCCACAAGTTTAAATACCAAACAAAACCCGAGCATGGTGTTTGGGGTTAAACTACATAAACCTAGGTCGAACTTCAAAAGCAATACACTAGCATAAACATTAAGGAGCCCGCTAGTCCAAGAAAATACCCTTGCCTTTATCCTCGTCGGAGCCTAAAAAGGTAAACAACGAGAGGGTAAGCATAACGCTTAGTGAATGCAATAATTATACACATACATATACAACCTACTTACTTGCAATCACTTATCCAATAACTTCATACACGCTAGCATTTTAATTAGCATACCGTCGTAAAGTATAACGCTAAATCTCTGATAATATAAGCTAGCACAATAATAGCATTTAACACGAGTAATACAATATGCTACACTACATCACGTAAAACATTAATGTTCTCAACATCCATTAATATTCAAGGCTAGCCCAACGAATGGTATCGTCAACATCGAACTTATTCCCCATTCGTCCTAATTAATGTGGTATTGTCAACATCGAACTGAAACCCACATATGAGGTATCTTCAACATCGAACTTAAACCCTCATCGAATATATTGTAACATCCCGCATTTTTCCGTTAAATTATTTTAACGCCCGTCTTTTTCTTTTTAAATAATACCCTTCGTATCTAGATTCGTATCCTTTGTTATGTAACATTTTAAATATTCTCGTTATCGGATTTCAATATCTCCCGTACTCCCGTGTAACTTAAAATATTCGATCGGTTAAATCCCGCACCCGCTTTGAAACTCGAGGGACCGGAGTTGCCAAATGGGCAAACTAGTTGACTAGGTCAACTAGTCAACCCATTTTTCATTCCATCATCTCCCTCACCTCTTTTCTCTCCATCTCAAGAACACACACACAAACCCATTCCATTCATTCATCATCTAAATTCAATCTTGGAAGCTCACAACAAATCCGATTACATTTTCGTGATCCTCTCTTCATTCTCTACGATTTGATACTAACTTCATCGATTTTGGGTAACATTTCTAAAACTCTAGATTTCTCTAAATTCGTGTTTTTGACTTGAAATGTTGTTAATTAGTGTCTATGGCTCATTGTGATGTCGTGTATGTAATTTGTATGCTCGATTCGTTGTTTTTGGTGTAACTAGTTCAATATGAAAATTACTTGCTAAATCCTTGATTTTGGATGATCAAATGTTGTTGGATTGTTAAAGTGCATGTTTTAAAAGTGTTACTAGTATCATTAGCTTCGTTTTGATGTATAGGTTGATTAAGGAAACTCCAAGAACATGATTAATGATTTTGTAAACTTGGATTAGGGTTTGATGAGCTTTACATGAACTTTTGATGCGTCAAATGCTATGAGATATTGTTGTTAAGTGTTTTGTTGCAATGTGTGTTTGATTACCTTCGAAACGGCATAACATACATGTAAATTGGTTGCCCGAATCATAAAATGCGTTTTTGGAACTTGAACTTTGATTATGAACGTTTAATGATCACTTGATGAGTTTTCGGCTATTATAAATGATGTTTTTGTTTAGTGAAACATGTTTAGTTGTGTTCCTTGTCAAAAGAGCTTTCCAACGGTATAAGATACATCTTCTAGTTGTTTACGGTTTGAGTTTTGCGTTTGTTTGAAAATTGACCAAGTCTTGAACAAGTGAAACAGGCCTGGGACCAGGCCACGGCCATTGTCGCGGCGCGACAGGCCTGGCCGCGGCGCGGCATAAGCCGTGCCCAGCTTCTGTCTCCAATGTCCATTTCACGTGAAATGTTTGCCATGTTTTAGACTTCCAATTCGCATGCAACTTGTTCTAACATGCTTATATATGAATAACTAGCATAGAAAATTTGTCCGAGACCCGACCCGAACATGTTGACTTTTTCGTTGACTTTGACCAAGTTTGACTTTTTGTCAAACTTAACCAATTAATTATGCAATCTTTCTAACATGATTCTATACTTGTATCTTGCATGAAACTTGACAATTTGACTCACATGCTTCATAATCGAGTCGTAACGAGCCATAGGACTAATTGAACATCTTTGACCGTTTGTGTTACCGTTATTGATATAACCTATATGTTTAGGTCAAGACTAGCCTTGTCCTTGCACACGGTTACTTGTTGAAGTACTTTATTAACTCTTGTACTCAAGGTGAGATCATAGTCCCACTTTTTCAATCACTTTTATTCTTTACATCGTGGGCTGAGAAACACATACATTTCATACTTATTTACTTTTCATGCTTTTACATTGTGAACAAATACGAATACAAAGATGCATACGAGTTTGAACAAAAGTCCTCAATCCAATTATCATTAGTTCCACTTGCAGGGTGTAAGTGTAAGCGTGTAATTATGTTGTGTGGCCATACGGGTTTAACAAACCCTCATTCAGACGGTTCGCTACCGTTAGTGAATGAAATATAATTTCAACAATGTATAGTGTAAGTTCTAACACTAAATTCAAAATTCAGAGGGAAGATTCGGTTAAGCCTTGATAATTGGGTGCTCGTGATACAAATACTATTTTGGAATGTGAATGATTCTGGTTGAGAAATTCTTAAAGAACCTTGTGGTTCAATACAATTTACTTACTAAACCTATGATTTCACCAACGTTTTTCGTTGACAGATTTCTATGTTTTTCTCAGGTCTTGCACGATATGTGATATATGCTTCCGCTCATTATTTGATACTTGCTTTGGATGTCGAGTATACATGCTTTTCATGGAGCGTCTTTTGACTTTACTTTAAACCGTGTCGCCTAGATTTCAATCGTACTTATAACGTTGTAACTTAACTTTTGGTTGAACAATTCTTGTAAACTTTGAAACAATCTTTATTTTGAAATGAAGGCGACATATTTTGGTCAAACGTTATCTTAAAGACTTATAATCAGGTAATGGGACCCACGTAGCCGACGCCGTCACTTGACGATTTGTCGGGGTCGCTACAGGTGGTATCAGAGCCTTGGTTGTAGGGATTTAGAGTTCATTTGTGTCCACCCCGAGTCATAGGGTACATAGGTGAATCTAGACTACAACCGGCATATAGACTGAAGTAGGAATTACTTGACTATTTGTGCATTTATACTCGAACTCTTCTATCATATCTAACTCGTATTCGATCTTGATCTTACGTTGATAAATTTTGTTGACGCGCCACCTTGACTTTATGAAGTAATGTTAAATGCACATGAGAATCAGGGTAATATAATTTCCGGGATTATATTACGGTGATTCATATGGACATTCCGACATTATGACAAAAAGAATTTAAGGCGAGTCAAGGAAAATTTTCTCTACATCATCATTCCATATCATGATTAGTATTATTGAGAATACTAATCAAAGATATTCTTGTGTCTTGAAGGAACAATGCCTCCCCGTCGCGGGCCACGTAATGAAACTTCCGAACAAGCTTTTCAACGCATGATAGCCGCCGCCATAGGTGCGGCTATGGCTAGTACCTCCTCCGACATCAATAACAACCACAACCACAACAACCATGGAGCCGGAAATTCAAACGAGGGTTGCTCCTACAAAACTTTCATGGGGTGCAAACCTCACACCTTCGATGGGACCGGAGGACCGGTTGTGCTCACCCGATGGTTTGAGCAAACAGAAGCCGTTTTTAGCATAAGCGGTTGTCGGGACCAAGACAAAGTCAAATATTCCACCCACACTTTTGACGGTATCGCCCTCACATGGTGGAATACATATGTGCTGTCGGTGGGTATCGATGAAGCCCACACACTCTCATGGGCCGACTTAAAGAAAAAGATGATCACCGAATACTTCCCGCGCGAAGAGACCCGTAAGCTCGAACACGAACTAAGAACTTTAAAAGCGGTCGGGAATGACCTTAAGGCCTATAATCAACGATTCTCCGAACTTGCTTTGATGTGCCCAAATCTTGTGAACCCCGAATCTTTAAGGGTTGAACTTTACATGGATGGTCTCCCCAAGAGCATCAAACAAGGAGTAATGTCATCCAAACCCGCTAACCACCAAGAGGCTTTGAATATGGCCCGCCAATTGATTGAAACAGTGGACGAGATTGAAGTGCCGGCACGTAAAGCCGAGGATAAGTCGGGTGACAACAAAAGAAAATGGGAAGCCCCCCAATCAAGCAATTACAACAACCCCGCCAAGAAGCCCTTCATCCCCAACGGCAAGAAAGGTTATACCGGACACCTACCGTATTGTAACGAGTGCTACAAACATCATTTAGGTGAATGTGGCAAACCATTTTGCTTGAAGTGTCAAAGAAGTGGCCATGTAGCCCACGATTGTAGGAATACCGCTCCCGTCGCCCAAAAGGAGCACAATGCACCCAAGACGGGTGTTTGTTTTGAATGTGGCCAACCGGGTCATTTTAGGAGTGCGTGCCCAAACAAGAAAATCAACCCCAACGCACGCCGTTGAACTTTCAACATCGACACCTAGGATGCCCGAGATGACGATGGACTAGTCACGGGTACGTTTCTTCACAACAAACAGTATATTTCATACTTATTCGATTCGATTACCGCTAGATGTTTATTAACCAAGTCTTTGACTCGTGCTCTTTACATTCCACTTTTTTTCCCCTAGATATTACTTAGACGATTTAAGTGACCAACGGAAAATATTGTGTGCCTATAAATTTTATTGGAGGATATACGTTAAGACTTTTGACTTGACACCTATAGAACTAGGGAGCTCGGAACCTATTCGTTAAAAAAAAAAAAAAAAAAAAAAAAAAAAAAAAAATGTTTCCCCATCATCTTGTATAGATTATCGTGAACTGAGTAATTTTCGGTTGGAAACCGATACCCTCTCCCTCGCATCCATGACCTCATGATTTCTTGCATGAATCCCGTGTGTATTCCAAAACGACCTCCGTTCCGGTTATCATCAATTGGGGGTTAAGGGAGACGATGTCTCCTGAGTCTTTTCCGAACTCGCAACGTTAGTTGTAAATCCCTCTTAGTACCATTCGATTTATCCAAGGCTCGTCCGTATTCATGAACCTCCTAAACCACGTATGCAACTTATCTAGACAAATCTGTTATCACATTTATAGATGACATCTTAACTTATTCAAGTAAAGAAGGCAAACGAACAACATCATCATCTTACGCTCGAACTTTGAGAAAAGAGCAACTTTATACCAAATTCTCCGAGTGAGAATTTCTGTTGAACGAAGTCCAATTTTCTAGACCATGAAGTTAATGGTCAAGGCATTACAATCAATCTCGAAATCAAGCCACATGTAATCAGGAAACTCTCCCAACTCAGACTTGTATTCGTAAAAATCTTAGATCTCACCGGTTGTTACCGAAGATTCATTTCTGACTTTTCTCGTATTACACGACTTTAATCTCTCCGCGATCGAACCTTGAGCGCGATTCTTCACACCAACATTTCTAGCTAAATTCGTACAACACCAGATGGGACTCAAATATGGAAATATTTCTACTTGGACGCCGAAAGGCATACTCCCTCGACTCGAAATCAACGGGACGGAAATTCATTATTTTGCACGAAGAATTCGAATACTAAATTGTGGATCCGATCAATATTCTTGTCATCACGTACCACACTACATACCTCTGTTATTTCACCGTTACCGTCTGATATTACTGGAAATTAAGATAACACACAATCCAACGATACTTCACTCTTCTTTGACTTAACGCCCTTGTGTTTCTGATAATCGGTCAACTATTATTCAACCCCGAACTATACAACTACGTGTACTACCTCGTTTCTCTTTCAGACTTCAACTTTTGACAACTAGAGGCACGCTATAGCAACCTCGAGATGTAAACTCATCCTATTCTAAGTCCTCATTTCACTACTATCTTTACCGTTCGCATTTCCGTTTAAAGAAACTCCTTGTAACATTTCTCCATGGATAGAGAAACTCCTCATATTACATAAGTATTCGCCACGAGGGTGAATAGTCCTAACGAACATTTCTCGAACCCTAACTGACTTGTTCAAACATATCTTAAGAGATTCTATTCCAACACGGAGTATCTTTGTCAAATATCCCGTATCGAATTACTCGTTTCGCCTCTAGTTTTACAAGAAACCTTGAAGACCCGCTTAGACATGAGTACCGCGTACCACCCACAAACAGACGAACCGAACAAACGAACGATTTACGTCTTCAAAAGACATGTTTCAAACTTGCATGGTCGCTTTTAGTAGATCCCTCTTACAACAGTAGTTACCACTCGTGTGTTCACACGCACTTTCCGAAACCCTATATGACCGCTAATGTCATACCCCTATTCGTTGGACCAAAGCATGTGGCAAACAAAACACCGAATCTTAACTCATCCAAGAAACAACAATTGAGATAATCCAAGTCCGAGAAGGGCTCGAGACAACCCATAGTCACCAAAAGAGTTATACCAAACTTAGATGAAAACCTGACAAAATCCCTGTAACAGTGTAATATTGAGAACCCGCACCTTGGAAAGGTGTAATCCGTTTCGGGAATCAGGGAAAGTTAAACTCGCAACACGTTAACCCTTTTGAAACCTTGGGGCGTATTGGAACCGCTTCCTACTGTTTGGAACTTCTGACTCAATTAAGTTTCCGTTTACCCTACATTTCGTGTAACAAACTTAGAAACGTGTCCTGCGGAACAGGAACGTGCAATCCTGCTAGATACATCAACTATCGATGACAAACTACTCTTCATAGGAAAACCAGTTGAAACCGGGGATCGTAAAAACCGAACCTTAATACAACGAAATACCCTAACTATCCAAATTCATGAGAACACTCAAGGACGTGCCTTCACTTATTCATAACATTGACAACGTAAAGTCTCGAGTAAGAGATATCGACTACTACTTCCAACTAAATTTTGGGACGAAATTTCTTTTGAGGTGTGGATAATGTAACATCCCGCATTTTTCCGTTAAATTATTTTAACGCCCGTCTTTTTCTTTTTAAATAATACCCTTCGTATCTAGATTCGTATCCTTTGTTATGTAACGTTTTAAATATTCTCGTTATCGGATTTAAATATCTCCAGTACTCCCGTGTAACTTAAAATATTCGATCGGTTAAATCCCGCACCCGCTTTGAAACTCGAGGGACCGGAGTTGCCAAATGGGCAAACTAGTTGACTAGGTCAACTAGTCAACCCATTTTTCATTCCATCATCTCCCTCACCTCTTTTCTCTCCATCTCAAGAACACACACACAAACCCATTCCATTCATTCATCATCTAAATTCAATCTTGGAAGCTCACAACAAATCCGATTACATTTTCGTGATCCTCTCTTCATTCTCTACGATTTGATACTAACTTCATCGATTTTGGGTAACATTTCTAAAACTCTAGATTTCTCTAAATTCGTGTTTTTGACTTGAAATGTTGTTAATTAGTGTCTATGGCTCATTGTGATGTCGTGTATGTAATTTGTATGCTCGATTCGTTGTTTTTGGTGTAACTAGTTCAATATGAAAATTACTTGCTAAATCCTTGATTTTGGATGATCAAATGTTGTTGGATTGTTAAAGTGCATGTTTTAAAAGTGTTACTAGTATCATTAGCTTCGTTTTGATGTATAGGTTGATTAAGGAAACTCCAAGAACATGATTAATGATTTTGTAAACTTGGATTAGGGTTTGATGAGCTTTACATGAACTTTTGATGCGTCAAATGCTATGAGATATTGTTGTTAAGTGTTTTGTTGCAATGTGTGTTTGATTACCTTCGAAACGGCATAACATACATGTAAATTGGTTGCCCGAATCATAAAATGCATTTTTGGAACTTGAACTTTGATTATGAACGTTTAATGATCACTTGATGAGTTTTCGGCTATTATAAATGATGTTTTTGTTTGGTGAAACATGTTTAGTTGTGTTCCTTGTCAAAAGAGCTTTCCAACGGTATAAGATACGTCTTCTAGTTGTTTACGGTTTGAGTTTTGCGTTTGTTTGAAAATTGACCAAGTCTTGAACAAGTGAAACAGGCCTGGGACCAGGCCACGGCCATTGTCGCGGCGCGACAGGCCTGGCCGCGGCGCGGCATAAGCCGTGCCCAGCTTCTGTCTCCAATGTCCATTTCACGTGAAATGTTTGCCATGTTTTAGACTTCCAATTCGCATGCAACTTGTTCTAACATGCTTATATATGAATAACTAGCATAGAAAATTTGTCCGAGACCCGACCCGAACATGTTGACTTTTTCGTTGACTTTGACCAAGTTTGACTTTTTGTCAAACTTAACCAATTAATTATGCAATCTTTCTAACATGATTCTATACTTGTATCTTGCATGAAACTTGACAATTTGACTCACATGCTTCATAATCGAGTCGTAACGAGCCATAGGACTAATTGAACATCTTTGACCGTTTGTGTTACCGTTATTGATATAACCTATATGTTTAGGTCAAGACTAGCCTTGTCCTTGCACACGGTTACTTGTTGAAGTACTTTATTAACTCTTGTACTCAAGGTGAGATCATAGTCCCACTTTTTCAATCACTTTTATTCTTTACATCGTGGGCTGAGAAACACATACATTTCATACTTATTTACTTTTCATGCTTTTACATTGTGAACAAATACGAATACAAAGATGCATACGAGTTTGAACAAAAGTCCTCAATCCAATTATCATTAGTTCCACTTGCAGGGTGTAAGTGTAAGCGTGTAATTATGTTGTGTGGCCATACGGGTTTAACAAACCCTCATTCAGACGGTTCGCTACCGTTAGTGAATGAAATATAATTTCAACAATGTATAGTGTAAGTTCTAACACTAAATTCAAAATTCAGAGGGAAGATTCGGTTAAGCCTTGATAATTGGGTGCTCGTGATACAAATACTATTTTGGAATGTGAATGATTCTGGTTGAGAAATTCTTAAAGAACCTTGTGGTTCAATACAATTTACTTACTAAACCTATGATTTCACCAACGTTTTTCGTTGACAGATTTCTATGTTTTTCTCAGGTCTTGCACGATATGTGATACATGCTTCCGCTCATTATTTGATACTTGCTTTGGATGTCGAGTATACATGCTTTTCATGGAGCGTCTTTTGACTTTACTTTAAACCGTGTCGCCTAGATTTCAATCGTACTTATAACGTTGTAACTTAACTTTTGGTTGAACAATTCTTGTAAACTTTGAAACAATCTTTATTTTGAAATGAAGGCGACATATTTTGGTCAAACGTTATCTTAAAGACTTATAATCAGGTAATGGGACCCACGTAGCCGACGCCGTCACTTGACGATTTGTCGGGGTCGCTACATATATTAATGTGATATCGTCAACATCGAACTTAAACCCACATATGAGGTATCGTCAACATCGAACTTACACCCTCATCGAATATCACTACAATAATAGTATGGCTTCGTCAACATCGAACTTTAAATCCATACATGAGGTATCGTCAACATCGAACTTTAACCCTCATCAAAACAAATAATATACTCTAGGATATGGTATCGTCAACATCGAACTTTAACCAATACCCCACAAGAAAATAAATCATATACATACATATATAATTATTCCACTCACCTTAAAGCCTTTTGTAAATGATAATCGAGCTTGCAACCTTCAATGTAACCTACCACCACAATTAAAACGTAGCTAGTGACTAGATGAACAACTTTAATACTCGTGCTTAAACCCGAATCGAACTTCTTCCTTCTTGATTTGAGCTTTCTCACACTAGAAATCTCTCTCTCTCTCTAAACTTGAAGTGGAAGAGATAAGGTTGGTGTGAGAGGAGTAAATGACACTCCAAAAACTGATCTAGAGGCCTTAAAGTCGTTCAACAAGTCAAAGTACCAAAATGCCCTTCTTCAATTTAAATAAGCAAGGAGTTTCCACCTGACACCCGCCGCGCTGCGACCTAAAGGGCTGCGCCGCGGCCCCATGCTGAAACAGAAGCTGCCAGCTTTTTAATTATATACAAAATTATGTACCATTTGGACTTGGGTCTTACAGGAGAAGGGAGGACCAAGTCGGCACCATCACTGGAACTCTGTTCCAGATTTTACGGAACAACATCCGGCTCACCTCCCGAAACCACCGGGACAGCTTCAAACTGAATCTCTTCAAGATCGCCAAACGTCATTGCAGTTGCGAATTCCATATCTGTTGCATAAAAATGAAACAAGGTTAGCATGCAAAAACCTAACTAAAATGAATAAAACAGTTAGCTAGGATCAGTCTCCACCTGCTCTATTGTAACGGATGACAGGTTTGGTGGTCGGATCTGGCCATTGGTGGCTAACCCCTCCCAACACAAGCATGGCCTCCGGGTGCGACCGTTGGGGAAACTTGAACCCTTGAATAGCTGCAATGCATGCCTTCTCGGCAGTATTCAGTATCAGAACCTTGTTGGCTCCTTTCTTCACTTCGCTCGCCCACTAACAAATGCGAACAAACCTATCTGGTAATCCCCTGATACTGACAAAAAAGAACGATTCCCTCCATTCCTTTAGAGAGGAATCCATATCACTGGTAAAGTTGAAGAATCCTCTTCGCTTGATGGAGAACCAGCTAACCTCGGATCTCGAAACGGTAAAACAACATCAGAACATAGGAACAACCGTAAGAATGTGGTAATAATTCAAATACATCTCCCACATCACCAGCTTTTGGTATGCATGAGGATGTATTTGGGTAGGAGCTACCCCAAAGTGTGTAAAAAATTGGTACATGAACTCAGAATTGGGTAATCGAAAGTTACCCACTATAATGGCTGCACCATATATGGTGACCATCCCGGCTGGTGGTTTATGTGCTCGGTGGGTGGCATCAGGAACCCTCAGAATATAGTTAGTCAAAAAGGTGTATTTATCTACTAGTTCGTTGAGGTATAAATGCGTAAAGGTAAAAAACTACAAATTGATAGAAAACGTAAGGATCGGAGAGAAGAAGAAAGGGTACCTCTTTTTGTGAAAAAACTGTTGGTTTTTGAAGAAGAAACGATGGAAGATATGAAGGTTGTAAAAAGTGAAAATATTGAAGAGAGGTGGCTATATATAGGTTTCAAAGAAATTGATCCAATGGTCTAGATCAAAGAACGAATCCATAAAGGTAATGATTAAAATTGCAAAAGGATGTCCCTCGAATACCGTTCCAAAAAGTTGAAAAATGGAAAAAACACCAAAAGTGGGCGTGTCTGCAGAAACTGTCTTTTCAAACTGTCAAGCATTAAATGCACATTCAATCAGGATCGTGGGCTCATTTTTGAGTTTGACAAAGGTAACCGTTCCGGCTACCATTAGCAAATTGGGGGACTTGATGATACGCATAATGATCCGTCTCCACAAGACACACTATTACTAGCACCCCGGCTACAATGTACCCAGCGTACATCACCACGAGTAGAGAATGTCTTCCCGGCCTCATCTTAGTAGCCGGATCAAAAGGTCACTTATGAACACATCCGAGAAGGATTACATCGGACATGGCTCAGCCGGGACGTCACAAGAAGTTCTGGCTCGGACAAAAATGCAAGTTACTGGCACCAACTAGTCTGATGCAAGGGCATTAAGAAGTCGGAACCATGTCATCACGTAAAAAAGGCCTGCTAGATCATGAATACCAGGCACCCGATAACCTCTACAAGGTTACCTGCAAACCGGCTACGTCTCTCCCGGTCATAACGCTACTGTGAAGAAACACTTGGAATAAAACATCAGTTAGAACCTTCTTGATTGAATAAAACACTCATCTGTCAAGGCCTGGACAGACCTACCACACTCTCGGGATTATTACGACTCCCCGGTTTGGGTATCCTGGCCTGGCACAAGGATACCATCCCGGAACAAGTACGCTATCCTAGAACAAGCACGCTGTCCGAGAATAAACTCATTATCCCAGGATAGGCACTCCATTTCATGACCAGTCCTAATCCATCTGGACGAATACATTACAATTGATTTCATCGCGAGGTACTTGACCTCTATATGATACATTTTACAAACATTGCATTCGTTTTTAAAAGGCAAACTTTCATTACATCGACAGTTGAAGGCATGCTTACCATTTCATAATATATCCAACTATAATTGACTTAGTAATAATCTTGATGAACTCAACGATTCGAATGCAACGTCTTTTGAAATATGTCATGAATGACTCCAAGTAATATCCTTAAAATGAGCTAATGCATAGCGGAAGATTTCTTTCATACCTGAGAATAAACATGCTTTTAAGTGTCAACCAAAAGGTTGGTGAGTTCATAGGTTTATCATAAAACAATAAAATTCATCATTTTGATAGACCACAAGATTTAAATGCTGCATGGTACAAATGGGCCCGAATCCTATACCCACCTGTAATGTACATGCGATATCTTTTAAATACAGTACACCTTTCTCGTGTACGAAATCATTTTTCATAAATCTTAGTAACCTTACACATATCTCGTGCACAAAAATAACATACACAACCTGTGTATAAAATCGTTCTCTCGATACATAACATTCACTTTTCATTTCTTTCAAAGCTTGGCTTGGTAACCAACCTTAACATATAATGCGCATAATAATATCCCCAAAACAGAACATCTCGTCTGTATAATAATCATATGAACTTCGAAGTACTAAACACCACGCCCACTAGCCCTTCCGTCTAGTGAACATTCTTGGTGGAGGTGTTAAACCCGGTAGCTACCTTTAGGATTCGCGTCAATTAGGCGTGCACTAATTCTCAAAATTAGTGATGTTCCCTAATTCTTAGGTTACCAAGCAATAATAATCAGGGGAAAAATATTCATATCAATTGTGGCAATTATCACGTCCACATAATTCAATGGTGACAATTATCAAGTCCACATAATTCATTCGAGGAATGTTTTGCTTGTGTCTATCTTGTCAAACATTTATAAAAGCATTTCATGTATTCGCAGTTCAAAATGTATTTCAAAAGCATTTAATAAAGCAGTTGTAGAAGTAGCGCATGTATTCTCAGTCCTAAAAATGTAAAGAGTAAAAGAGAATCAAATGAACTCACAATGTTATATTTTGTAGTAAAAATACATATGACGATATTGAACAATGCAAGGTTGGCCTCGGATTCACGAACCTATATTATATATATATATATATATATATATATATATATATATATATATATATATATATATATATATATATATATATATATATTAACACATATAACAGTAATCAAACAAATACATATATTATTATTAGTGATGTAATTAATAACTTATATATTTCATTATCAAATATATTCATTTTATATATAAAAATATTAATATAGTTAAGTTATGTATTTTAAATATATTTTTATATGAATAATGTGAGTGTGAAATTAATAATTATAATAATAATGATACTATATAAAATTATAATAATAAAAGTGAGAATAATAATGTTAATAGTAATAATAATGATAATACTAATAATATTAATATTAATTCTAATAATGATCATGATAATAATAATAATAATAATAATAATAATGATTGTAATAATAAAAATAATTAAAATGAGTAAACTACCTTCAAGAAAAGTCCCAAAAATAAAAAGCCTATGCCCGGGCTCGAACCCGCGACCTCTCATTTAACGACAACATACCTAACCATTGATCTGTTTGTTACTTCCTGGATTTATCTCGCACTTTTATTAATTTACTATGTAACACGCGATTTTATCATCTTCATAACATCACCATCTTTATGATCATTTTCATCATCTTAAACTATCATCAACTAACATCATCATCGTTTCTTATTACGATTATCATTTTCATAATGAGTCGTGAGTCATAAACACCAACTAAATTGATTCGTTACTAATAACAATATCTAATTTCAGGATCATCATCCCTATCAAATCAGCCCAAAAGACATGTAAATTAAGACTAGTGTCTTGGCCCAATATCATAATAGAATACATAGTCCAATAGCAATTCATTCAGCCCAACAGAAAGCTAGTCTTCGGCCCAATGAGTTAGAACCATAACAGCCCAACAATTATGAAATACGATAGCAGTTGGTTAACCAATATATATATATATATATATATATATATATATATATATATATATATATATATATATATATATATATATATATATATATATATATATATATATATATATATATATATATTCGGTCATCATCTACTTGTATCGACCCAACCCTCGTTATAACAAAAACACGACCCAAAAAAAATTTTCAGGGCCTGTACAACTGGACGGCGTCCAGATTTCTGGACGGCGTCCAGTACTGAAGGCCTGGATGGCGTTCAGCCTTTTTGGACGGCGTCCAAATGGGCTAAAAAGTTCTGATCAGTTTTCCATTATACTCGAACGAAAAACCCGCTTCCCGACACTTTTCAACGAAACCAATTATCACAACATGTCAAATAAGTAAAACTAATATGTTTCCAACATCGAGACAAGTTTTACAAAACGGGGCCCACAACGGTCGTTTTACGAGTTTCGTACAAATCATGAGTTTCGACCACATTAGTTTAATTTCCAAACGACACTATGAGCATGGTGTTTAGGGGTTAAACTACCCAAATCTCGGTCAAACTCCAAAAGCTATCAAACCAAAAAGCATCCCCTAAACTACGAGCGGGACCTCTAATCCAATCGAATGCCCTTACCCTTATCAACGCCGGAGCCTATAAAAAGATAAACAATGAGAGGGTAAGCAAAACGCTTAGTGAATGCAATAATTATACACATACATATATAATATACCTACTTGCAACCACTTACACACATACCGCATACATGCTAGCAACACAATTATCTTACAATTTCAAGTGTAAATCTAGTAACCTCCAATACCGCAAGCTAGTAACAACAAAGGCATATATATATGCTACACTACAACTCATTAACCATGGTTAACCAATTGAACAAGGGAACGGTGTTTAAAGACCACCGGAGTTCGTAACAACCATTAGTGCACTTAACACGTCATACACTAACCCCACGAGTGGCATTACTTCACCCTAGGTGGCGTCTTAACACGTCGACACTTCACCCCGAGTGGTGTCTTAACACTTCGACACTTCACTCTTCATTTTATTTGAGGTGGCATCTTAACACGTCGATACTTCACCTCGAGTGGCGCCTTAACACATCGGCACTCCACCCGTTAATCTCTTGGAGTGGCATCTTAGCACATCGATACTTCACTCCGGGTGGTGTCTTAACACATCGACACTTTACCCCGGATGGTGTCTTAACACATCGACACTTCACCCGTCATATTACTTTGAGTGGTGTCTTAGCACATTGACACTTCACTCGTCACGTGAAATGTGGTGTCTTAGCACATTGACACTTCACATCTCATGCTACAACAAATAAATACATTATATACCTACGCATATAATTATTCCACTCACCTCAAAGTCTTTTGTAAAGGATAACCGAGCTTGCAAACTTCAATGTAACGTACCTATTACATTATGCACATAATCAATCGTAAGATCAAGTTGGTCAACCAACTCATTCACCACTTTAGTGTCGTTTTGGCCCATGGTGCAATTTCGACCCATTTGCACACTTAACCTTAATATTGGGTCAACTTTGCCAAAAACCCTAACCCTAGCCATTTATGGTCTTAATACACATATAATCACAATGTTATCTCATTTTTACACTAACAAGACAACTTAGGTCATCAAATACCCGTTTTACCCATTCGAGGTTTCCACACCCATTCGGGTCACCACATGCCCAAATAGCACACATTTACATAACATCTAGGCGTGCTAGTGGTTAACTAACCAATTTAAGACTCATAAACTCATTTATCATTTCAAAACCCTAGGTTAGTCATCCTTTGAGTCTTCATGACTCAAACTTGCCCAAAATCCCCAATTCACTAACAAATGGGTTTTATACACATCACTAACCCAAACCCTAACCCTTAAACAATTAATAGTAAGGAAATCAAGGTTAAGACTTACCACTACAATCAAAATGTAGCTAGTGGGGAGATGAACAACTTTAATGCTCGAGCTTTAACCCGAAACAAGCTTCTTCTACTTTGATTTGAGCTTTCTCACCCTTAAATCACAATATCTCTCTAGAATTGAAGTGGATGAAGTTTGGTGGTTGTAAATGGAGTAAATGAAGCTCCAAAAACTGATCTAGGGCTTTAAATTCGACCCCCAAGTGAAATTACCAAAATACCCACTTTATAAAACGACCCGTCCTAATCCATCCGGACGAAGTCCATATCGATTATAAATGATTCATAATAGTTGATTACATCGCGGGGTACTTTACCTCTATATGATACATTTTACAAACATTGTATTCGTTTTTAAAAGACAAAATTGCTTTACATCGAAAATGGACGGCATGCATATCATTTCATAATATATCCAACTATACTTGACTTAATAACAATCTTGAAGAACTCAATGACTCGAATGCAACGTCTTTTGAAATATGTCATGAATGACTCCAAGTAATATCTTTAAAATGAGCAAATGCACAGCGGAAGATTTCTTTCATACCTGAGAATAAACATGCTTTAAAGTGTCAACCAAAAGGTTGGTGAGTTCATTAGTTTAACATAAATAATCATTTTCATCATTTTAATAGACCACAAGATTTTCATTTCCAGTTCTCATAAATATACGTCCCATGCATAGAGACAAAAATCATTCATATGGATTGAACACCTGGTAACCGACATTAAAAAGATGCATATAAGAATATCCCTTATCATTCCGGGAAATCCTTCGGACATGATATAAAACAACATCGAAGTACTAAAGCATCCGGTACTTTGGATGGGGTTCGTTAGGCCCAATAGATCTATCTTTAGGATTCGCGTCAATTAGTAGATCGGTTTACTAATTCTTAGGTTACCAAGTAAAAAGGAGCATATTCGGCTTCGATCATTCAACCATATAATGTAGTTTTGATTACTGGTGTCTATTTCGTAAAACATTTATAAAAGCAGCGGATGTATTCTCAGTCCCAAAAATATATATTGCAAAAGCATTTAAAAAGGGAGTAATGAAACTCACAATACTGTATTTGTAGTAAAAATACATACGACGACATTGAACAATGCAGGGTTGGCCTCGGATTCACGAACCTATATCATTTGTATATATTTATTAAAATATATAATCGTAGTCGAACAAGTTTTTATATTATATCTTAAATTATATACTATACTTATTTAGTTTATGTATATATTCAAAATGGTTAATATTTATGTAGTTATATTAATATGTATTTGATTAGTATTTTAATAAAAAATACCTAATATGTTATATATGAATATGTATATAAACTTTGTTAATATGATTAAAACATACTTACAACCTTAATAAAATCTTTAAAATTTTATTTTCCTAAATATAATTATTTTTAGTAATAATGGTATTAATAATAATACTTAGTACATATAGTAATAATAACTACAAAAATTTTACTACAATGATATTAGTGATAATAATAATAATAATGATACAATAATAATAAATACTAGTAATGATATTAATAATGATAATACTAACAGTTTTATATGACAATACTAGTAATAATAATATCATAAGTTATATTAATGATAATAATAATCATGTAACTAATAATAATAACTAGCATAATAACAATAATTAATAGTAGCTAGAATAATAATATATAATAATAATATATTAATAATAATAATAATAATGATAATAATAATAAAAATAATAATAATAAATATGAAAACTACCTTTAATAGTTTTCCCAAAAAAAATGCCACAGACACGGCTCGAACCCAAGATCTCTCGTTCACCTCTCAAGTACCCAACCATCCATCTTCCGTCATTTTTATGATTTATTCTATTCCCGATATTTATTTAACCATAATAACCATCATTAACAGTTTCGGCCCAAACGTTATTTAGTTGGGTCTCGGCCCAATTTGTATCAATAGTCCAAGAGCACAGCCCGATCCAGCAGCTTAATTTTTGAGGGTTCGCTTTTGATAACCAAAATATTGAAATGGTATTAAGAGTATACACAGATAAATTTCGCAGTCATCATCAACATCATCCCATGATCATACCCTATGCTTCACTTAATTTATCAAAAACAATATAACTGCACGTCATTCTTGTGACCTCGACCATGAACTTTCAAATTGATTCCACTTGCATATATAATAAAGTGTAGCATTAGTATCGAAACAATCAGATGGGGGTGGGTGTAAGTTTTTAAAATGTGTCGGTATATATGTATATATACTAACAGCATCGATGATTGAAAAGGAAACAAGGGTCCCGATTTTTATAATGTTGCTTTTATAAAGCACTTTATCATTCTCAACATTAGGATGTAGCGGTTTTATAAAAGATGTAGGGTTCGAATAAATAACAAAAATATATATATATATATATCGCACAAGAGTAGTTGTAGCCGTCCCAATCTTTAATTCACAAGTGGAAGCTTTCTGTCGACCAACAAGGGAAAAGAAAAAAAATCAAATGCAATCATCAACCTTATTTATTTAATCTCTTTGTGTAGTGGTTTTGGTGAAAAGTGAATACGAAGGAAAAAAAAAATACCGCAGGCTTCATCAACTTCATTGTGGTTTCGCTCAACAGAAAATAAACAAATATTTGGTTCGGTTTATGTGGTGGTTCAAAATAAGAAGAAACAGAAAGTGTAGCAGTTTTAAAGTGGACGGTTTGGATTGGTGTGGTGGTGATCATGGAACATCGAAGCAAGGAAAAGAGAGAGACAAGATGGGTGATGAGCTTCATGGTGATTAAATTAAACATAAGGAGGAATGGTGTAGAGATGACGATTTTGAGTAGTCTTGAACATAACACAGCGGTTATAGTAGCAGGTGATGATGTTGATGTCTGGATTTCGGTTTGAAGAACAACACAGAAGTAACAATCAATGAGTAATAGGTACGACTGTTTCTTCTTAGTAATGTTAATGGGGTTCGATCAACATCAGTAACAGAAAAGTTTAAAGTGATGGTGTTAATGTTTTTGTGGTTCTACAGATTAAACAGCAAGAAGATTATAGCAGCAACATAGATTCGAACCAGTGGTATCTTTGGGTGTTTGACGGTTTCCTTAAATTTTGATTGATATTTTTTTATGAATTGTAGGGAATGATGTATATAATATGTTATTGAATAAGTGCTACAGTAATAAGATTCGTTTAATTTTGTCTCACAGCCAAGATTTGAGTCGACACTCACCTTCCAAACAAGAACAGATAAAAAAAATATTAAAGAAATATAAAGCAGATCATGATTGTTAACTGCTATTTGTTTTGTAACTACGATGGAATCAAATTGGAGACAGAAGTACTAATCTAATACAGTTGGATAGTTGCTTGTAACAAACTCGTACGATTCCTATGTAATTTTATTCAATTTAATTTAATACTTAATATAAATATTAATAATAATAATATTATTAGATAATAAATATATTAATACAGAATTAATAATAAAAATATTCTTTTGATAGAAACACTAATAATAAAAATGAAGCTAACATGATAACATTAGTAATAACAATAATGAAAATTTAAATAAATAATAATAATAATAATTAATAATAATTAATAATAATAATAATAATAATAATAATAATAATAATAATAATAATAATAATAATAATAATAATAATAATAATAATAATAATAATAATAATGACTTTTGAAAATAATGATATAAATAATGATATCAATAATATTAGAAATTAAATGTATCTAATTATATATATAGATATATATATTAATAATGATGATGATAATAATATTAATGAAAATGATAATAGTTGATGATGTAGCGTGAGGGTACGTGATAGTACTATATTTTAATACAAAATACTACAAAATATGACACAAGTTTTATTAATTTACGGAGTGGGATATACCTAAACCTTGCTACAACACTATAGGCAGTGTACCTAATCGTAGAGTAGTGTAGTTTTTAGTAAGTCCGGTTCGTTCCACAGGGAGCTGGTGATACTTACTATATTTTTAACTATATTTATACAAAATATATATAATTATATAAGTAGTAATATTATTATAAAAGGGGGGTTTTACCGTTTAATGACCGGTTTGTCGATTCTATATTTTAAGCGCAAAGATAAATGACGATAATTAAAGTGCGTAAAATAATGACAATAAATAAAATGACAGTAAATAAAATTGCGAGTAATAAAATGACAGTAAATAAAGATACGATGAGAAATATAATAAAAGAATTATGCTTATTTAAACTTCCGTAATCATGATGTTTGACGTGTTGATTTTAATTTATTACCATGGGTTAATTGTCCTTTGTCCTGGTTTATTTGATACGTTTATCTGGTTTTTGTCCATAATAGTCCATCGGTCATAAATATAAAGTGCGAGTATCCTCGTCAAATTACCCTTATACCCGAAGTCAAATATTCCAACTGATTAAGGATTTAAACTGTGACGCAGTTATCACTTCTGTCAACAATTACACCAGTTATCACTGTATGTAATTCACCCCTGTTTTAATTAGTTTATGAATATTAATTCATCCACTTGATCAGAATGAATAATCAATTACCCAACCCAATTGATTAATTAAATGATTATAACAGATTCCATATGAACATCACTAAATAGGACAACCATAATCATTATTAATTATTAGGTTAATTAATTTGAAGATAGGTTCGACAGACTCCAATGAGTTGTCACTCAATTAGACAATACCCCCCATCTATTAATAGCCCATAGTTCAATTTCCACAAGTGTCGTTCTTTTGTTCAAACCCCAATTATGGTACAAAGCCCAATTACCCAATTTTAATAATTAGCCCAACATCATGATTACTTCATTTTAAATAAGCATAATAACGACTTAGCTACGAGACATTAATGTAAAAAGGTTGAACATAACTTACAATGATTAAAAATAGCGTAGCGTTACACGGACAGAATTTCGACTTACACACTCAAACGATCTCTATCATAAATCTTATTATTATCATAATTTAAAATTAAAATTAAGATTATTGTTATATCTGATTACATTAACATTATGATAGAGAATTATAAATATAGATATTGATATTTGATATAGAAAAATAAGAAAAAAGATAGAAAGAAAAAAAGATCGAAAAAATATCTTTTTCTAATTCATCGAACATATCGTTCGTTTTATAGGCAAATTAGAATTCAAATTTTCATTTACGACCCCTGAACTATGCTCAATTAACAACTTTTTATTATTTAATATTATTCTTATTATGAATTATTTAAATATTATATTTTATTCTTGTGCATAGTTGACTTGTAATTTTTACACCGTTGCGTCGAGCGTTGAGAGTTGGTTCATGTCCTGGTTTCGGATTTTCGAACGTCCTTTCGTACAATTTTATATCTTGTACTTTGCGTTTTGTAACTTGTACTCTTGTCATTTTTAGACGTTCTTCATCAATAAATTGAACCTTTTGAATTGTATCTTGTACATTTGAGCTTTTTGGACGTTTTGGTCTTTCAAATCTTCGTTTTTGTCTTTAAATCTTCATTTTCGAGCGATTTGCGTCTTTCGTCTTCGCACTTATTTATTTAACTATTACAACTAAAAATAAGGAAATTACATTTAAAAACTTTACATATTGGAACGATATTGCTACTAAATATATGTTCATTTGGAGCACTATCAAATATCCCCACACTTGAGCGTTGCTTGTCCTCAAGCAATACAGAACTTGAAATAAAAACATACATGAATCACTTTTTTATTCATCACATTTTGTACATCAGTGATTTTGATATAGCGGTATAAACAATGACAGTAATGATGGTTAAAGGTGGGTGTGTCATCCACAGTTGCCTCGGGTTTAGGTCAACGACACTTGCAATCAAATAGCCGATTTACTTTCGGTTTCCAAAGCAAAGTGCACATTTGAAAGGTGGTTTACAGTCCCACATGACTATTAAAATGTAGATCCTTAAGGAAATTGGATCTTTATGAAAACATTTGATCTTTTTGAAAATTTAATCTAGCTTTTACCCTAGATAAGTTTTCCGGAATAACCCTTCACCGGTGTTTGCAAAATATTTTTGTGGGTTGTGTGGGTTTCAGATTTGAAACTTTTAGCTCAACACTTGTGGTTTTGTGTTACCCACTTGCTAACCTTGTATTAGGAAAGCAACACGTCCAGTTTACTTGTCCCGTATATTACCTTTCGGCAAACTACCGTCCGGTTGTAAAGGAAAGCGATGAACAAGAAACTGTTAAGGCAATGTCCCGTGACATGCAGATGATTATGGTCTTATTAACGTGTCGGATGCTAGAACTATCCTTGGTAGGAGCGATAGTAAAGATCATCCTATAATTTTTCGGTCTGGCACAAGGTCCTGTCTCCGACCATGCTATGCAACCACCGTTCTTACGGTTGACACCCGATTTGGTTCAGGTGACCTAATGAATTCTGATGAATTCTCAGGATTTTACGTTCAATGGTAATGAACGCATTGAAAATGGATTTTCAGAAAACAAATCGGTTTGTATTTTTGATCAAAATATTTTCTCGTTCAAGCTCGAGTTTAGATATCATTGAATTCCATGAGTTTGAATTCTCAATCTTTAAGTTCAATCTCAAAGATTGAGTAATATCAGTCTTAAAAGCTGATTTTTAATCTTTAAGGAGATTATCCTTTCTGGGGATCTGATTCATTAGTCTTATCAAGCTAATTTGCACGGTGCCTCCCCATTGTACAAGATAAATCCTTCTCATGGTTAGGATAAATCTGACCACTTGGCAACCCTGTTTGATGCTGAGGTCCGTGGATTTCCTGCTGATTTTAGTGATGACTTTTCTAGATTTTTCGTCAACCTACAGCTGGTCTGGACGACAACTTCATGACCTAAATCAAGAAGCGCGTGTCTTTTTCGGAAGACTTTACTTCCTTCAAATGATGGAATTGATTCATCGTGTAGATCCATCTCTTCTTTTCTTTCATCGGATAAAACAGTTGATTATCGTTCAAAACAAAAGTATTTTCAATTGTTTGTACAAAAATATGTGATAGATAGTTTTTAATTGAATAACTTGGTACATTCTCCCCACACTTAGTTTCTTTCTTTGCCTTTTTATTCTCCTTTATTCCATTTTAAATGAATTCAAGCGTTTTAAGTTGTTTCTCAATTTATGTCTTTTTCGAGGTAACGATAATTTCGGTATTAACACCTAGTTTTCACCGTTCATAAATATGTATAAACATGATTTTGACTTCATTTAATTGAAAATTTTTCAAATTTTCACAAAATTTGGCAAATAAACCAAGTATAAACCTGAGAGAATTTATAACCCTTCCCCACACTTAAGATCATGCAATGCCCTCATTTGCATGAAATCAGACTATAATTTAAATTCATGAGGGTGATTAGCGTAGAAAAGTGATTAAAAATACCGAGTTTGTAATTACAAAGCTCGTCGAATGATAGATGGCGCCTCATCGTTCATTCCTTCATTTGTTATATCATATTTGTTGTTTTGCGTCTTGTCGTCAAAATTAGTACCTTTTGCTTAACTTTAATGACAGTCTTTGAAAGTGCATTGTTTTACTCTATTTTGTACATAAGATAAAATACAAACATATATATATATATGTATATATATTTTTGAAGTTTGGTTTATAACCCCACTTTTCAAAAATTTATAAAGTATAATATTTTTGGCATACTTTAAATCAATAAAATTAAAAATAATGATAACAAAATTTGTCGCCCCGCCCTCGGGTAAAGTAATTTCGGCTCTATGACCTAGTCTTCAACTTACGACGAATTTTATAAATCATTTTTTTTTTTTTTTCAACTTAATGAAATAAAGTAAATTTTGTTTTTAAATATCACACAAAACTTAAAAGCATATTAATTTCATATAAAACCTAAAAAAACAAAAATTCAGAATGGGGGGAGAAAACTAGTTCTTTAGTGTCTGCTAGCGGAAAAGACCAATCGGATTCCATTCTCGGAACTACACGAGAACAGAACAACTAACTCTAGATAACATTTTCTTAGAACATTTGAATCTCCCCACACTTAGGTAGCTGTGGTGTCGAAATTGTGATTAACTTCATCGTCAATTTCTTTTGGTCCATAATCAACTTGCCTATCTGTGACTTTTTCTTTAAGCCAGTGCCCGGCTTCTTCCGTAATATCCCAAAATTCAACTAGTTTCGCCTTTTCTTTAGGCGACAGATTGGATACTAACCGGTTACATAACTTAAAGTTCCCCTTACTTCTAGCATCAATAGCCCGTTTAAAAAGTTTCTTCATTGAACTGTTAATAACGGGGTCATCTAATTTCGTATCAACAACGGGGTCCTTTGTTATTGGGTTATCATTAGGTGTTACTTCATTTTTCCCACACTTAGGCGTTTCATTATTGCTAAGCACTGCCGTTGGAGTTGGTAAAACAACATGGTTATTACCAATCGTTTTTATTGGTTCAACGGTTTTGGTTGGTGGAGGTTTAGATTTTCGAATCATAAAGGTGATCGATTTGTCACCACTTTTAAGTGTCATTCTTCCATTTCCTACATCAAATAACGCCCCGGTGGACGCAAAGAATGGTCGACCTAAAATTAGAGGAACGTTTGGGTCCTCTTCTATGTCAATGACAATGAATTCGACTAGAAAGGTTAAATTGCCTACTTGAATGGGTAGGTTGTCAGCAATTCCAACTGGGTGCTTAATGGTTTGATCAAAGAGTCGAACACTCATATCCGTTGGAGTTAACTCACCTACACCTAATCTCTTATATAAGGAAAGAGGCATAACACTTACACTCGCACCTAAATCTGCTAGTGCATCATACATGACACAATCACTAAGTAGACAAGGAACAATAAATTCACCCGGATCACCTACCCTAGGTGGAGGTTTTGGTGGAACTGTCTTCACCGGGTTTATATTTACGGCTTTTGTTTCTTGCACTTTCTTATTCTTTTTCTTCTTCTTCTTTCCAGAGGTATCACAATCTTTATTACCTATCACTTGCTCATACTCAACTCCTTTTCTTGGAAACGGGATGGGTGGTTTGTATGGTGCCACCACTGGCTTTACATACTCGGGTGGTGGTGGTGTAACTTCTTCATTGTTACTCTCATCTAAAACCTTCCCATCTTCTGATGCTGGTTTTTCAGAATTCGTTGACACCATATTAACATTCTCATTCCGAGGATTTACTTCAGTATTACTCGGTAGCTTTCCTTGTTCCCTCTCACTCATCATGCTAGCAAGAGTACCTACGTGTTTTTCTAGATTCAAAATGGAAGCTTGTTGAGTTCTTAATGACTGATCAAACCTCTCGTTCGTTTGGGTTTGAGATGTAATGAATTGTGTTTGAGATTCAATCAGCTTTGCCATCATTTCTTCTAGATTTGGCTTTTTCTCTTCGGGTTGTTGTGGTGGTTTATACAAGCTAGGTCTTTGTTGATTGAAAGTGTTGTTTTGAGTTGGTTGGTTATTCGGACCTTGTTGGTTATACCAGTTATTTTCGGGTCCTTTTGGATTGTAAAGAATGTTTTGATTTCGATTTAAGTTTAGCCTTGGCGGTTGATAATTATTTTGATAATTATTTCCCGGCCTTTGGTTCATATAGGAAACATTCTCTCGTTGTTCCATCGTTGGTTCAATGTGACAATCTTTCAATAAGTGTGGTCCACCGCATTGCTCACAACTGATTCGTATTGCGTGAATATCTTTATTCATCTTTTCCATTCGTCTTTCGAAAGCATCTATTTTTGCGGAAACGGAATCAAAGTCAGGGCTAGAATCGGCTCTAGCCGCTTTAGATGATCGAAAGATATCTTTTTCTTGGTGCCACTCATGCGAGTGGGAGGCTGTGTTATCAATAATTTTGTAAGCTTCAGTTGCGGTTTTCTTCATAATGGATCCACCAGCGGTTATGTCGATGTCTTTTCGTGTGGCGATGTCTACGCCTTTATAGAAGATTTGTACTATTTGAAAAGTATCTAATCCGTGTTGAGGACATCCTCTCAACATCCTTCCGAATCTTGTCCACGCCTCATATAATGTTTCATTTGGATTTTGCGCGAACGTAACAATTTCTCCTTGAAGTCTCACGGCTTTGGATGCCGGAAAGAATCGTTTAAGAAATTTTTCAACTAAAACATCCCATGTGTCAATCGCCCCTTCAGGTAACGATTCTAACCAATCTTTGGCTTCTCCCTTTAAAGTCCAGGGAAACAACATGAGATAGATCTGTTCATCCTCCACTTCTCGGATTTTGAATAGTGTACAAATTCTTTTAAACGTACGAAGGTGTTCGTTAGGATCTTCATTCGGTGCACCACTGAATTGGCATTGGTTAGTTACCATGTGTAGAATTTGTCCTTTGATTTCATAATCTGACGCATTAACTTCTGGCTTAATAATGGCGTGACCTTGGCCCGTGCGTGTGGCTCTCATTCGATCTTCCATACTTAGAGGTTCCGTTACTTCCATAATTGAATTTGTTGAATACGAATCACTAGAGGATTCTGATTTAACGGTTTGTGGTTCAGGAGGAATAATTAGTGGTTCAGGATCTTGGAATTGTCCTTGAATATGTTCCGGGTTCTTAATTGTGAAGTCGGGTTCAAAAGATGGATTATCGGAAATTTGAGTTGGAGTTCTTGTTCGACTAGATGACGATTCTAAAGAAAAATCAACGGCGACAATATTTGCTAAACGATGTCTTGATCGAGTTACAGGTGGTGAACGTACAAAAGGTGGTGAACGTTTTGCTCGGTGCATTCACTGAATATCCTATTAGTTTTTAAAAAGGAAAGAAAAATTATAATAAGTTATCCAACCAATAGACTTTTCTGATTTTGCCCACGTTTCGAATAGCCAAAAGATGCAGCAGAGTGGCAGGATTCGTTTGGTCTCAATATAATTGAGGACTGTTTGGCTCCAATAACCCGGTCCACGTACAAATCCAACTATTACTACGAACCAGAAAATTTTGATGTCTATCAATTTAACCACTTAAAATAAATTTTCGTAATTTTAAGAAATTTAGAGAAGAAGTAGAAAAAATTCTAAGTCCTAAAAACTAGAATGGCGAGAAATAAGAAAGAAATAGATTGCGCGTCGAAAAATGTCGAAAAATAAAAGGTCGAAAAATAGGCGTCGAAAAATAAAAATAAGAAAGTAGTGCGAAATACGGCGTCGTAAAATTCTAAAGCACCTAAAACTTAGTCTAAGGAATAAGCACTTAAGGGATTTTACGGCAAAGCCTAAAAATTCTAGAAGTAAAAATAACTATGGCAAAACTAAACTTAATACTAAAAGTTGCGACTATAGTCTAAAAATCTAAAGGTAATAAAACTAAAAAAAAACATTTTTTTTTATAGACAAAATTTTAAAAATATATATATTTTTTTTTAATAATTTATTTTTTTTTTTTTTTTTTTTTACGTTTTTTTTTTTTACGTTTTTGTTTTTTTTTTTTTTTTTACGTTTTTTTTTTTTACGTTTTTTTTTTTTTTTTTACGTTTTTTTTTTTTTTTTTTTTTTTTTTTCTTTTTTTTTCGTTTTTTTTTTTTTTTTAAATTTTAAAAAAAAAACGATTTTTTTTTAAAAAAAACGATTTTTTTTTTTTTTTTTTTTTTTAAAACGATTTTTTTTTTTTTACAAATTAATAATTTTTTTATAATTATAATTTTTTTTTTTTAAAACTTTTTTTTTTTAATTCATTTACTATTCATGAATAGTAAATGAAAATAAATTAATTAATTTACTATTCACATGAAAGCGACATGATAGCAATTATTAATTATAAGTTACATAATATACCCCTGAAGTATTTAATAAATACGACTTTTTTTTTTAAATTTTACGTAAACTTTTATTCTTAAATATTTTTATATTATTATATTCTATTTCAATATTATTATATTATTATATTCTATTTCAATATTATTATATTATTATATTTTATTTCAATATTATTATAATTAAAAATATAGCGTTTTAGCGCTCCCCGGCAGCGGCGCCAAAAACTTGATGTTGTAGCGTGAGGGTACGTGATAGTACTATATTTTAATACAAAATACTACAAAATATGACACAAGTTTTATTAATTTACGGAGTGGGATATACCTAAACCTTGCTACAACACTATAGGCAGTGTACCTAATCGTAGAGTAGTGTAGTTTTTAGTAAGTCCGGTTCGTTCCACAGGGAGCTGGTGATACTTACTATATTTTTAACTATATTTATACAAAATATATATAATTATATAAGTAGTAATATTATTATAAAAGGGGGGTTTTACCGTTTAATGACCGGTTTGTCGATTCTATATTTTAAGCGCAAAGATAAATGACGATAATTAAAGTGCGTAAAATAATGACAATAAATAAAATGACAGTAAATAAAATTGCGAGTAATAAAATGACAGTAAATAAAGATACGATGAGAAATATAATAAAAGAATTATGCTTATTTAAACTTCCGTAATCATGATGTTTGACGTGTTGATTTTAATTTATTACCATGGGTTAATTGTCCTTTGTCCTGGTTTATTTGATACGTTTATCTGGTTTTTGTCCATAATAGTCCATCGGTCATAAATATAAAGTGCGAGTATCCTCGTCAAATTACCCTTATACCCGAAGTCAAATATTCCAACTGATTAAGGATTTAAACTGTGACGCAGTTATCACTTCTGTCAACAATTACACCAGTTATCACTGTATGTAATTCACCCCTGTTTTAATTAGTTTATGAATATTAATTCATCCACTTGATCAGAATGAATAATCAATTACCCAACCCAATTGATTAATTAAATGATTATAACAGATTCCATATGAACATCACTAAATAGGACAACCATAATCATTATTAATTATTAGGTTAATTAATTTGAAGATAGGTTCGACAGACTCCAATGAGTTGTCACTCAATTAGACAATACCCCCCATCTATTAATAGCCCATAGTTCAATTTCCACAAGTGTCGTTCTTTTGTTCAAACCCCAATTATGGTACAAAGCCCAATTACCCAATTTTAATAATTAGCCCAACATCATGATTACTTCATTTTAAATAAGCATAATAACGACTTAGCTACGAGACATTAATGTAAAAAGGTTGAACATAACTTACAATGATTAAAAATAGCGTAGCGTTACACGGACAGAATTTCGACTTACACACTCAAACGATCTCTATCATAAATCTTATTATTATCATAATTTAAAATTAAAATTAAGATTATTGTTATATCTGATTACATTAACATTATGATAGAGAATTATAAATATAGATATTGATATTTGATATAGAAAAATAAGAAAAAAGATAGAAAGAAAAAAAGATCGAAAAAATATCTTTTTCTAATTCATCGAACATATCGTTCGTTTTATAGGCAAATTAGAATTCAAATTTTCATTTACGACCCCTGAACTATGCTCAATTAACAACTTTTTATTATTTAATATTATTCTTATTATGAATTATTTAAATATTATATTTTATTCTTGTGCATAGTTGACTTGTAATTTTTACACCGTTGCGTCGAGCGTTGAGAGTTGGTTCATGTCCTGGTTTCGGATTTTCGAACGTCCTTTCGTACAATTTTATATCTTGTACTTTGCGTTTTGTAACTTGTACTCTTGTCATTTTTAGACGTTCTTCATCAATAAATTGAACCTTTTGAATTGTATCTTGTACATTTGAGCTTTTTGGACGTTTTGGTCTTTCAAATCTTCGTTTTTGTCTTTAAATCTTCATTTTCGAGCGATTTGCGTCTTTCGTCTTCGCACTTATTTATTTAACTATTACAACTAAAAATAAGGAAATTACATTTAAAAACTTTACATATTGGAACGATATTGCTACTAAATATATGTTCATTTGGAGCACTATCAATAGTATTATCAATGTTAATAATATTGGTAATAATAAATACTACAACCATTTATATATAACAACTTTGCATCTATAATTTATATATAATATTAGTAACACTAATATTAATATTAATATTGAAGGTAATAACAATATAACTATTTTTATGATTTGTTCTAACATGTTGTTAATTATGTACTACTTATATTATATAATATCATAAGTGAATATTTAATATTTATATATTTTATACATGTTACAATATATTAGTTATTAATAGAAATCTTTTATAGATATCTATATAGATTTATAATAATATTATATATCTATTTACATATGTTTATTGTAATAATAACTTAATTATTTTGCTTGTTATCTTACATTTTTAATTCTATTTGCATAATGTATACTTATTAATTTAAATTATTATATATACTATTATGTATATATATTCACATAAGTATTTCACATTGGTTCGTGAATCGTCGTAAATGGTCAAGGTCAAATGTATACACGAACACAATTCAAAATTTTCGAGACTCAACATTATATACTTTACTTATCGTGTCGAAACATATAAAGATTAAGTTTAAATTTGGTCGGAAATTTCCGGGTCGTCACACTTTAAATATCTAAAAACACAAAAGCAGGCTCGCCAGGCAATCTGGACGGCGTCCAGAATTTTGGACGGTGTCCAGCCCTTCAATCTGGGATGGCGTCCCACCCTGTTGGACGGTGTCCAACATAACAAGGAAAAACTGGTTCTTACACCACTACATCCCATCCTCATCATTTTTAATATTCATCATCTTTTTACCAATCATCATCTTGTTACATCATAACATCATCAATATTTTACACATATCATCATCCTTCACGTCTCTTCTCTATCATATAATCCTCACCTTCATAGTTATCGTCATCTTTATTTCAAGTCATCACCATTATAGTGAAATAGGAACAGAAAGAGAAATATACCCATAGCAACAATAAATCGGAAGTAACCAGGAACAAGTTTGTAGGTTGTATCTGAACATAAACTCGACTGTAGCAGCAGCAGTTATCTCCCATTCTCTTCGTTGATCTTAATTAAAACAGTAGCAGTAACATGTATAGCAGTAGCAGAATACGGTTTAAATGGGTTTCCAAAATTTGGTTCGTATACAAACAGAAAATAAGAGCTAGGATCAATTATTGCAGCTGCAAAAACTTGTTGTTCAAGTAGTAGGATGTGGAGATCGAATGAAGAAAAGAAAGAGAAAAAGAAAATATACTACGCAGGTGGAGGTTTGGTATAGTGGTGTTGGAGAAGGTGGTGATGGCCGAGGGATAGTGATGGAGATGGTTGTGGTTAAAATGGATACAGGAAACGTACCAACTGAAATGATGATGTGATGGTTAATTTGAGTCCGAGGATGGTTAGGTTTGGTGTTTTACTAATCGATGAAAAGAGGATGGTGGTGATGTGGCTCTTGATTTGAGTGATGATATCGAGCAAGAGTAATAAGCAGAGGCCGAATCATTAGTAGTAGTAATTTAGAGGAGTCTTCAAATCATATACAGAGACATGATTTTATATAATATAGTTTGAGTTAATTTATTAATTAATATTAATAATAAAATAATAATTATAATGTAATCTAATATCATGTGGTATGCATTTGGAAAGAAGACAGCAAATCAAACAACTATGTCAAATTTAGAATAGTAATGCAGCCTCACTTATTGGATTAATGTGCCGACACTATTTCAGATATTATATCATGGTCCGTCATTAATCAGTGGCGGATAAAAGTGTTCAGAAAAATTCCATATTTTTAAATTAAGTATATTTATTTATTTTGGTCATTATGGTATAAAATTCGAGCATTAACTATCAAATAAAAAATTACATTAATTATTCACTCCCAACCCCAAGTAAAATATAAAAAGTTTTAAAATTTAACAAGTAGCTCCTAAATACATTTTTACTAAGCCTATAATTTATAAAACCCATTTTCGGATCACCATTTATTTTAAAATCACATAAGTTCCTTTTTAACTCGTTTACTATCTATTGAATGACAATTGAGCGTTACCGTCGTTTACTAAATAGGTTCGAAATCACAAAATATATATTTAATATACTTTATTTATATATATAGATATGTTTTAAATAATAATTATCATAATATCATATTTTTATTTGATTTTACATATTCAATTTTAATACAACAACATATAATATTTAAAGTTAATTTCCAAGTTATTATATTTATATATACATATATATTTAAATACACACAAATCTATTTACAATTAATTGTTCGTGAATCGTCGAGAGCAGTCGAAGGTCAATTGAACAGTTCAAACATTTTGAGACTCAACATTATAGACTTTGCTTATCGTGTCGAAATCATATTAAGATTAAGTTTAAATTTGGTTGGAAATTTCCGGGTCGTCACACTCCATCCCGGAATAAGTGCACCGTCCCAGAACGAGTACTTGATCCCGGAACGAACATACAAACAAGCTGCATTTCACGTCAGTCCATGAATCTAGGAAAGTTTGTTAGGATCTGCTCGTTATTCCCATGAAAGGGACATGTGCCACGTCAGTCCTTGGGATTAGCAAAGTTTGTAATAACCATAAAAGGGACATGTGCCACGTCACCATTCCCTCATAAAACCTATAAATACACGATCATGATCATTCAACCACAAACACTGGAGGCATTAATGTTACTCTGCCCAAATTAATTACGGTAACATTTCTCCAGCTGATAATTCAACTCCGATCAAGATTCCGGTCGCGCCGGAGTTAATCTTCATTAAGATATTAACTTACTCGATTCCAATCGAGTGAAGTTAATCCCATCGATTATTTTACGCCATTGAAATCCAAATTTCAAATCGGGGTTCGCACAATTATTGGAGTTAAAACGTTCGATCCTCTCTTTTCCCCAAATCAAGCACTCAAACCCGAAATCTATTTAACGATTACGCTTTTGGTTTGATCAAAAACCACATCTCATACGGAGGATTATTATTTAATTGTTCACTTAATTAATCCAAGGTTGATTAATTATACTTGGATTTGAGCTATCATCTATTGACGTTGTTTAAAAGTATAGTGAACTATCTGATAAGACGATCATACTTTTGATCGTAGGTTTCTCTTTAACAAAGGCGGATCGTCTCAACATACATGTGGAGATCAATTCACAAAAATATATTACTAACTCACTTTGTGAATTTATATTTTGACAATTATTAGTTGTGTAACTGGATCTCATTGAGATATTTAATCGTGCATGTATTATTAAATATATGATTATTTAATTTTGTGAACGTTTTTATATGTAAATGATTATTTATTTCAATCATCCGCTGCGTTTATCTGATTTAAATGTACATACGATTTACCATCGGGGTATCAGAGCCGCTTTTACAGCATTTTAATTGTTGTATGGTTATTCTTTAAATCTACTTTTGTGGTGTATTGATGAAAGTAAACCTTTTGGTTTTTAAAATCGACTTGATTGATTTAGACTTAACCTCATGACGTACAAATATAATTAATATGATTGAAAGAATATCACTATCTTAAAATTCGAATTTAATAGTTATGACTTGCATAGTTGGTTATTTAATATTGTATTCCATGGTTGTACACAAGTATTGCACTATGGACAAGCCATGTGTATGCTTTAATAATGTTTTTATTAAATTTGTAATTGCATACATAGCCCATAGTGCCCCGACCTATGTGTGATTGTTGATTACGACAATTTTATGCCATGTTGGTTATTTGTTTTATTGGGAGGCCATAGAAGCCAAGATTGTATTTTATTTATTTTCAGTTTCATACTATTGTATTTAGGTTTATTTCAAATTGTAAAAGTATTAGATTATTAGTTATAAATTTTAATTTTAAATAAATGAAATAAGATGAAGATTAAAGATAAAGATGCAACACGAAGCTTGGTTTAGAAGATGATGAATGGATCAAGTTAACAACGATGATGTTCGAAAAGTTTTCACTTGGTTCTTGAATCATGTGGGAGCTATGATAATAGCCACCAAAAGTCAACATAAAGGAGTATGTAATTCCTTGCCCTTCTCATTAAGATGAAACACGTATATATAGTACAATTCATATCTTCTATGTTAAGAATAATAAACTTTATCCTATTTTAGGGAAAGATACATATGATAACTATGATGATACTCATCGTAATATACAGCTCAACAACATTGATATATATCCTAAATATAATTGTTGACTTTTGGTGGCTATTACTCCCCCGCAGTTGAAGCTATCGGTTTCCGAATGCAGAGAATGGATCTAAATTCTTCAAATAATAACCGTGGTAGTCCTTTGGTGAAGATGTCGGCGATCTGAAAGCGTGTAGGAACACGTAATATCCGGACTTGAGCACGAGAGACTTTTTCTCGTACAAAATGTATATCCAGTTCGATGTGTTTGGTTCTTTGGTGTTGTACCGGATTACCTGATAAATATATAGCACTAACATTGTCGCAAAAAACGATTGTGGCTTTCATGATAGGATACGTGAGTTCAAGCAGCAGATTTCGTAACCAACATGATTCAGCGACAACATTAGCTACTCCGCGATATTTGGCTTCGGCGCTTGATCTAGACACGGTTGGTTGTCGTTTTGACGACCAAGATATTAAGTTATCGCCCAAATAAATACAATATCCCGAGGTGGAACGACGAGTGTCAGGGCAACCCGCCCAATCTGCATCTGTATAGGACACAAGTGAATGAGAAGCAGTCTTCGTGATAAACAAACCAAGAGAGATGGTGCCCTGTAGATATCGAATAATACGCTTGAGTGCAAGCATATGAGCATCATGTGGAGCATGCATGATGTTGGATAAATTGAGTGGTCGATTAGGGTTGAAGTTTAAAGAGGTGTGTCCATAACCACTAATAGGTATGCCGTGACCATTACCAACAATAATACATTTAGAGACATTTGAAGGATAATAAGTCGTTAAATTACCTTGAGAACCCGCCATGTGTGATGTTGCTCCCGTATCGAGGTACCAGTTATCATCGGGGGAATTTGAACTCATGGTTTGCATTGCAACTATAATATCAGTAGCAATAGGGGCGGAAGATTATTGCAATATGACAACAAATATACTGAGTTCGATATATAATTTTATAAATAATTGACAGAAACTTCAATGTCTTACACCACTAGGAGATTATTAATTATATAATATTGTAAACTTGTACTGATTGGTACGAGTACTAGAATTGAGATAGAGAATAAGACCTTGCTGTAGAACTTGACTGGTGGACGGTAAGTTTCAAGGGGTTTTTTTTTAGTTGTTGTTGTTTCCGTAAAAAAGAAGAGGAGGTGGGACCGTTAGTTTGAGCCTGATACCATAAAGATGAAACACGTATATATAGTACAATGCATATCTTCTATCTATGTTAAGAATAATAAACTTTATCCTATTTTAGGGAAAGATACATATGATAGGAGAGTGATTCGTACACCACCTATTTTTAGCTGTACACCACCAAACGTGCTTTAAAGGGTTGTACAGTACAATACTGTAAAGCATGTTTGGTGGTGTATGGCTAAAAAATGGTGGTGTACGAATCATCATCTCATATGATAACTATGATGATACTCATCGTAATATACAGCTCAGCTCAACAACATTGATATATATCCTAAATATATAATTGTTGACTTTTGGTGGCTATTATATTAGTGTATAGTTATAGTTATGGTCCGCCCAATTGTATAGACGGGCTCGGTCCGTTAGCCTTTAGCATTAGGGTTTTATATGTTCATGTACTCTATATATGGTTGATAAATAATACAATACACCTCACGGGGTTTACATTATTCTACATGGTATCAGATGCTTAGGTTTTCGACCGCTCTCTTTCTTTCTTTGCCGCCGCCACCGAGTACTGGTCTGCCGCCACCACCAAAAATTGATCTGCCGCCGCCACCGAGTACCAGTCTGCCGCCACTTTTCTTACTCTTTCTTCTTTCTTTTTGCGTTCCCCGTCCACAAATCTTCTTTAAAAACATAATTTTATCCTTTATTTTATTATCATCTGTTGCAGCACCATCGCATGTTTTGCTAGGATTAATCATTCTTTTAATCTACGACTTTGAACATAACTTACTTTGTTTCACCGACTTTTATTATTATTTTCTAGTTGTTCCTCACGTGAGTAGCAACTATATCAAGCATTCAAGTAATTAATCTATCACTTTTCTACTCTTTTTTAGCTACTTACCTATCTTCAACAGTTATTACCTATCTTCAACCCTTTTTCGATCTCAATTTTCATGTATTCATTACTTGTTTCTTTCCTTTGCATATGTGTTTGCATCATCGAAAAAATATATATATTCTTGATATTACATTCGCTTCTCTATCCATTTAATTTTCAATGCGTGCCTCCTGTCTATTCTCATTATCATTACTAATTTTGCATTATTGCTAAATTTTCGTTTTCATTCGATAATATTGAAAAAAAAAAAAAAAAGCAGCTCCTTCAAAGCCATTCTGGTATCATACGTTTAATTTTTTCTTTCAAGATTCTAATATATTTTCCTATTTAGTTCCTATTCTTTAAAAAAAAAAAAAAAAAAAAATTTTGTATCGGTCCTAATTTTTTTTCTTATATCCTTATTCTCTAAGATTGATTCTTTCCTTTTATCCATCACTTTCTATTTTTTTTTTTTTTTTTTTTTTTTTTTTTTTTTTTGTATTCCGTATTTTTTCTTTTATAATTTTGTAGCTTCCCTTTTAAAACTTCTATCCGATCACTTCCATATCTATCTTCTTATCATTTGTCAAATTAACCTTCCTGAATGGCAGGGAAGAGACTTTCTAATATCAAGCATAAAGACACAAGGCATATTTTTAGCTTTATTTATGTTTATGTTTATATCATGTACTATATTTTAGAGCCCGTGCGTTGCACGACATCACTTAAAAATAGCATTCGGAGACATTAGTATTGAATGGGTAGATGTAGTATACAATTATAATTAAAAAACTCTTAAGTATTGATAACATTAGTAATGAAAGTAAATGTATTGAAACGATTTGTATTGTAATGGTTGATAATGAATACAATTACAATGTAGCTTTCGATTGTTCACAGTCAATTATACCACGCTAAGTTTACCAAATAATGCAAAGCAAATACAAACCAAATTCATTCTCCATTTGCATTTACGAATAACAATTTTTGAAAAGATGCATAAAATAATATAACTGATAATAACTTTTTGATAGACTTTTAACAACATTTATTTAATACCTATATTTCGTTTCATACACATGTACCATTAAAAAAAGTAACAATATGCTCAACGACCGCGTGATGCAGGGAGCAATTGGTACGTCTAGAGTCTAGTTTCCTTTTATGTGCAATGACCATGTGATGCCCCGTACAAAACCATCGTGTACGAATCATCAACAACAGGATCATTACAAGGTTAAGTACTATATGCGTTTTCAAAAAGAGTTTGCATTCATTAATAAAGTGATGTCTAAACCAACATCGAATGTTTTACAATCCAAAAGCATGCTTCACTAAGTAGAAGCAAATAATAAGTGTATGTGACCACAATGGTCGTTACAAGTCATAGTTCAAAAGTACTAATGTTTGAATGCAAAATAAAGTAGTTCATGCGATAACGACTCTAGGCAGCGGGTGTCTACAGCACGACAAGTACACAGCGGAAGCTAACCTCAAGCACCTGAGAAAAACATGCTTTAAAACGTCAACACAAAGGTTGGTGAGCTATAGTTTAAGTATAACAGTAAGTAAGGTAGGCCACGAGATTTCAGTGCTACAAAGAGCGTTTCAAAATAGTATGATAAAGTATATGTTAACCGTGGGCACTTGGTAACTAACTTAATGTTTATACCCCCTGAAAGTACACTTGGCAAGTGCGTATGTCTACGAAGTATTAAACACTCGTTAAATGCTAGCGCTACTAGCCCGAGTGGGGATGTCAAACCCTATGGATCCATATCTAAGATTCGCGTTCACGGTTCAAAAACCAATGATTAAACGTTACCGAGCTAAAGGGAATGCTTATGCCGTTGTATAACCCACACATATATAAGTTTAAGTACTCGTGCCTAGTATGTAAAACATAAAATCCGCATGTATTCTCAGTTCCTAAAATAAGTTAAAGTAAAAAGGAAATGCTATAACTCACAATGATAATGTAGTCGTAAAGTTGGTTCGGAAAGGTGTGCAAGTAATCGGTCCGAAGGTCCTCAACCAAAGGCAAATAGTACTAAGTCAGTAAATCGTCTTAATATGTTTAAAAGTATGTAAATAAGGTCTTAAAGGTCATCATCATTCATCATCAAACAAAATGCGTAAAGTAGGTTTCGTTTATGAAAGTAGTTTAAAACAAAGGCTGACTTCGATCAGTCACCACGGCCTCTAACCTTACTGAAATAAGGTGAGACCTGTGGCCATGGATCCGTATATGAGTCCTTTAAGTGTGGTAAAATTTACAGAAGCAAACTCGTCTTCGTTTGACCGTGGCGACGGTCTAAGTGCGAGTAGGTCAGAAATTTCTGCACAACGTTAAAAGGACATAGTGACGATCGGAGGGCCATAAATCCTAAACCGTAACTCGGATTAAGATGAGCCCTATATGAAAAGTTATCTACTCGAATAGAGATATTTGAAAATCATAATCACAATAGCCCAGGTCTACTGGTCTGTTACAGAAACAGCAGAACAGTAGGCAGAGAACAGTAAGCAGAAAAATAATGGGTTCCGGTGGGTTTGGTGTTTGATGTTCATCATGGTTCTCATCCTTGATTCCTATAGCTTTAAGTGTACAACTCATTGATGTGTTTACATCATATTTACTAAGTTTTGACCATCATAACCCTTGTGCAAGTCTAAGACATGTAGCACAACTTCACTTAAGAGTTGTAAGTGTTTTGATGAACCAAAGTTAAATCAAAGTCTTAGTTTTAACACATACATGAAATATGAAAGTAATGTAGAACTATAAACTTGAAAGTAATCTAACTAATCAAGATCTTAAAATGTAGAACATAGTTCTTAGTTAGATCTTGAAGATCCAAGACTCAAAAGTCTAGATCAAGCATAAGTATACAAAGTTACATTTAAAGAAAACTTATTTACATGTTCTTGAACTTTTAAGTTAACTTTAAGTTCCAAGAGATATGAGATCAAGACTAACTTGTAGTACTTGCCCATTTAAACTAATTACATGAAATTAAAGTGCAAGAATGAAGAAGTAAACTAAGTAAACATGTAATTTGTTCATGGTTGTTCATACTTTAAAGATTCAAACCAAAGTTTGATCTTTAAGAAAGTAAACTTGAAGTCTACTTTATGAATCACAAGTATGATTTTTAATCAACACATGAACTTGCAATCTTTTAAGAAAGTATATGTAGAACATAACTAGTAAGTTAGTTCTTGTTGTTCTTGTTAGTACAAGATAAAAAGAAGAATTCAAACTAGAAAGCTTGATTCTTGTTAACTAGTAAGTAATCATCAACAAGTATGTAAACAACAAGTAATTAACTACAACAACAACAAGTGATGATGATGATTATGGGTTGTTTGGTCACGGTTTTACAAGAGAAAAAGGGAAGAAGAACACAAGCTTGTTACTTACAAAATGAGAGAAAAAAAGAGAGGAAAGTGTGAAGTGTTTTGTGAGTTGTAAAATTAAATGAAGATTAATGAAGAGTAATAAGGAAATTCAAAAAAAAGAACTCCCCACATGGCCCATAGGTGTAATGACCCGAAAATTTTCGACCAAATTTAAACCTTAACTTTTATAGGTTTCCAACACGATAAGCAAAAATCAGAAGTGCTAAGTCTTGAAAGTTTTGAAATCTATAATCATGTAAGCAATTACCCTTTGACCATGCCTAACGATTCACGAACAATTGTTTAAGATTAAATGTGTGTGTATATATATATATATATATATATATATATATATATATATATATATATATATATATATATATAATATTACTTATGTTCAAAATTCATATATATATATATATATATATATATATATATATATATATTATGTATGTATATAATTAAATATTAAAGATTCAATAAATTATATGATGGATAGGTATGATATAATAAAAGGGTAATATATAATTGCTATATTAATATGATTACCATTATTTTCAGTATTATTATTAATATTAATAATAATAAATGTATCATTATTATTATTATATAAGGTATATATAGAGATGCATATGAAATTTGATAAGTATAAATTAATATACTATTATTATTATTATTATTATTATTATTATTATTATTATTATTATTATTATTATTATTATTATTATTATTATTATTATTAACATTATTATTATCAATGATATTAATATTATTATAACTAAAAATAATATTAGTATCACTAATAAATTTACTATTACCATTTATATCATTATTATCATTATTAGTAAAAAAAATCATTAATTATTGGTAGTATTAATAAAATCATATTATTATTCATCATTATTAGTCTTTATTAGTAATATTATAAGTAATATTATTATTTGTATTATTAATATTATTAGTATTAATATTAATATATTAGTTAATTATCAAAAGTAAGAATTAGATATATATACTTATATATAATTATATATTTGGTAAATATAAATACAGTTTAACTAAATACATAAACATATACTGAATATAGATAATCTATATAAATAAATTTAAATACAGATATATATATAAACATTCGTACAGATTTTACATAAACATAAATATAGAAATTTAGTATACTGTGTTCCATCGTTTTCCAAGAACTGTAGGTAATTGATCCTTGTTTATTTGATTGTACAAATCAGGTTTGAATTCTGCATTAAATTCCAAAATCAGTTACAAGATTTTAACGTTTTCTGTTTGTTCATTTGTAAAGGAATAATCCTGTTAACTTCTTTTGTTATAAACTCGATCAACCTCTGTTATAAAAGGATACCAATCGAATTTACACTATCCATTAGTAATCACCAACACATTTATCAGTCTATAACAATCGAATTTTTAAAAAAAAATGTATATATATACACGAAGAACGAGTCCACTGCCCTGTACGTACATCCTTTAATCTATAACTCGATTTCGAATCAAATTAAAAATTCTAATAATGTAGAGTTGTTAGGACTGATCTAATTAAACTTTCTGCAAAGTATGAATCTTCAATTTTTCATATTGAATTTCAATTTGGAGGTCAAACTCTCGATTTCATAAGTCAACGAATCTGTTCTAGATAAAATTCGTGTTTAATATGATGTTTCAAGATAAATTAAAGATGCAGATAGTTTTTAATGGCAATCTAAAACCCTTTTCATGTTATTACTTTGTCCTAATACGATCTAGAATTTGAATTATGATCCTAGGTTCATATCGTGTTCTTGTGTCTGATTTTGATATTTTTTTTGGTTCGTTCTCTGATAATTGAAGAACATCACACCAGTCGTTTTCTGTATAGATTATAGATCATATTACAAATCAAAAACATAAATTATAGTTATAGATGAAGGACTGTGGTCGATGGGTTCAGTGAAGAAGAAAGGGAACCAGATAATCACGAGTTATAAAATTAAAATGTGTTAATAAAACATAAAAATACAAATGGCTGGATGGTTAGGCGTTTGGTTCGGGAACGAGTGGTCATGGGTTCGAATCTGGGATTAGTCATTTTTTTTTAAAGACCTATAACCTTGAAGGTAGTCTCATTCTTATTAGTATTATTATTTTGATTGTAATTATCATTTATATTATTATTATTATTAATATTAATTTTATCATTTTTATTATTAATAACAGTATTATTATTACTAACATTAAGATTATGATTATTAATTATTAATGAAAGTATTATTATCATTATTATTATTATTATTATTATTATTATTATTATTATTATTATTATTATTATTATTATTATTATTATTATTATTATTATTATTATTATTATTATTATCATTATTATTAATATTAAGGTTAGTATTATTATTAGCATTATCATTAAATCATATATATATTTTATTTATTTATTATTATGAACAAAAGTATTTTTATTAAAAATTATCATTTTATTATTATTATAAGTATTACCATACTTATTATCATTATTATTATTTTCGACACTATTATTCTTAGTATTATTATTATTTATATTTTTTTATTATAATATTCAATTCCTTTTATTTAAGATTATCATGGTTATTAAAACTATCCTAATTATCAAAACTATTATTATCATTACTATTATTATCATTATTACTACAATGAATACTATTTATATAAGACACATAACTAAACTAATATTACTAATATTAATACATAAACTTGTTTAAACATTAATTTGTGTGTTAATATATATAATTAATTTAGGTTCGTGAATCCGAGGCCAACCTTATACGTGTTCAATGATGTTATATGTATTTTTTACTACAAAATACAGTATGGTGAGTATATAGTCCCTTTTTTAAACTCTAAATATTTTTGGGCTGAGAATACATGCGCTACTTTTATAAATGATTTACGTTATGGACACAAGTGACTAAAATTACGTTCTACGTTGAGTTATACCACTTGCATACTTCCCTGTAGCTTGGTAACTACTATTTACATGTGGTATTGTAACGCGAATCCTGTTGATAGATCTATCGGGCCTGACAACCCCAACCGGACTGGACGATCAGTATTCAACGGTTGCACAGTACTTCATTTCGGTGACTATACTTGGTACAGTGTAGTGAGATTTCATAATAAAGGAAATATGCGACGTGATTAAATGTTAAGTATGGTTACAAAGTGCTCAACCACTTAGAATGCTTTACATACACTTACGAGTGTATTATGTTTATGATTATGAAATCTTGTGGTCTATTAAAATATTGAAATGATTGTTATGATAAACCTATGAACTCACCAACCTTTTGGGTTGATACTTTTAAGCATGTTTATTCTCAGGTACGAATTAAGTCTTCCGCTGTGCATTAGCTCATTTTAAGGACATTACTTGGAGTCGATCATCGCAATGGGACCAAATGTTGATGACTTCGTCCAGGTGGATAAGGACGGGTCACTACAGGTGGTATCAGAGCGGTGGTCTTAGCGAAACAGGTCTTGCATTAATGTGTCTAACTGATAGTCGTTTAGATGCATTAGTGGATCTGGACTTCGACCGTGTCTGCATGTCAAAATTTTTGCTTATCATTTTTGTCGAAAATCATCTGCTTATCATCTTTAGGAAATTACCTGCTCATTATTCTTAGTCTAGACACATCTTAATGCATTGACTGCATGATTAGTGTATAGACAAAACTCATATCCTAGCGTATTTGCTAAATCATATCTTAGCGTATCTATTACGATAGACTTTGCCTGATACCTTTCGTAAATTTCTCCGTAACTTAGGGGAATCTGGTACTATATATATCTATGCATATGATGCATTGAGAATACCATCCAACTATCAATTGTTGTCACTAAACTCTCATACCAAAAACCTTTTCTGAGATCGCGTAAGATGGCCTCTACGAATCGACCAAGTTCCTCTGACTCCGAAAACAGCGTGACAGGAGCACACCAACCAATCAACTACCTTGATTACTGGAGAAAATGGGGGTGGGTTCGCGACATACTCACCCTATGGAGAAGGGAAGAAGGTACTCCATATCATAAACCGAATCTACCACCTAACCTTGGAGTACTTGACCCGCTAACCGGAGAACCCGTTCGCAACACTGTTTATACACTTTTTGCAAGAATTTTTCGTCTTGAGACTACCATTAACGGAACTAGAGAAGATATCTGACCTTTACCTCACACTGATAACCAACCAGGGTTAGTAGAAGAAGTTAGAGAACTCCGAGCTCGAGTATTAACTTTAGAGAGCACGGTACACAATTTGCAAGCACCAGCAGTATCACCAACACCAGTAATATCACCAGCTTCAGCACCAACGGTACCAGTACCACCAATAACCCAAGTTTCAATAATCCATGCCTCACCATCTCATTCTGTACCTCGAGTATAATCATCGTTCTACGAATCGTTCTACATCAATTACCTTCGTTCGACATGACGATTATGTAATCTTTAATGTTTTAGAGATTATATATTCTCGTTCTAATGGTAAATTAAATGAGATTAATATCATATCAACTCATTAAATCTATATTACATCTGAAGAAAATATATATGTAAGTATATTTTCATAAAGATTGTAATTAAAAATTCTTTCGTACAAACTAATAATGGTGAAAATATTTTAACGGGTAGGTAATACCCGAGGAATATTTAGATTTCACATTAATAAGTTGCACTGTACATTCTTCGACTCCGATTCAACAGTCAGTCACTATTATACTTATATCCATAGATATACGTGTCCGTTCATCATAGAATCCATTTTCGTTCAATTTCATATTTCGATTTTGACCTATTAGAATCTAACAAGTGGCATATTGAAGAAAACATCGGACAAAGTAAAATTTGTTAGAAACAAACGAACTAACTAATTGAAATATTGTTAAAAATTCACGCTAACTGTTCCTAGCTAACTGTTCCTAGCTAATTGGTTACATTTTATTTATCGCAATTTAATTATCGCAATTTACATTCTCGCAATTTACATTCTCGCAATTTTATTTATCGTCATTTAATTTCTGTATTTATTTTACGCACTTTAAATAACGGGACACGTATACAAGGTTTTGACCTATCATATCGACCCATCTATATATATATATATATATATATATATATATATATATATATATATATATATATATATATATATATATATATATATATATATATATATATATATATATATATATATATCGGAACAACCATAAACACTCTATATGTGAATGTTGGAGTTGGCTATACATGGTTGAGGTTGATTCCAAAATATATATATGGTTTGAGTTGTGATCAATACTGAGACCGGTACACGGGTCACGATACGTATTAATTAATTCGAATATTATATATTAAATTATATATGAATTTATTGGACTATTGGACAATTGGACTATTGGACTGCTAACTTTGGACAATTAAAATGAATTAAAATATTGATTATAACATATGAAACTAAACAAATCTTCAAGTTTGCCACTTGAATTCATCTTAAACCTTATTTGTACCTCGACAGTTACAATCCGCGTTCAAATCTTTTTATGATTTTTGAAAACACCTCGATCGGGAGGATGAACCAGCCGTACTTCATTTACGAAAGAAAAGATTTATGCACCTGAAAAACTCTCGAACCCAAATTCATAGTTTAACACGTACCCGTATTGAATCCTTTACCATTTATTAGCAAAAACAACTTTACAATTCCTTTTCAAAGAAGCAAACTTTGTCACAGCTCCAGCAAGTTAACTTCGACTTTCCAGTAAGACTAGTCTTATTATAACCGTTGTCCTTTCGCCATCGTTACCGGAGAACCTTTTATATTCCACCATACTATCATCAGCGTTTAATCATCTCAAAACACAATTCTCCTGAAAACACCTCGATTTGATGATCCAGATCCGTTAACTTTGAAAATGCTGACGAAGCAACATGTAGTAAATGGTCTTAATGGCCAAAAGTGATGATAAAAGAATAGAGTGTTGGGAATGCTCGATAGAAAATTTGGTAATGAAAAATGGATTGAGCTAACCGTGAAGGAAACAAAGAACAAATACAAGGACTGAACCTGTCTTCAAAGAATCCAAATGATTCAGTGCCTGCTAAAACCGTTAGTAAGAACCCTACTCCTTATTCTAAACCTTTTCAGATGATATTCTTCATCATCATCTTATCTTAGATATTATAAGATATCTTCATATATTCCGTTATACATATTCTCCATATTTCTAGAGATATTTTCACAACTATTCTTATCTGAGGTCACGTATCTCTCCGTAATATCTCCGATACAACATAAAAGAAACTGTGTTAGTTTCTAAATTCTGAAACCTTCGGGTTTAAAATATGGATGTTTTGAAGTAGTGTTGGGGACTGATGCATGAATTAGTATAATATAATGACACTTGATCAACGTCATTATATTACAGTAAGTCATGTTGAGTTTCTAATGGAATGTGATGATTCACGGTACCATCATCATGTGCCATGTTACACGACTCTTACATTCTATCCAATCTCCAAATATACTAAGAACATATCATCTTGATAGTTCTATCTTTTCAGGATAATTTAGTAATTTGACAAATCAAAATTTGTTCTATTACCATTTTTTTAGAGCATTAGCTATGTTCATTCTGAATTTCATACCTACGAATTCCGAACCATTGCTCGCTTGATTCAAGGACGGGAAGAGGAAACGAAAGAATGAAGCTCCAAAAATAGAAATTGGAATATAAATCGCAACAAATAAGAGAAAACATTAACTATGGATGACAACAATTATGGGAGACAGAAGTAAGGACATCGAAATATAAAGAAAGATATAAAACCCAATAACAACCCCGAAACTACAAACCGTGCATATCAAAACGTATTGCCACGTAAAGGCACGGGAAAATTAATAACACTATAATCCCAAGATAATAGTAAAAGTAAATAAGATCCTCCGGCGATAGATGAAATAGAAGGATAATAGATGTGAAAATTAAGAGTATATCAAGAATCAGGACGGGATGGAGCATTTTAAACAATACTTTAAGGTATGAATTGAGGAGAAAGAATAGGATGTGAGATATGGAAATAAGAAAAATGAAGGGGTGGATTTATAATGAATTATCCAACAAAGAAATCGAAACAGACTGCCTCATTAAATCAAAGAAGATCCTGATCGCCGAAGAACCAAATCTTATTACGTAAGATTTTCTTTGAATCCTATAAATTCCGGAAATCAATCATAACTACGTCAACGGGTAAAACAATTCCATATTTACTCATCTCACTCTTTTGTGATAGCTTCATTTATATTCTTCGCATAACCGAATCGTTTTATCTACATTACTCAATGATGATAAAACTCCATTATCACCTCATATTCGTCATGAAAACATTCTTAATGTTATCCATGACGACCTCTATCAAATTTCGAGGACGAAATTTCTTTAACGGGTAGGTACTGTAATGACCCGGAAATTTCCAACCAAATTTAAACCTTAACTTTTATAGGTTTCCGACACGATAAGCAAAAATCAGAAGTGCTAAGTCTTGAAAGTTTTGAAATCTATAATCATGTAAGCAATTACCCTTTGACCATGCCTAACGATTCACGAACAATTGTTTAAGATTAAATGTATATATATATATATATAGGAATTTTGAACATAAGTAATATTATATATATATATATATATATATATATATATATATATATATATATATATATATATATATATATATATATATATATATATATATATATATTATATGTATATATATATATATATATATTATATGTATATATTTAAATATTAAAGATTCAATAAATTATATGATGGATAGGTATGATATAATAAAAGGGTAATATATAATTGCAATATTAATATGATTACCATTATTTTCAGTATTATTATTAATATTAATAATAATAAATGTATCATTATTATTATTATATAAGGTATATATAGAGATGCATATGAAATTTGATAAGTATAAATTAATATACTATTATTATTATTATTATTATTATTATTATTATTATTATTATTATTATTATTATTATTATTATTATTATTAACATTATTATTATCAATGATATTAATATTATTATAACTAAAAATAATATTAGTATCACTAATAAATTTACTATTATCATTTATATCATTATTAGTAAATAAAATCATTAATTATTGGTATTATTAATAAAATCGTATTATTATTCATCATTATTAGTCTTTATTAGTAATATTATAAGTAATATTATTATTAGTATTATTAATATTATTAGTATTAATATTAATATATTAGTTAATTATCAATAGTAAGAATTTGATATATATACTTATATATAATTATATAATTGGTAAATATAAATAAAGTTTAACTAAATACATAAACATATACTGAATATAGATAATCTATATAAATAAATTTAAATACAGATATATATATAAACATTCGTACAGATTTTACATAAACATAAATATAGAAATTTAGTATACTGTGTTCCATCGTTTTCCAAGAACTGTAGGTAATTGATCCTTGTTTATTTGATTGTACAAATCAGGTTTGAATTCTGCATTAAATTCCAAAATCAGTTACAAGATTTTAACGTTTTCTGTTTGTTCATTTGTAAAGGAATAATCCTGTTAACTTCTTTTGTTATAAACTCGATCAACCTCTGTTATAAAAGGATACCAATCGAATTTACACTATCCATTACTAATCACCAACACATTTATCAGTCTATAACAATCGAATTTTAAAAAAAAATGTATATATATACACGAAGAACAAGTCCACTGCCCTGTACGTACATCCTTTAATCTATAACTCGATTTCGAATCAAATTAAAAATTATAATAATGTGGAGTTGTTAGGACTGATCTAATTAAACTTTCTGCAAAGTATGAATCTTCAATTTTTCATATTGAATTTCAATTTGGAGGTCAAACTCTCGATTTCATAAGTCAACGAATCTGTTATAGATAAAATTCGTGTTTAATATGATGTTTCAAGATAAATTAAAGATGCAGATAGTTTTTAATGGCAATCTAAAACCCTTTTCATGTTATAACTTTGTCCTAATACGATCTAGAATTTGAATTATGATCCTAGGTTCATATCGTGTACTTGTGTCTGATTTTGATATTTTTTTTTTTGGTTCGTTCTCTGATAATTGAAGAACATCACACCAGTCGTTTTCTGTATAGATTATAGATCATATTACAAATCAAAAACATAAATTATAGTTATAGATGAAGGACCGTGGTCGATGGGTTCAGTGAAGAAGAAAGGGAACCAGATAATCACGAGTTATAAAATTAAAATGTGTTAATAAAACAGAAAAGTACAAATGGCTGGATGGTTAGGCGTTTGGTTTGAGAACGAGTGGTCATGGGTTCGAATCCGGAATTAGTCATTTTTTTTAAAGACCTATAACCTTGAAGGTAGTCTCATTCTTATTAGTATCATTATTTTGATTATAATTATCATTTATATTATTATTATTATTATTAATATTAATTTTATCATTTTTATTATTAATAATAATATAATTATTACTAACATTAAGATTATGATTATTAATTATTAATGAAAGTATTATTATCATTATTGTTATTATTATTATTATTATTATTATTATTATTATTATTATTATTATTATTATTATTATTATTATTATTATTATTATTATTATTATTATTATTATTATTATCATTATTATTAATATTAAGATTAGTATTATTATTAGCATTATCATTAAATCATATATATATTTTATTTATTTATTATTATGAACAAAAGTATTTTTATTAAAAATTATCATTTTATTATTATTATAAGTATTACCATACTTATTATCATTATTATTATTTTCAACACTATTATTATTAGTATTATTATTATTTATATATTTTTTATTAAAATATTCAATTCCTTTTATTTAAGATTATCATGGTTATTAAAACTATCCTAATTATCAAAACTATTATTATCATTACTATTATTATCATTATTACTACAATGAATACTATTTATATAAGACACATAACTAAACTAATATTACTAATATTAATACATAAACTTGTTTAAACATTAATTTGTGTGTTAATATATATAATTAATTTAGGTTCGTGAATCCGAGGCCAACCTTATACGTGTTCAATGATGTTATATGTATTTTTACTACAAAATACAGTATGGTGAGTATATAGTCCCTTTTTTAAACTCTAAATATTTTTGGACTGAGAATACATGCGCTACTTTTATAAATGATTTACGTTATGGACACGAGTGACTAAAATTACGTTCTACGTTGAGTTGTACCACTTGCATACTTCCCTGTAGCTTGGTAACTACTATTTACATGTGGTATTGTAAACACAAATCCTGTTGATAGATCTATCGGGCCTGACAACCCCAACCGGACTGGACGACCAGTACTCAACGGTTGCACAGTACTTCGTTTCGGTGACTACACTTGGTACGGTGTAGTAAGATTTCATAATAAAGGGAATATGCGACGTGATTAAATGTTAAGTATGGTTACCAAGTGCTCAACCACTTAGAATGCTTTACATACACTTACCTGTGTATTATGTTTATGATTATGAAATCTTGTGGTCTATTAAAATATTGAAATGATTGTTATGATAAACCTATGAACTCACCAACCTTTTGGGTTGACACTTTTAAGCATGTTTATTCTCAGGTATGAATTAAGTCTTCCGCTGTGCATTAGCTCATTTTAAGGACATTACTTGGAGTCGATCATCGCAATGGGACCAAATGTTGATGACTTCGTCCAGGTGGATAAGGACGGGTCACTACAATAGGCCTACGGCCTCAGCAGAAAAAAAGAGGGAGGAAGAGGTTGTTTAATGGTTACTTGCATGTAAAGATGATAAGAGGTGGTTAAAAGAGGTATGTGCATGGGGATAAGTTGCTAACTAGATTCCAAGTAACATAACCAACTAGTTACAACTCTAAGTATTACTTACATGTAATATTGGGCTAGTTACTCCACTTAAAATGTAGGGTGGGCTTGTAAGCCCAAAGTCATAAGTCCATTACACTAATCAAAGCCCAAGTTCAATAATTAACAAATAAAGTCCAACAAAAGCCCAAGTAATTAACCAATCACCATAGTTAATTAAAATGATTAATAAAATTAATCATGAATGTAAATAATACCTAAAAATATTATTCGTGAAAGTTCCGGGTGTCACAAAGACGTTTCGGGCAATTAAAGTCAAGTTCGGGCAATCATGGCAACATGTAAATGTAATAACATACATTCGTTTAATCACACGTATTAATAATAATAATTATTAATAAATAAACGTTGAAAAATCCAGGGTCGTTATATTACCCACCTGTTAAAGAAAATTTCGTCCCAAAATTTTAAGCTGAGGTAGATGGAGGAGTCGGGAAAAGGTGAGGATACTTCCGCATCATTTGATCCTCTCGTTCCCAAGTAAACTCAGGTCCTCGTTTGGCATTCCATCGTACTCGGATGATCGGAATCTTGTTGTGTTTCAAGGTTTTGATCTCACGATCCATAATTTCAACAGATTCCTCCACAAAGTGGAGTTTGTCATCAATTGTAAGTTCTTCTAGTGGTATGATAAGTTCAGGTGCAGCAAGACACTTCTTCAAGTTCAACACGTAGAAGGTAGGATGAACTGAGCTCAATTGTGCTGGTAGATCCAAACGGTATGCAACGGGTCCAACACGTTCCAAGATTTCAAAAGGACCAATGTATCGCGGGTTTAACTTCCCAGGCTTTCCGAAACGGATCACACCTTTCCAAGGCGCAACCTTCAACATTACACGATCACCAACGTTGAATTCAAAGTCCGCACGTTTAAGATCAGCATAACTCTTTTGACGATCGCGGGCAGTCTTAAGTCTAGCTTGAATCTGAGCAATCTTCTCCGTGGTTTCGTGGACTACCTCGGGTCCGGTGATTTGCCTTTCGCCTACTTCGGCCCAACAAATAGGAGATCGGCACTTGCGACCATACAACGCTTCAAAAGGTGCAGCATTAATGCTCGAGTGATAACTATTGTTGTATGAGAATTCGGCGAGTGGCAAATGCCTTTCCCAGGCCTTTCCGAAATCAATGACACATGCACGTAACATGTCCTCCAAGGTCTGAATCGTTCGTTCACTTTGCCCGTCAGTCTGAGGATGATAAGAAGTACTCATGTCAAGACGAGTTCCCATGGCTTCTTGCAAAGAACGCCAAAATTTGGAAGCAAAACGGGGATCGCGATCGGAGATGATCGATAACGGTACACCATGACGAGATACAACCTCTTTGATGTATAATTGAGCAAGTCTCTCCATTGTATCCGTTTCCTTCATCGCTAGAAAGTGTGCAGATTTGGTAAGGTGGTCAACAATAACCCAAATGGTATCGTATCCGCCCACCGTCTTTGGTAGCTTGGTGATGAAATCCATTGTTATCCGTTCCCACTTCCATTGTGGGATTTCTGGTTGTTGAAGTAAACCATAAGGTCTCTGATGCTTGGCTTTAACCTTCGAGCAAGTCAAACACTTACCAACATAAGTCGCAACGTCCTTCTTAAGATTCGGCCACCAATACTGTTCTTTAAGGTCGTGGTACATTTTGCCCGCTCCAGGATGAATTGAATACCTTGATTTGTGTGCTTCATCAAGTATGAGGTTCCGTAAATCTCCATAAAAAGGTACCCAAATTCTTCCGGCATAACATCGGAGTCCAGACTCCCTAACCTCGAATCGAGAGACAAGTATGTTCAAATGTTCGCGAGATATATTCTCCTCCTTGAGAGCCTCATCTTGGGCTACTCTGATCTGGCTGTTGAGGTTCGAATGGATGGGGATGTTCAGAGCCCTAACACCAAGAGGTGCCGTCCTCTCCTTTTGGCTTAAAGCGTCAGCTACAACATTGGCCTTGCCAGGATGATAACGGAGTTCACAATCGTAGTCGTTGAGCGTCTCGATCCATCAGCGCTGTCTCATATTCAGTTGCTTCTGATCAAAGATGTGCTAGAGACTCTTGTGATCGGTGAAGATAGTGCTCTTAGTTCCATACAAATAATGTCTCCACAATTTAAGCACAAAGACAACGGCTCCAAGTTCAAGATCGTTAGTAGTGTAGTTCCGCTCGTGAATCTTCAATTGGCGGGAGGCATAGGCAATAACTTTTGATCGTTGCATCAGTACACAGCCAAAACCACTCTTCGAAGCATTGCAATAAACAACGAAATCATCACTGCCTTCGGGAAGAAAAAGTATAGGTGCGGAGGTTAACTTCTTCTTCAAAGTTTGAAATGATGATTCGTGTGCGGGTTCCCAAATGAACTTCTTGCCCTTGTAAGTCAGCGCGGTCAAAGGACGCGCAATCAGAGAGAAACCTTCGATAAACCTTCGATAATAACCGGCGAGACCTAGGAATTGGCGAATGTGAGTTGGAGTAGTGGGGGTCTCCCACTTGCTGATGGCTTCAATTTTGGCGGGATCAACTTTGATACCCTGGTCGCTCACAACATGACCCAGAAATTGTACTTCCTTCAACCAAAATTCGCACTTGGAGAATTTGGCGTAAAGTTGCTCTTGTCTTAAGAGTTCAAGCACTAATCGGAGGTGTTGCTCATGTTCTTCTTTGCTCTTAGAGTAGATGAGGATATCATCTATGAAGACGATAACAAACTTATCCAAGTACGACTTGCAGACACGATTCATGAGGTCCATGAACACGGCAGGTGCATTTGTTAAACCGAATGGCATCACGAGAAACTCATAATGACCATAACGGGTCCTGAATGCAGTTTTCATCACGTCACTTTCCTTCACCCTCAACTGGTGATAACCGGATCGCAAATCGATCTTTGAGTAAACGCTCGATCCTTGTAGTTGATCAAAAAGATTGTCAATTCGTGGAAGAGGATACCGATTCTTGATAGTCAATTTGTTGAGCTCACGGTAGTCGATACACATACGGAAGGATCCATCCTTCTTCTTTACAAACAAAACAGGTGCGCTCCAAGGCGAGAAACTGGGTTGGATAAATCCTCGATCTAACAGCTCTTGTAGTTGACTCTGTAATTCTTGCATCTCGGAAGGTGCGAGTCTATATGGTGCGTGAGCTACAGGTGCAGCTCCTGGCACTAAATCAATCTGAAACTCTACTGCTCTCCGCGGCGGCAATCCAGGTAATTCCTCTGGGAAGACATCAGAAAATTCGTTCACAATTCGAACGTCGTTCACGCTCTTCACCTCAGTTTCTACTGCTTTCACATGTGCTAGGATAGCAAAACGTCCCTTCTTCATAATCTTTTGCGCTTTCACGCAACTAATGAGGTTCAACTTCGAGGTACATCTCTCTCCATAGATAACCAGTGGTTCGCCATCTCCTTGTGGTATGCGAAGTGCTTTATCTCCACAGATAACATCGGCCTTTATCTTGCTCAACCAATCCATACCAACTATCACGTCAAAGCTTCCCAGTTTGATAGGTATCAAATCAATTTTGAAATCTGAACCAGCTATGTTGATAATAGCTCCTCGACTAATGTGGTCAACTTTTTCAAGTTTACCGTTGGCGACCTCGACAAGCATACTCTCTTTTAACGGGACTAACGACCAATTAATCTTATCGCAAAAATGTCTACATACATAACTTCTATCCGCACCAGTATCAAACAAGACAGAAGCTAAAAGATTGTTGATTTCGAATATACCTGTCACCAAGTCGGGGTTTTCGCGTGCGTCCCTTGCATTAACGTTGAAAGCTCTAGCGCGGGGTGGTCCGCCGTCTTTTCACTTGTTTGGGCATGCATTTCTGAAATGGCCCGTCTGCCCTCATTAGTAACACTTCCTTGGCCCTGTGGGGTTCGGCTTCCCATTCAAAGTGGTGACCTTGCAGTCTTTTCCGATATGCCCAGCCCGTTGACACTTCTCGCAGACAACATTGCAATACCCAGTGTGGTGTTTGTAACACCTCTTGCATTGTGGTAAGGTTCCCTTGTAGTTCGGGTTGGAGTTGGTGTTGTTGTTGGGGTTGGGGTTTCCACCGTTGTTGTGCCTCTTGGCGGGGGTCTGGTCATAGGTTCTCCCCCTATTGTTGTGGTGGTGGTTGTTGTTGTTGTTGTTGTTGTTGTTGTTGTTGTTGTTATCCCATTTGCGCTTCTCACTAGTACCCACTTCAGACTTAGTTTTCTCCGGTTCATCGATGGTTATCTGATTCATTAAAGTATGCGCCATGCGCATCGCTTTGGGTACATTCGGTGGTTTGGATGAGGTGACGTTTCCCTTAATGCTCTTAGGGAGTCCCCAGAAGTATCTCTCCATTCGCTTGAATTCCGGGGTGACCATTGTCGGACACGTCAGGGCTAGTTTCAAAAATCTCCTGTTGTAACCATCAAGGTCGTTCCCAAGGGCCTTTAACTGCATGAATTCAATCTCCATCTTTTGTATTTCGGTTCTCGGACAATACTCCTCAATCATGGCACACTTAAATTCCTCCCATGTCGTAGCATACGCTTCATCAATGCCTTGTGCCTGTGCCATTGTGTTCCACCACGTGTGAAATGTCCCGTTCTTATTGATTAAAAACGTTCCATATTAATTGATTTCGTTGCGAGGTTTTGACCTCTATATGAGACGTTTTTCAAAGACTGCATTCATTTTTAAACAAACCATAACCTTTATTTCATCAATAAAGGTTTAAAAAGCTTTACGTAGATTATCAAATAATGATAATCTAAAATATCCTGTTTACACACGACCATTACATAATGGTTTACAATACAAATATGTTACAACAAAATAAGTTTCTTGAATGCAGTTTTTACACAATATCATACAAGCATGGACTCCAAATCTTGTCCTTATTTAAGTATGCGACAGCGGAAGCTCTTAATAATCACCTGAGAATAAACATGCTTAAAACGTCAACAAAAATGTTGGTGAGTTATAGGTTTAACCTATATATATCAAATCGTAACAATAGACCACAAGATTTCATATTTCAATACACATCCCATACATAGAGATAAAAATCATTCATATGGTGAACACCTGGTAACCGACAATAACAAGATGCATATATAAGAATATCCCCATCATTCCGGGACACCCTTCGGATATGATATAAATTTCGAAGTACTAAAGCATCCGGTACTTTGGATGGGGTTTGTTAGGCCCAATAGATCTATCTTTAGGATTCGTGTCAATTAGGGTGTCTGTTCCCTAATTCTTAGATTACCAGACTTAATAAAAAGGGGCATATTCGATTTCGATAATTCAACCATAGAATGTAGTTTCACGTACTTGTGTCTATTTTGTAAATCATTTATAAAACCTGCATGTATTCTCATCCCAAAAATATTAGATTTTAAAAGTGGGACTATAACTCACTTTCACAGATTTTTACTTCGTCGGGAAGTAAGACTTGGCCACTGGTTGATTCACGAACCTATAACAATATATACATATATATCAAAGTATGTTCAAAATATATTTACAACACTTTTAATATATTTTGATGTTTTAAGTTTATTAAGTCAGCTGTCCTCGTTAGTAACCTACAACTAGTTGTCCACAATTAGATGTACAGAAATAAATCGATAAATATTATCTTGAATCAATCCACGACCCAGTGTATACGTATCTCAGTATTGATCACAACTCAAACTATATATATTTTGGAATCAACCTCAACCCTGTATAGCTAACTCCAACATTCACATATAGAGTGTCTATGGTTGTTCCGAAATATATATAGATGTGTCGACATGATAGGTCGAAACATTGTATACGTGTCTATGGTATCTCAAGATTACATAATATATAATACAAGTTGATTAAGTTATGGTTGGAATAGATTTGTTACCAATTTTCACGTAGCTAAAATGAGAAAAATTATCCAATCTTGTTTTACCCATAACTTCTTCATTTTAAATCCGTTTTGAGTGAATCAAATTGCTATGGTTTCATATTGAACTCTATTTTATGAATCTAAACAAAAAAAGTATAGGTTTCTAGTCGGAAAAATAAGTTACAAGTCGTTTTTGTAAAGGTAGTCATTTCAGTCGAAAGAACGACGTCTAGATGACCATTTTAGAAAACATACTTCCACTTTGAGTTTAACCATAATTTTTGGATATAGTTTCATGTTCATAATAAAAATCATTTTCTCAGAATAACAACTTTTAAATCAAAGTTTATCATAGTTTTTAATTAACTAACCCAAAACAGCCCGCGGTGTTACTACGACGGCGTAAATCCGGTTTTACGGTGTTTTTCGTGTTTCCAGGTTTTAAATCATTAAGTTAGCATATCATATAGATATAGAACATGTGTTTAGTTGATTTTAAAAGTCAAGTTAGAAGGATTAACTTTTGTTTGCGAACAAGTTTAGAATTAACTAAACTATGTTCTAGTGATTACAAGTTTAAACCTTCGAATAAGATAGCTTTATATGTATGAATCGAATGATGTTATGAACATCATTACTACCTTAAGTTCCTTGGATGAACCTACTGGAAAAGGGAAAAATGGATCTAGCTTCAATGGATCCTTGGATGGCTCAAAGTTCTTGAAGCAAAATCATGACACGAAAACAAGTTCAAGTAAGATTATCACTTGAAATAAGATTGTTATAGTTATAGAAATTGAACCAAAGTTTGAATATGATTATTACCTTGTATTAGAATGATAACCTACTGTAAGAAACAAAGATTTCTTGAGGTTGGATGATCACCTTACAAGATTGGAAGTGAGCTAGCAAACTTGAAAGTATTCTTGATTTTATGAAACTAGAACTTTTGGAATTTATGAAGAACACTTAGAACTTGAAGATAGAACTTGAGAGAGTTCAATTAGATGAAGAAAATTGAAGAATGAAAGTGTTTGTAGGTGTTTTTGGTCGTTGGTCTATGGATTAGATATAAAGGATATGTAATTTTGTTTTCATGTAAATAAGTCATGAATGATTACTCATATTTTTGTAATCTTATGAGATATTTCATGCTAGTTGCCAAATGATGGTTCCCACATGTGTTAGGTGACTCACATGGGCTGCTAATAGCTGATCATTGGAGTGTATATACCAATAGTACATACATCTAAAAGCTGTGTATTGTACGAGTACGAATACGGGTGCATACGAGTAGAATTGTTGATGAAATTGAACGAGAATGTAATTGTAAGCATTTTTGTTAAGTAGAAGTATTTTGATAAGTGTATTGAAGTCTTTCAAAAGTGTATAAATACATATTAAAACACTACATGTATATACATTTTAACTGAGTCGTTAAGTCATCGTTAGTCGTTACATGTAAGTGTTGTTTTGAAACCTTTAGGTTAACGATCTTGTTAAATGTTGTTAACCCAATGTTTATAATAACAAAAGAGATTTTAAATTATTATATTATCATGATATTATGATGTACGAATATCTCTTAATATGATATATATACATTAAATGTCGTTACAACGATAAACGTTACATATATGTCTCGTTTCAAAATCATTAAGTTAGTAGTCTTGTTTTTACATATGTAGTTCATTGTTAATATAATTAATGATATGTTTACTTATCATAATATCATGTTAACTATATATATAACCATATATATGTCATCATATAGTTTTTTTTACAAGTTTTAACGTTCGTGAATCACCGGTCAACTTGGGTGGTCAATTGTCTATATGAAACCTATTTCAATTAATCAAGTCTTAACAAGTTTGATTGCTTAACATGTTGGAAACATTTAATCATGTAAACATCAATCTCAATTAATATATATAAACATGGAAAAGTTCGGGTCACTACAGTACCTACCCGTTAAATAAATTTCGTCCCGAAATTTTAAGCTGTTGAAGGTGTTGACGAATCTTCTGGAAATAGATGCGGGTATTTCTTCTTCATCTGATCTTCACGCTCCCAGGTGAACTCGGGTCCTCTACGAGCATTCCATCGAACCTTAACAATTGGTATCTTGTTTTGCTTAAGTCTTTTAACCTCACGATCCATTATTTCGACGGGTTCTTCGATGAATTGGAGTTTTTCGTTGATTTGGATTTCATCTAACGGAATAGTGAGATCTTCTTTAGCAAAACATTTCTTCAAATTCGAGACGTGGAAAGTGTTATGTACAGCCGCTAGTTGTTGAGGTAACTCAAGTCGGTAAGCTACTGGTCCGACACGATCAATAATCTTGAATGGTCCAATATACCTTGGATTTAATTTCCCTCGTTTACCAAATCGAACAACGCCTTTCCAAGGTGAAACTTTAAGCATGACCATCTCTCCAATTTCAAATTCTATATCTTTTCTTTTAATGTCAGCGTAGCTCTTTTGTCGACTTTGGGCGGTTTTCAACCGTTGTTGAATTTGGATGATCTTCTCGGTAGTTTCTTGTATAATCTCCGGACCCGTAATCTGTCTATCCCCCACCTCACTCCAACAAATCGGAGACCTGCACTTTCTACCATAAAGTGCTTCAAACGGCGCCATCTCAATGCTTGAATGGTAGCTGTTGTTGTAGGAAAATTCTGCTAACGGTAGATGTCGATCCCAACTGTTTCCGAAATCAATAACACATGCTCGTAGCATGTCTTCAAGCGTTTGTATCGTCCTTTCGCTCTGCCCATCAGTTTGTGGATGATAGGCAGTACTCATGTCTAGACGAGTTCCTAATGCTTGCTGTAATGTCTGCCAGAATCTTGAAATAAATCTGCCATCCCTATCAGAGATAATAGAGATTGGTATTCCATGTCTGGAGACGACTTCCTTCAAATACAGTCGTGCTAATTTCTCCATCTTGTCATCTTCTCTTATTGGTAGGAAGTGTGCTGATTTGGTGAGACGATCAACTATTACCCAAATAGTATCAAAACCACTTGCAGTCCTTGGCAATTTAGTGATGAAATCCATGGTAATGTTTTCCCATTTCCATTCCGGGATTTCGGGTTGTTGAAGTAGACCTGATGGTTTCTGATGCTCAGCTTTGACCTTAGAACACGTCAAACATTCTCCTACGTATTTAGCAATATCGGCTTTCATACCCGGCCACCAAAATGTTTCTTGAGATCCTTGTACATCTTCCCCGTTCCAGGATGTATTGAGTATCTGGTTTTATGAGCTTCTTTAAGTACCATTTCTCTCATATCTCCAAATTTTGGTACCCAAATCCTTTCAGCCCTATACCGGGTTCCGTCTTCCCGAATATTAAGATGCTTCTCCGATCCTTTGGGTATTTCATCCTTTAAATTTCCCTCTTTTAAAACTCCTTGTTGCGCCTCCTTTATTTGAGTAGTAATGTTATTATGAATCATTATATTCATAGATTTTACTCGAATGGGTTCTCTGTCCTTCCTGCTCAAGGCATCGGCTACCACATTTGCCTTCCCCGGGTGGTAACGAATCTCAAAGTCGTAATCATTCAATAATTCAATCCACCTACGCTGCCTCATATTCAGTTGTTTCTGATTAAATATGTGTTGAAGACTTTTGTGGTCGGTATATATAATACTTTTGACCCCATATAAGTAGTGCCTCCAAGTCTTTAATGCAAAAACAACCGCGCCTAATTCCAAATCATGCGTCGTATAATTTTGTTCGTGAATCTTCAATTGTCTAGACGCATAAGCAATCACCTTCGTTCGTTGCATTAATACACAACCGAGACCTTGCTTTGATGCATCACAATAAATCACAAAATCATCATTCCCTTCAGGCAATGACAATATAGGTGCCGTAGTTAGCTTTTTCTTCAATAACTGAAACGCTTTCTCTTGTTCATCATTCCATTCAAATTTCTTCCCTTTATGCGTTAATGCAGTCAAGGGTTTTGCTATTCTGGAAAAGTCTTGGATGAACCTTCTGTAGTAACCAGCTAGTCCTAAAAACTGGCGTATGTGTTTCGGAGTTTTCGGGTTTCCCACTTTTCAACAGTTTCTATCTTTGCCGGATCCACCTTAATACCTTCTTTGTTCACTATGTGACCAAGGAATTGAACTTCTTCCAACCAAAATGCACACTTTGAAAACTTAGCGTACAATTCTTCCTTCCTCAATACTTCTAACACCTTTCTCAAATGTTCACCGTGTTCTTGGTCATTCTTTGAGTAAATAAGTATGTCATCAATGAAAACAATGACAAACTTGTCAAGGTATGGTCCACACACTCGGTTCATAAGGTCCATGAACACAGCTGGTGCATTAGTTAAACCAAACGGCATGACCATAAACTCGTAATGACCGTAACGTGTTCTGAAAGCAGTCTTTGGAATATCATCTTCTTTCACCCGCATTTGATGATACCCGGAACGTAAGTCAATCTTTGAATAAACAGACGAGCCTTGTAGTTGATCAAATAAGTCGTCGATTCTCGGTAGTGGGTAGCGGTTCTTGATGGTAAGTTTGTTCAACTCTCGGTAGTCGATACACAACCTGAATGTACCATCTTTCTTCTTGACAAACAAAACAGGAGCTCCCCACGGTGATGTGCTTGGTCGAATGAAACCACGCTCTAAAAGTTCTTGTAATTGGCTTTGCAGTTCTTTCATCTCGCTGGGTGCGAGTCTGTAAGGAGCACGAGCTATTGGTGCAGCTCCTGGTACAAGATCTATTTGAAATTCAACGGATCGATGTGGGGGTAATCCCGGTAATTCTTTCGAAAATACATCGGGAAATTCTTTTGCAATGGGAACATCATTGATGCTCTTTTCTTCAGTTTGTACTTTCTCGACGTGTGCTAGAACAGCATAGCAACCTTTTCTTATTAGTTTTTGTGCCTTCAAATTACTAATAAGATGTAGCTTCGTGTTGCCCTTTTCTCCGTACACCATTAAGGGTTTTCCTTTTTCTCGTATAATGCGAATTGCATTTTTGTAACAAACGATCTCCGCTTTCACTTCTTTCAACCAGTCCATACCGATTATCACATCAAAACTCCCTAACTCTACTGGTATCAAATCAATCTTAAATGTTTCGCTAACCAGTTTAATTTCTCGATTCCGACATATATTATCTGCTGAAATTAATTTACCATTTGCTAATTCGAGTAAAAATTTACTATCCAAAGGCGTCAATGGACAACTTAATTTAGCACAAAAATCTCTACTCATATAGCTTCTATCCGCACCCGAATCAAATAAAACGTAAGCAGATTTATTGTCAATAAGAAACGTACCCGTAACAAGCTCCGGGTCTTCCTGTGCCTCTACCGCATTAATATTGAAAACTCTTCCACGGCCTTGTCCATTCGTGTTCTCCTGGTTCGGGCAATTTCTAATAATGTGGCCTGGTTTTCCACATTTATAACAAACTACATTGGCATAACTTGCTCCGACACTACTTGCTCCGCCATTACTCGTTCCGACACCATTTGTTCCTTTCGTTCTATTAACCCCTGGTCCGTAGACCTCACACTTCGCCGCGCTATGACCATTTCTTTTACACTTGTTGCAAAATTTGGTGCAGAACCCCGAGTGATTCTTTTCACACCTTTGGCATAGCTGCTTCTGATTGTTGTTGTTGTTGCGGTTATTATTGTTGTTGGGATGATTGTTGTAGTTGCTGTTGTTGTTGTTGTTGTTGTTGGGCCGTTTGTTGTAGTTGCGATTGATGTTGCGATTGTTGGGATAATTGTTGCGATTATTGTTGTAATTGCTGTTGTTGTTGTATTGGTGATTCTTATCACCGTTTTCCTCCCACTTTCTTTTGACTTGCTTCACATTGGCCTCTTCAGCAGTCTGTTCTTTAATTCTTTCTTCAATCTGGTTCACTAGTTTGTGAGCCATTCTACATGCCTGTTGTATGGAGGCGGGCTCGTGTGAACTTATATCTTCTTGGATTCTTTCCGGTAATCCTTTCACAAACGCGTCGATCTTCTCTTCCTCATCTTCGAATGCTCCCGGACACAATAGGCACAATTCTGTGAATCGTCTTTCGTACGTGGTAATATCAAATCCTTGGGTTCGTAACCCTCTAAGTTCTGTCTTGAGCTTATTGACCTCGGTTCTGGGACGGTACTTCTCATTCATCAAGTGCTTGAATGCTGACCACGGTAGTGCGTACGCATCATCTTGTCCCACTTGCTCTAGATAGGTATTCCACCATGTTAACGCAGAACCTGTGAAGGTATGCGTAGCGTACTTCACTTTGTCCTCTTCAGTACACTTACTTATGGCAAACACCGATTCAACCTTCTCGGTCCACCGTTTCAATCCGATCGGTCCTTCGGTTCCATCAAATTCCAAAGGTTTGCAGGCAGTGAATTCTTTGTAGGTGCATCCTACACGATTTCCTGTACTGCTAGATCCAAGGTTATTGTTGGTATGTAGCGCAGCCTGTACTGCGGCTATGTTTGAAGCTAGAAAAGTACGGAATTCCTCTTCATTCATATTCACGGTGTGTCGAGTAGTCGGTGCCATTTCCTTCAAAATAGTTAAATGGAACAAGTTAATCATACAGAATATTAAGAGTAGTTAATAGTATTTCGTAGCATAATATGAACTCATTTATAAAAGCTTTTTCTTCATATTAGCGTTTTATAAGTTTAAATTCGGGTAGTACCTACCCGTTAAGTTCATACTTAGTAGCTAATATACAATTCAACTACTACAATTCTATATGAAAAACTGATTATAATAATATTTCGCGTTCAAACTTTTATACAATATTTTACAAACTTACAATACCGCTTATTTTACATAAAGCATGAAATATAGCACACAATAACTTTGATACAAGATAGTTGTGAAGACAATTCTAGCTAGTACACAAGTCGTTCAGCAAAGGCAATAAAGACACGTAATTCATACGTCCAGAAACAAGTCATGCATTCTGGTTTTACTAGGACTACTTCCCATCCTTGGTCTTGTGCAACATAACCGTTATGGCCGTTGATAAGACAGCGTGTTGTAACGTCATCAAAGGGACGAGGGTTACGTAATGTCCAACAGTCCCGTAATAATCTAAAAACCTCATTTCTTACCCCAATTACCGACTCCGTCACTTGTGGAAACGTTTTGTTTAATAGTTGTAGCCCGATGTTCTTGTTCTCACTTTGGTGAGAAGCGAACATTACTAATCCGTAAGCATAACATGCTTCTTTATGTTGCATGTTAGCCGCTTTTTCTAAATCACGAAGTCCAATATTCGGATATATTGAGTCAAAATAATTTCTTAACCCGTTGCGTAAAATAGCATTTGGGTTCCCCGCAATATATGCGTCAAAGTAAACACATCGTAACTTTTGGGTTTCCCAATGTGATATCCCCCATCTTTCAAACGAAAGTCTCTTATAAACCAAGACATTCTTGGAACGTTCTTCGAATGTCTTACAAACTGATCTCGCCTTAAATAGTTGTGCCGAAGAATTCTGGCCGACTCTAGACAAGATTTCATCAATCATGTCTCCGGGTAGGTCTCTTAAAATATTGGGTTGTCTATCCATTTTGTGTTTTTAAACTGTAAAATAGACAAGAGTTAGATTCATAAAAAAAAATACTTATTAATACAAGCAATTTTTACATATATCAATAAGCATAAGAACACTATATTACATATATTACACCACACGAATACAACTATCTTATTCCGACTCGCTCGTTTCTTCTTCTTCGGTTTTGGTTCGTTTTGCCAAGTTTCTAGGGATATATGATGTTCCCCTAATACGAGCCGTCGTTGTCCACATTGGTTTAGAAAAACCTGGTGGTTTAGAGGTTCCCGGGTCATTGTTACAACTTAAGGACTTCGGGGGTTGACGATACATATAAAGTTCATCGGGGTTGGAATTAGATTTCTCTATTTTTATGCCCTTTCCCTTATTATTTTCTTTTGCCTTTTTAAATTCAGTTGAGGTAATTTCTATAACATCATCGGAATTCTCGTCGGAATCCGATTCATCGGAGAATTGGTAATCCTCCCAATATTTTGCTTCCTTGGAGGAAACACCATTGACCATAATTAACTTTGGTCGGTTGGTTGAGGATTTTCTTTTACTTAACCGTTTTATTATTTCCCCCACCGGTTCTATTTCTTCATCCGGTTCCGATTCTTCTTCCGGTTCCGATTCTTCTTCCGGTTCCGACTCTTCTTCCGGTTCCTCTTCGGGAACTTGTGAATCAGTCCACAAATCATTCCAATTTACATTTGACTCTTCATTATTATTAGGTGAGTCAATGGGACTTGTTCTAGAGGTAGACATCTATCACATAATATCAAACACGTTAAGAGATTAATATATCACATAATATTTATATGTTAAAAATATATAGTTTCCAACAAAAATGTTAAGCAATCATTTTTAAAGAAAACACGGTCGAAGTCCAGACTCACTAATGCATCCTAACAAACTCGATAAGACACACTAATGCAAATTTTCTGGTTCTCTAAGACCAACGCTCGGATACCAACTGAAATGTCCCGTTCTTATTGATTAAAAACGTTCCATATTAATTGATTTCGTTGCGAGGTTTTGACCTCTATATGAGACGTTTTTCAAAGACTGCATTCATTTTTAAACAAACCATAACCTTTATTTCATCAATAAAGGTTTAAAAAGCTTTACGTAGATTATCAAATAATGATAATCTAAAATATCCTGTTTACACACGACCATTACATAATGGTTTACAATACAAATATGTTACAACAAAATAAGTTTCTTGAATGCAGTTTTTACACAATATCATACAAGCATGGACTCCAAATCTTGTCCTTATTTAAGTATGCGACATCGGAAGCTCTTAATAATCACCTGAGAATAAACATGCTTAAAACGTCAACAAAAATGTTGGTGAGTTATAGGTTTAACCTATATATATCAAATCGTAACAATAGACCACAAGATTTCATATTTCAATACACATCCCATACATAGAGATAAAAATCATTCATATGGTGAACACCTGGTAACCGACAATAACAAGATGCATATATAAGAATATCCCCATCATTCCGGGACACCCTTCGGATATGATATAAATTTCGAAGTACTAAAGCATCCGGTACTTTGGATGGGGTTTGTTAGGCCCAATAGATCTATCTTTAGGATTCGTGTCAATTAGGGTGTCTGTTCCCTAATTCTTAGATTACCAGACTTAATAAAAAGGGGCATATTCGATTTCGATAATTCAACCATAGAATGTAGTTTCACGTACTTGTGTCTATTTTGTAAATCATTTATAAAACCTGCATGTATTCTCATCCCAAAAATATTAGATTTTAAAAGTGGGACTATAACTCACTTTCACAGATTTTTACTTCGTCGGGAAGTAAGACTTGGCCACTGGTTGATTCACGAACCTATAACAATATATACATATATATCAAAGTATGTTCAAAATATATTTACAACACTTTTAATATATTTTGATGTTTTAAGTTTATTAAGTCAGCTGTCCTCGTTAGTAACCTACAACTAGTTGTCCACAATTAGATGTACAGAAATAAATCGATAAATATTATCTTGAATCAATCCACGACCCAGTGTATACGTATCTCAGTATTGATCACAACTCAAACTATATATATTTTGGAATCAACCTCAACCCTGTATAGCTAACTCCAACATTCACATATAGAGTGTCTATGGTTGTTCCGAAATATATATAGATGTGTCGACATGATAGGTCGAAACATTGTATACGTGTCTATGGTATCTCAAGATTACATAATATATAATACAAGTTGATTAAGTTATGGTTGGAATAGATTTGTTACCAATTTTCACGTAGCTAAAATGAGAAAAATTATCCAATCTTGTTTTACCCATAACTTCTTCATTTTAAATCCGTTTTGAGTGAATCAAATTGCTATGGTTTCATATTGAACTCTATTTTATGAATCTAAACAAAAAAAGTATAGGTTTCTAGTCGGAAAAATAAGTTACAAGTCGTTTTTGTAAAGGTAGTCATTTCAGTCGAAAGAACGACGTCTAGATGACCATTTTAGAAAACATACTTCCACTTTGAGTTTAACCATAATTTTTGGATATAGTTTCATGTTCATAATAAAAATCATTTTCTCAGAATAACAACTTTTAAATCAAAGTTTATCATAGTTTTTAATTAACTAACCCAAAACAGCCCGCGGTGTTACTACGACGGCGTAAATCCGGTTTTACGGTGTTTTTCGTGTTTCCAGGTTTTAAATCATTAAGTTAGCATATCATATAGATATAGAACATGTGTTTAGTTGATTTTAAAAGTCAAGTTAGAAGGATTAACTTTTGTTTGCGAACAAGTTTAGAATTAACTAAACTATGTTCTAGTGATTACAAGTTTAAACCTTCGAATAAGATAGCTTTATATGTATGAATCGAATGATGTTATGAACATCATTACTACCTTAAGTTCCTTGGATGAACCTACTGGAAAAGGGAAAAATGGATCTAGCTTCAATGGATCCTTGGATGGCTCAAAGTTCTTGAAGCAAAATCATGACACGAAAACAAGTTCAAGTAAGATTATCACTTGAAATAAGATTGTTATAGTTATAGAAATTGAACCAAAGTTTGAATATGATTATTACCTTGTATTAGAATGATAACCTACTGTAAGAAACAAAGATTTCTTGAGGTTGGATGATCACCTTACAAGATTGGAAGTGAGCTAGCAAACTTGAAAGTATTCTTGATTTTATGAAACTAGAACTTTTGGAATTTATGAAGAACACTTAGAACTTGAAGATAGAACTTGAGAGAGTTCAATTAGATGAAGAAAATTGAAGAATGAAAGTGTTTGTAGGTGTTTTTGGTCGTTGGTCTATGGATTAGATATAAAGGATATGTAATTTTGTTTTCATGTAAATAAGTCATGAATGATTACTCATATTTTTGTAATCTTATGAGATATTTCATGCTAGTTGCCAAATGATGGTTCCCACATGTGTTAGGTGACTCACATGGGCTGCTAATAGCTGATCATTGGAGTGTATATACCAATAGTACATACATCTAAAAGCTGTGTATTGTACGAGTACGAATACGGGTGCATACGAGTAGAATTGTTGATGAAATTGAACGAGAATGTAATTGTAAGCATTTTTGTTAAGTAGAAGTATTTTGATAAGTGTATTGAAGTCTTTCAAAAGTGTATAAATACATATTAAAACACTACATGTATATACATTTTAACTGAGTCGTTAAGTCATCGTTAGTCGTTACATGTAAGTGTTGTTTTGAAACCTTTAGGTTAACGATCTTGTTAAATGTTGTTAACCCAATGTTTATAATAACAAAAGAGATTTTAAATTATTATATTATCATGATATTATGATGTACGAATATCTCTTAATATGATATATATACATTAAATGTCGTTACAACGATAAACGTTACATATATGTCTCGTTTCAAAATCATTAAGTTAGTAGTCTTGTTTTTACATATGTAGTTCATTGTTAATATAATTAATGATATGTTTACTTATCATAATATCATGTTAACTATATATATAACCATATATATGTCATCATATAGTTTTTTTTACAAGTTTTAACGTTCGTGAATCACCGGTCAACTTGGGTGGTCAATTGTCTATATGAAACCTATTTCAATTAATCAAGTCTTAACAAGTTTGATTGCTTAACATGTTGGAAACATTTAATCATGTAAACATCAATCTCAATTAATATATATAAACATGGAAAAGTTCGGGTCACTACAACGTGAGCGCGCCGTCAGATAGCGTGCAAGAAGCAAATTTGGTTTTGCTGTCCTCCGAACAGTTGCTAACTCGGAATACTGATTCAAGTTTCTCGAACCATCTGGTGAGACCAACCGGTCCCTCGGTTCCACTGAAGTTATGTGGTTTACAGCTCTGGAATTCCTTGTAAGTACACCCATTTCGAACGAGTGGGATAACCGGTGGTGGTGGCAGTGGAGCTTGGAGGTTTCTTTCTGCTAGGACTGCGGCTACACGTTCTTGGATCATCTCTTCAATTTGAGCAGCAGTAGGTGTGGATCGATGGTTAGCCATGGTGTTCTATACAAACATTTTGACTCAAGTCAAAATCCAACATTCAATATATAATAATATAGTATATAACAACCAACATGGAATCAAAACATCACATGTTATTAAATAACGCATCTAGGTACAAATACCACAGAATCATCATACAGTAATGTAAATAGAACATCGTGTGAGAATTTAAATAACGCAAAGTTCCATTAATAATAATAAGTTCCATACATCTGAATAAGTCCGTACAATACATGAGTAATACAATAAACTATAACTAGATTACATAACGAAATCTAAATACAAAAGTCCTACAGTGAAGGTGGGTAAAGGATGTCTAAAACCTGAGCCAACTGCTCCTCGAGCTCAGTAACTCGAGCTCGGAGGGTCTCTACCTCCCTTGTCAATTCCTTGACAGTGGGAGTTGGTGGGGCAGGCGGTGCTGGTGGTGCAGGTGGGGCCGGTAGAGCGGGTGGTGCTGGTGGAGCGGGTGGTACAGACCGCACGAAGTGGGGTGCAGATGTCCCGGCTCCAGAAATAGTCAGCACGTAACGAGGTGTCTTACGTATGAGTGGGTCGGCAGGCTACGGCACAAGCCGCTTACGGGCAGTAACCCTCCGACGCCGACCAAAAGCGTCAGTGAAAGCACGACCTCCATTCACCTCTGGAATAACGGTGCCATCAGGACAGTACCGCTTCTTTGGCGGGGTGGAGGATGCCTGTATAGGTATATCAGCAGGGTCCTCGTCGTCACTGGAGTCTGATGGAGAATCATCTGATGAAGAATCGGCGGATGATGAGTCATCTGAATCATGTGGTGGTGACACGGGTGGCTGAACTGGCAGTCCAAAGGCGGCCAACATCTCTCTGTGTCTGAATGGTGGAATTGGCACTAAACGTCCATCTGGAGCGCGTCGGCACAGCATGCGCATATGGTTACGGAATGGCCCTTCCCCGAACTCCGCGGGGATCACAACACCACCAATGCGGGGCTGTGACTCCGGGGGTCCGGGAGCAGACGGAGCTGGAATCTCCGCAAGGTCCGTGTGTCCGTCAATAGTAGCCACTGGTGCAGGCTCTAACAACCCGTCCTTATCCACCTGGACGAAGTCATCAACGTCTGGTCCATTGCGAGGTACTGACCTAGATATGTCATGAATGACTCCAAATAATATCTTTAAAATGAGCAAATGCCCAGCGGAAGATATCTTTCATACCTGAGAATAAACATGCTTAAAAGTGTCAACCAAAAGGTTGATGAGTTCATAGGTTTATCATAACAATCATTTCAATATGTTAATAGACCACAAGATTTCATATTCATAAACATTTTAATAAAAATATTCTAAGTGGTTGAGCACTTGGTAACCATACTTAACATTTAATCAACGTCGCATATTCCCTTTATTATGAAATCTCACTACACCGTACCAAGTATAGTCACCAAAACGAAGTACTGTACAACCGTTGAATACTGGTCGTCCAGTCCGGTTGGGGTTGTCAGGCCCGATAGATCTATCAACAGGATTCGCGTTTACAATACCCATGTAAATAGTAGTTACCAAGCTACAGGGAAATATGCCAGTGGTACAACTCAACGTAGAATGTATTTTTAAGTACTTGTGTCTATTTCGTAAACATTTCTAAAAGCAGTGCATGTATTCTCAGCCCAAAAATATATATTGCAAAAGCAATTAAAAAGGGAGCAAATGAAACTAACCTATGTATTTTGTAGTAAAAATACATATTACAAAACTGAACAATGCAGGGTTGACCTCGAATTCACGAACCTATATCATTTATGTATAGATTAACACACATAATTGTAATTAAACGAATTTATATACTATTTGTTATTTTAGTAATTTATATGTTTCATTAATAACTTAATTAACTATTTTTATTCCATACACTTTAGATACATAATTAGTATTGCTTATAAAAATATTAATATATTTAAGTCATATATGTTTAAATATATTTATATAACAAATATTTATTTGGTGAATTAACATTAATAATAATAATTAAAAGGTGTATTTGTTTAAAAATAATAATACTAATAATAATAATTTTGATAAAAATGATATTTTTTTCTAATACTGATAATAATACTAAAAATGATAACAATAATAAAAATAATAGTAATATTCATAAAAATAATAATGATAATAAAAGTACTAATACTTAAAAATAATATAACCCTAATATTAATAATGATAATGATTATAATAATAATAATATTCATAAAATTAATGATATTACTAATAATAATATTAATGATAATAATAATACGAATTAATATTTTATTTTATTCATAACTTATATTATCGTAATTATAATCGTACTTATAACTTTTCTTCTCGGTTATACATATACAAATACCTTAACTATAATCATAACCATATTCATTTTCATGTTATTAGTTCGATTTGGATTTGTTAATACACACAAGTCTTTTCATATTAAAGATCAAATTGATAACTTTAGGCTTAAAGTTTATACCTTCGGTTAAACGAATGAACAAGTTTAGCGAGCCCGTCTAATAACCAAAACGAGCCCAAGGCCCAACACCTTTAAATGTTTATTATAATAATTCTCTCATGAGTCTAGGAAGCCCAAGATGACAAGCCCAATTTAATAGTCCATTTGTTTTCATTAAACAACCCATCTAATAGTCCATTTAAGGTTTGTGTTAGGTTTATGTTGAGACTAGAAGGCCACGTACAGGAGCAACCGACAATTCCTGTTCTTCCCTGCTCACAATCGATCCTCATCATAATCATCTTTAATATCATCATCAATAATATTATCATAATCGTATCATCTTCTTCCTTCGCCATCATCATCATATTCATCATTTTTCGTTACAATCATCATCCTTCATCATCATCGTGTATAATCTTATTACTGTTGTGGAAAGCAGGATAGGAAACAGCAGCACTAGCGAGTAAAGACATAGCAGTATCCAGTAGCAGTAACCGTCGAGCAACAACGCTGTTTGATTATTGTGTTTTGAGGTTGTTAACAGAAGAAGAAACAAGAAAACAGAATAGTTTGTAGGTTCTTCTTTTAGGTTGGGTTGATCACGATTAGAAAAACAGAAACACAGTAAGCAAACGGGTTTGGGGATCGATTCACACAATAGAGAGAAACAGTGAACAAGCATTAAGATTTGAATAGAATAAGCTTGGTTTTTGAATGAATAGTCAATGGTTATGGTGGATTGAGCTTTATGGTTGAAATAGAAGCATCGAGCAATAATAGTGAAGCTTTAATGGTTTTTCGAGGGTGATTATTCATGACAAGAAACAAAAAGAGAGAACACAGGTCGTGGTGGTTAAGTTGACAGCGGTTACATTGGAGGTCAATGGTGGTGATAGGAGATGATTGTAGTGGTGGTTTCCGGTTCACTTGTATAGAAACATAAAACGAATTAAAGATGATGATAGTGGTTTAAGTGGGTTTCGATTATGGGTCTGATCGATAGGGGTTATTTTGGGCTGAGTATCGAGCAAGCGAAAGGTAATAGCAGTTGATGACTCATAGTGGTGGTGTTTGTTTGGGTTACACGATAGTAGAAGAATTGATGATGGTTTTGAATAAGTTGCAAAAGGTTCATGGGGGTGAATCATATGGTGGTGTGATGTAGGAAGGAAGATATCATGTGCAGAAATTAGATAAAAGGAGTTGTTGATGTGGGTGTTGGTGTTACTCGAATGGTACAAGTAGTCGATGAAGGTTCTCAGTTGCTTACAGTGGCCAAAGATATCTTTTTGGGCTGGGTTCTTATGACAGCAAAACAAGGAAGATGAAAGAGTTTAAATGGCAAAGAAATAATACTAAAAGTGATGGTTATGATGCATATACGATTCATTATTATATATAGACATATAAGTATAGAGGTATTAATAGTTGAAAGTAAACAAATGAACTGGTGATGAATGATTGGTGTTGTTCCATATGCATGTATGTAATTTTAATTTTTTTTTAAATGGTGGATGATGGTTTTTAATTCGACTAACACAGTAGGAGAGATATAAATCAAATAGGTTTCATTGATTAGGACAGAAGCAACATTTAGAAAATATCTTGTATATGCATTTGTATTGATGCATGCATATTTGACTATAAAGAAAAGAAACAAAATAAGATATCGATATAAACATAAATGTATGTATGCATAAACGAGTAAAAGAAACAAATCACAAACTTGCCCCACTAAAACGTGTACAGCTCATCAAATCAAACCAAAACCTATACTAATTAACCTCATCTTAATATTTGGAATATATATATATATATATATATATATATATATATATATATATATATATATATATGAATTATTAATTTTGTTAAGAAAAATAAATCTTAAACTAAGAAATTAAAAACATTTAGCAACCCTAAAGTTGATGTAACCCACCTACGCACTAACATTTATTTTTATAATCTCATGTGATAGTAGTTAAATTTTTCTACATCACAATCGTATGTCAAACGAGTTTTACTGTTGTTTACTGAATAAATTCAAAACCCTATTTATTTATTCTATATACAATATTTATATAGATATAGACATGTTTTAAATAATAATTATTATATATTGCTTTATTTTACATATTTAATTCTAATATAATATATTTCAAATTATTGTTTATATATATTTAAATATATACATATCTATTTACAAGTAATTGTTCGTGAATCGTCGGGAATGGTCAAAGGGTATTTGCATATATAATAACAGTTCAAAGTTTTCAAGACCCAACCTAACAGACTTTTTCTTATCGCATTAAAGATATTAAATCATATCGAGAGTTTGGTTCAAAATTAGTCGAAATTTTTTGGGTCGTGACAGTACCTACCCGTTAAAGAAATTTCGTTCCGAAATTTGAGTGAGGTGGTCATGACTAACAATAAAAATGTTTTCATGACGAATATGAGTTGATAAATGGAGTTTTATCATTATTGACTAATATAGATAAAACGATTCGATTAGGTGAAGCGTACGAGTGAAGCTATCACAAAAGATTGAGATAGAGATTTAACTTTTGACATAGTCACGGCGGGTTTTCGGAATTCAGGGGATTTAGAGAAAATCTTCGTAATAAGATTTGATTCTTCGGTAATTAAAGAAATTAGGATCCGCTTTAAATGCGATCATCTGTTTTGATTGCTCTATCGAATATTTCACTATAAATCCACTCCCTTCGTTCCCTTTTATATTTTGGAGTCCCATCCTTTTGTTTTCCTCTTCCCAACTTTAAGTCAAGCGAATAATGATCCAGAATTCGTAAGTATTAAGTTTCGAATGAACATGACTAATGTTCTAAGAGAGATTGTAATAGCACAATCTTAGCTGGTTAAATTACCAGAATTTAAAAGAAAAGATAGAACTATCAAGAAAATATGTTCTTCATATGTTTAGGGATTAGATCGAATGTAAGAGTCGTGTAACATGGCACATGATGATGTTAGGGTCTGTGAATCATCACGTCTCATTAGAAACTCAGCATGACTTACTGTAATATAATCATGTTGGCCAAGCGTCATTATATTATACTAACCCATGCTTCAATTCCCAACACTTCTTCACAATTCATTCATAATTTATACTTAGATTTTACAGAAGTTTTCAATATAATAGAATACAAAAAACACGAAGAAATAGATAATTTTGGACAAGAATATTTATAAAAATATCCTCATAAATATTGAAGATATTTATGATGATATTTTGGAATTTCTAAGTTCAAAAGTTGATGAAGAAAAAAAATTTCGCAAGATTTTGACATGAACTCGGAGCAAGATATTCTCTAAAGTTTTCATCAGATCCAGAATTACCTGGATTCTTTGAATTTAGGGTTTGGTCCTTGTATTTGTTCTTTGTTTCCTTCATAGTTAGCTCAATCCGTTTTTCAGTACCAAATTTTCTATCGAGCGTTCCTAGCACTCCCTTCTTTATCTTCAAACTTTTGGCCGTTTAGACCATCTTCCATTTTTTTTTTTCTGTTTCCTCTGCATTTAATGTTACGATATCTAGATCATCGGTTATCAATCCGAGGTGGTTTCAGGAGAATTGTGTTTTTAGATGATTAAACGCTGATGGTAATATGGTGGAATATGAAAGTTTCACCGGTAATAATAAAAGAGCACTCATATATATCAAGGTTATGATAAGGTTGTTTCGAAAGAAAGATCAAAATTGTCTTGTTGGAGCTGTGACAAAATTTGCTACTTTGAAAAAGAACTGCAAAGTTATTTTGGGTAATAATAACACTAAAGGAATTAGCACAGCTACTTATTAAACGTTTACTCAGTTTCCGAGAGTTTTTCAGATGCATAACTATAGGCATCATTCTTTCCTTTCGTGGATGAGGTGTGGTTGCTTTATCCTCTCGTTTGAGGTGTTTTCAAGAATCATGAAAGGTTTGAATGCAGATTGTAATTGCCAAGATACAAATGAAGTTTAAAATGAAATCAAGTGGCAAACTTGAAGAAATGTTTAGTTTCATATGTTATAATCAATATTTTAATTCATTTTAATTGTCCAATATTATTAGTCCACAGTCGATAGTCCAATAGTTCATATATAGTTTAATATATATATTCGAATTAATTAATACGTTTCGTGACCCGTATACGTCTCAGACTCGATCAAAACTCAAACTGTATATATTATTGTAGAATCAACCTGAATCCTGTATAGCTAACTCCTGCATTACTGCATATAGAGTGTCTATGGTTATTCCAAATAATATATATAGATGCGTCGATATGATATGTCAAAACCTTGTATACGTGTCCCGATATTTAAAGTGCGTAAAAATAAATAACAGAAATTAAATGACGATAAATAAAATTGCGAGAATGTAAATTGCAATAAATAAAATGTAATCAGTTAGCTACGAACAATTAGCTAGGAACAGTTAGCGTGAATTCTTAACAACATTTTTCTCGTAGTTAATTTGTTTGTTTCTAACAAGTTTCATTTTGTCCAGTGTTTTCTTCATTATGCCACTTGTTGGATTCCGACAGGTCAAAATCCAAATATGAAATTTGAATGGAAATGGTTATTCTGTGGTGAACGGATTCATATATCTGTGGATGTAAGTAGGATAGGAAATGACTGTTGAATCAGATTCGACGAATGTACAATGTAACTTATTAAGATGAAATCTAATTATTCCTCGGGTATTACCTACCCGTTAAAAAAAATTTCACCATTAATATTTTGTACAAAAGAACTTTTAATTACACTCTTTATGAAAACATATATACATATATATTTTCTTCAGATGAAATCATGAATTTAAATGAGTTAATATGATATTAATCTCATTTGCTTTTCGGTTTGAGCTAGAATAATAAATCTCTAAAACTTTTTGAAACCACATATTCTTCGCAGAATATCAATGAAGTTATGGATCAATACTTCATCGTTCATTATTGTTGGTACTCCTTGGTATCTATGGTGGGTATGATGTTGATGTTCGAGGTATAGATTGTGAAATTGAGGTTTGCAGTGCGGATTTGGTTGTTGTGGAAGGTGGTACTGGTTATGCTGCTGGTGCTGCTTCTGGCTTTTGTAACCTTCGCACCATATTTTCTAAAGCCACTACCCGAGCGCGAAGCTCGTTGACTTCTTCTATTACACCGGGGTGACTGTCGGTTCAGACGAGCGGATAAATAAAATCTAAAATTTGATGTAATATATAATCGTGACGAGATACTCTGGAAATAAGGGAGAAAATGGTGTTCCGAACAGGTTCGTCGGTAAGTGCTTCAGGTTCTTCACCCAGAGGTGAATTCGGTTGGTGAAAGGGATCACCTTCTTCTTGCCTCCAATGATTAAGTAGGCTACGAACCCATCCCCAATTCATCCAGAATTGGTGATGACTAATTGGTTGATCCATTCCGGTTGCACTGTCTTCGGAGCTTGAGTCGAAATCCATATCGGAATAGCTGTTGAAATCTAAGGAATTTGAACTAGTTGCGAGTTCCGTCTTGTACGGTTAGATAAAGGATTTTCGATATGAGATGATTTTTGGATATCGGATGATATTCCAATTATATAGAATACCTAAATATAGTACAGAAGATCCCGTATATTACGGTGGGAATTAAGGAAACGTGTCAGACAAGACTTAATGTGATGGGATATGAATATTAATGTGATGGGATATGAATTTATCTGTACATCATCTATGCAATAATTGCAATAAGACTTGTTGAGACTGACAATGATAAGTAGATATTTTTTTTTTTGACAAATGGTGGTAAGCAAACACTTTTAACATGTAGAACAGGTTCAAGTCTAGACTCATTAACATAACCTAACAACTACTAGGTTGAAGTCCAGACTCATTAATGCATCCTAACAACTACTAGTTAGACACACTAATGCAAGACCTGGTTCTCTACGACCACCGCTCTGATACCAACTCTAACAACCCGTCCTTATCCACCTGGACGAAGTCATCAATGTCTGGTCCATTGCGAGGTACTGACCTAGATATGTCATGAATGACTCCAAATAATATCTTTAAAATGAGCAAATGCACAGCGGAAGATTTCTTTCATACCTGAGAATAAACATGCTTAAAAGTGTCAACCAAAAGGTTGATGAGTTCATAGGTTTATCATAACAATCATTTCAATATGTTAATAGACCACAAAATTTCATATTCATAAACAATTTAATAAAAATATTCTAAGTGGTTGAGCACTTGGTAACCATACTTAACATTTAATCAACGTCGCATATTCCCTTTATTATGAAATCTCACTACACCGTACCAAGTATAGTCACCGAAACGAAGTACTGTACAACCGTTGAATACTGGTCGTCCAGTCCGGTTGGGGTTGTCAGGCCCGATAGATCTATCAACAGGATTCGCGTTTACAATGTAGCGACCCGACCAAATCGTCATTGACGACGCCGTCTACTTAGGTCCCGTTACGTGGTCATAAGTCTTTAAAACAACGTTTGACCAAAAGATATGTCGCATTCATTTCAAATGTAAAGGTTGTTCAAGTTTTACAAGAATAGTTCCACCACAAGTTACGATACAAAGTTTTAAGTACAAATGAAACTTATGCGACACAATTTAAAAGTATCCAAAAGACGCTCCATGTATGCATGTATACTCGACATCCAATGCAAGTATCAAAATAATGAGCGGAAGCATGTATCATGTATCGTTCAAGGACCTGAGAAAAACATAGAAATCTGTCAACGAAAACGTTGGTGAAATCATAGGTTTAAGTAAGTAAGTACAAGTGAACCACAAGATTTGCATCAATGAAATAATAGTAATACATTCCAAAAGTTTGTTTCACGAGCACCCAATTATCAAAGCTTAACATTCCATCCATTGTATACCCCATCCATAGTGCTAGAACAAACACTGATTCTCGAAAATATATTTCATCCGTAGACGGTAGCGAACCGTCAAAGATGAGGGTTGTCAACCCATATGGCCATATAACATAAGTTCTCGCTTACACCCGGCAAGTGTAACTAATGATAATCGAATTGAGGATTTTTGTTCTAAACTCGTATGTAGAATGTTTGTTTTCCCGTTCTTGTGTTCACTTAGTTCAAAAGAATCGTTTATGTTTTCTCATCCCAAATATAAGTTCAAAAAGAGTAAAAGTGGGACTATGATCTCACCTTGAGTGCACGTACGAAAAGTACTTCACAAAATAACGTGTGCAAAGGATAGTGCTAGTCTTGACCTAAACAAATAGGTCGTATCAATAACGGTAAACACGATAGGTCAAGATGTTCAATTAGTCCTATGGCTCGTTACGACTCGATTATGTAGCATGTGAAATCAAATTGTCAAGTTTCATGCAAGGTACAAGTATATAAACAAGTTAGGAAGGTTGCATACTCATTTGGTTAAGTTTGACAAAAAGTCAAACTTTGGTCGGTCAAAGTCAACGAAAAAGTCAACACGTTCGGGTCGTGTCCCGAACTATTTTTCTGAGGTTTTTAATCATGTATGAGCATGTTAGGACAAGTTACATGTGAATCGGAGGTGCGTAGCATAGCAAACATTATTCGAAAATTGACCAAGTTGGACAGACCCAAATGGCGCGCCGCGCGCGTATATGGCGCGCCGCGCCATTACCTGTGCAGAGAATTCTGGCAGTTTTTAAGTTTTATGCACGAACCTAACTTCAAACAATCACCATTTATGATCCGCAAACAATCAAGACAAGTATCTTATACCGTTGGGAAGGTAATTTGACGAGGAAAACAACTAAACACATTTCATCAATCAATCTACCTATTACAACAACCAAAACCGCATCTAATGCTTAACATTAACCGCATACAAGTTCATAAATGCAATTCAATGATTCGGGCAACCAATTTACATGAATGATATGCCGTTTCGAAGGTAATCAAGCATACAATCCAACTAAACACTTACCAATAATAATCCATGGCATTCAATGCATCAAAAGTCCATTTCAAGTTCATCAAACCCTAACTCAAATTCACCAAAATCAATAATCAAGTTCATGAAGTTTTCTAAGGCAACCTACACATCAAATTGAAGCTAGTGATGCTAGTAACACAATTAAAACACCAACTTTTAACATCTAACAACATATGATCATCCAAAATTCAAGAACAACACACCAAAATTCAAGTTCATGCTAGTTACACTAAAACAACGAGATCGAGCATATAAATCATATATTCATGTTAGACTTGAGCCATAGACACTAATTAACACTTTTATAAGTTAAAAACATCAAGAACACAAAATCTAGTGATTTTAGAAAGTTACCCAAATGAGATGAAGTTGGTACCAAAATGAAGAGGATGAAGAGAGGATCACGAATATGTAATTTATTTGGTTGCTAGCTCCTTAATCCGGATTTAGATGATGAATGAATGAATTTGGAAATTGGGTGTGTTCTTGCTAGAGAGAAAGAGAGAGAGAGTGAGAGATGGTTGAATGGTGGTAATTGGGGTAGACTAGGTGACCTAGTCAACTAGTTTGCCCCGTGTCAATTTTAGTCCCTCGAGTTTGTAGTCGGGTGCGGAAAATACCTAAACGGAATATTTTAAAACGCGTATTAACGGGAGATGTTGTAAACATATAACGGAGTTTAAATTAGTATAACGGAAAAGAAAACGAAAAAAGGTGGGATGTTACATTACCTACTCCTTAAAAGAAATTTCGTCCCGAAATTTAAGTAGGCGTAGTAGTCGTTGTTTCTTCCTCGAGATCTTGCGTTTCTGAATTCACAAATAGATGAGGATACTTCCTTTGCATTTGATCTTGTCTTTCCCAAGTAAACTCGGGTCCTCTTTTGGCATTCCAACGAACCTTGACAATCGGGATTCGGCTTTGTTTCAATGCCTTGACGGAGGTGTCCACAATTTCAACCGGTTCCTCCACAAAATGAAGTTTGTCATCAATAGTAAGTTCTTCGTGAGGGATGACGATATCGGGTTCGGCAAGACACTTTTTCAAGTTAGATACATGGAAGGTAGGATGAACGGAGTTCAATTGAGGCGGAAGATCTAAACGATAAGCAACGGTTCCAATACGCTCCAAGATTTCGAAAGGACCAATATACCGCGGATTTAGCTTCCCGCGTTTCCCAAAACGGATTACACCCTTCCAAGGTGCGACTTTTAACATTACTCGGTCACCGACTTGAAATTCAAGATCGTTGCGTCGTTTGTCGGTATAGCTCTTTTGACGACTTCGGGCCGTCCTAAGCCTATCTCGGATTTGAACGATTTTCTCGGTGGTTTCGTGAATGAGTTCGGGTCCGGTGATTTGCACGTCGCCTACCTCGGCCCAACAAAGAGGTGAACGACATTTGCGGCCATATAGCGCTTCAAAAGGTGCGGCTTTAATACTCGCGTGATAACTATTGTTGTAAGAGAACTCGGCGAGAGGTAAGTGCTTGTCCCAAGCTTTTCCGAAATCAACCACGCAAGCTCGTAACATGTCCTCTAAGGTTTGAATTGTACGTTCGCTTTGTCCATCGGTTTGAGGATGATATGCGGTGCTCATGTCTAAACGCGTTCCCAACGCTACTTGCAATGTACGCCAAAATCTAGAAACAAAACGGCCATCTCGGTCGGAGATAATCGATAAAGGTACACCGTGTCGGGCTACGATCTCCTTAATGTAAAGTTGTGCAAGTTTCTCCATTTTGTCCGTTTCTTTCATGGCCAGGAAGTGTGCGGATTTGGTGAGACGGTCAACAATAACCCAAATGGTATCATAACCGCCCGTCGTTTTTGGTAGTTTGGTGATAAAATCCATCGTTATTCTTTCCCATTTCCATTGCGGGATCTCGGGTTATCGAAGTAGTCCGGACGGTCTTTGGTGTTCGGCTTTGACTTTGGAACATGTCAAACACTTGGAAACATAAGTAGCTACGTCCCTTTTGATGTTCGGCCACCAATATAGCTGTTTAAGATCGTGGTACATCTTATTGGCACCGGGGTGAATCGAGTATCGTGACTTATGGGCTTCATCTAAAATAAGGCTTCGTAGGTCCCCATAACTAGGCACCCAAATCCTTCCGGCGAAATATCGGAGTCCGGTTTCTTTAACTTCGAATCGAGAGGTGAGGACGTTCAAGTGTTCGAGAGAGATGTTTTCATCCTTGAGAGCCTCATCTTGGGCTACTCGAATTTGGCTATTAAGGTTTGTGTGGATGGTGATGTTTAAGGCTCGGACACGAAGAGGCACCGCTCTTTCTTTTCGACTTAAGGCATCGGCTACTACATTTGCCTTCCCGGGATGGTAACGAAGCTCGCAATCGTAATCGTTTAAGGTTTCAATCCACCTTCGTTGTCTCATGTTTAGTTGCTTTTGATCGAAAATGTGTTGGAGGCTTTTGTGGTCGGTAAAGATAGTACTCTTGGTCCCGTAAAGATAGTGTCTCCACATTTTAAGTGCAAAGACAACGGCTCCGAGTTCGAGATCATGTGTCGTATAGTTTCGTTCATGAATTTTGAGTTGTCGAGAAGCATAAGCAATGACTTTCGTTCGTTGCATCAATACACACCCAAAACCATGTTTCGAGGCATCACAATATACAACAAAGTCATCATTGCCTTCGGGAAGTGACAAGATAGGAGCGGTGGTTAGCTTCGTTTTCAAGATTTGGAATGCGGATTCATGTTCGGTCGCCCAGATGAATTTCTTTCCCTTGTGAGTCAATGCGGTTAGAGGACGTGCAACCAAAGAGAAGTTTTCGATGAATCTACGATAGTACCCGGCGAGACCCAAAAATTGACGAATGTGAGTAGGAGTAGTAGGAGTCTCCCATTTGCTAATGGCTTCGATTTTCGTTGGATCGACTTTAATACCTTGGTCACTTACAACATGACCAAGAAATTGAACTTCCTTTAACCAAAATTCACACTTGGAGAATTTGGCATAGAGTTGTTCTTGTCTTAAAAGTTCAAGCACAAGTCGGAGATGTTGTTCGTGCTCTTCTTCATTTTTAGAATAGATCAATATGTCATCGATGAACACAATAACGAATTTATCGAGATACGGTTTGCACACGCGGTTCATAAGATCCATGAACACCGCCGGTGCGTTAGTGAGACCAAATGGCATGACAAGGAATTCATAACTACCATAACGAGTTCGGAAAGCGGTTTTGGGGACATCTTCCCCCTTAACCCTCAATTGATGATAACCCGAGCGGAGATCGATTTTCGAATATACACAAGACCCTTGTAGTTGATCAAAGAGGTCATCGATGCGAGGAAGAGGATATCGGTTCTTAACCGTCAATTTATTTAGTTCATGATAATCAATGCACATTCGTAGGGATCCGTCTTTCTTTTTAACAAACAAAATCGGAGCGCCCCAAGGTGAATGGCTAGGTTGGATAAAACCACGATCAAGTAGTTCTTGGATTTGACTTTGCAATTCTTGCATTTCAGATGGAGCGAGTCTATATGGTGCACGCGCTACGGGTGCGGCTCCCGGAATAAGATCGATTTGGAATTCAACCGGTCGATGAGGCGGAAGACCCGGCAATTCGTCGGGAAATACATCGGAATAGTCACTAACAATTGGCACATCATCGATGTGCTTCTCATCGGACTCGACTTTCTTAACGTGAGCAAGGATCGCAAAACAACCCTTACGGAGTAGTTTTCTAACTTTAACACACGAAACGAGGTTGAGTCCGGTGCAACTCTTATCGCCATAGACGATCAAAGGTTCACCATTCTCGATAGGAATTCGGATTGCGTTAAGATCACAAAGAATGTGAGATTTCGTTTTGACTAACCAATTCATACCGATTATTACATCAAAGCTTCCTAGTTCCATGGGTATCAAATCAATTTCAAATTCCTTACCCAAAATGTTTATCGTACACCCCCGGTAATATGTGTCGGCACTTAATAGTTTCCCGTTAGCCACTTCAATGGTATAAGTGGTATCTAATGGAAGAGGTGGAGTGCTAAAAGAATGAGTCAAAGTCTTGGATACAAAGCATTTATCGGCACCTGAATCGAATAAGCAAGAGACATAAGAATTGTTGAGAAGAAACGTACCCGTGACTAGTTCAGTGTCATCCCGGGCTTCCTCGGTGTTTATGTTGAAAGCTCGGCCGCGCGTATTGGGGTTATCTTTCTTCTTTGGGCATGCATTTCTAAAATGACCCGTTTGGCCACATTCGTAACAAGTGCCCGTCTTTGGTGCATTGGGCCACTTTCGAGCGACGGGAGTGGCACTTTTACAATCGTTGGCCTTATGACCAACTCCTTGGCACCGGTGGAAAATTAACTTACTACATTCGCCAAAGTGATGTTTGTTGCATTTGTTGCAAAGAGGTAGGTTCCCGGCATAACCTTTCTTGCCGTCGGAGGTGTAAGGCTTCTTAGCAAAGTTGTTGTTGCTTGATTGGGAGGGTTCCCACTTTCTTTTGTTGCCGCCCGATTTATCCTCGGCCTTAGGTGCCGGAACTACGATTTCGTCAACTGTTTCAATTAGTTGGCGAGCCATGTTCATAGCGGCTTGATGAGTAGTGGGTTTGGATGACATCACCCCTTGTTTGATGCTTTTTGGAAGACCGAGCATGTAGAGCTCAATCCTTTGAGATTCGGGGTTAACAAGATTAGGACACATCAAGGATAGTTCGGCGAAGCGTTGATTATAAGCTTTAAGATCGTTTCCGACCGCTTTCAAAGCTCTTAGTTCTTCCTCAAGCTTTCGGGTTTCTTCGCGCGGAAAATATTCAACAATCATCTTTTCCTTTAGATCGGCCCAAGAGAGGGCATGAGCTTCATCGGTACCCACCGATTGAACATAGGTGTTCCACCATGTTAGAGCAATTCCGGAGAAAGTGTGAGTGGAGTATTTGACCTTGTCTTGATCCCGGCAACCGCTTATGCTAAAGACGGCCTCGGTTTGTTCAAACCAACGAGTAAGCACAACCGGTCCCCCGGTTCCATCATAAGTGTGGGGTTTGCACCCCATGAAAGCTTTGTAGGAGCACCCTTCGCTAGAGTTACCGGCTCCTTGGTTGTTGTTGTTGTTGTGGTTGTTATTATTATTGTTGTTGGATGAGTGACCGGCCATGGCCGCATCTACGGCGGTGGCTATCATCCGTTCGAGAGCTTGTTCGGGAGTTTCATTGCGGCGTACACGACGAGGAGCCATTGTTCCTTCAAGACACAAGAATATCATTGATTAGTATTCTCAATAATACTAACCGTGATATAGAATAAAGATAAAGAGAAGTTTTTCCTCGACTCGCCTTAAATTCTTTATGTCATAATGTCGGAACGTTCATATGAGTCACCGTAATATAATCCCGGAAATTATATTACCCTGATTCATATGTGCATTCGACATCATTTCATATAGTCAAGGTGGCGCGTCAATCAAATTAAACAACGTGAGATTAAGATGAACTAAGAGTAGATATGAGTAGAAGCGTTCGAGTATAAATGCACAAGTAGTCAAGTAATTCCTACTTCAAGTCTATATGCCGGTTGTAGTCTAGACTCACCAATGTACCCTATGACTCGGGGTTGACACTAATGAACTCTAAATCCCTACAACCAACGCTCTGATACCATCTGTAGCGACCCGACCAAATCGTCATTGACGGCGCCATCTACTTAGGTCCCGTTACGTGGTCATAAGTCTTTAAAACAACGTTTGACCAAAAGATATGTCGCATTCATTTCAAATGTAAAGGTTGTTCAAGTTTTACAAGAATAGTTCCACCACAAGTTACGATACAAAGTTTTAAGTACAAATGAAACTTATGCGACACAATTTAAAAGTATCCAAAAGACGCTCCATGTATGCATGTATACTCGACATCCAATGCAAGTATCAAAATAATGAGCGGAAGCATGTATCATGTATCGTTCAAGGACCTAAGAAAAACATAGAAATCTGTCAACGAAAACGTTGGTGAAATCATAGGTTTAAGTAAGTAAGTACAAGTGAACCACAAGATTTGCATCAATGAAATAATAGTAATACATTCCAAAAGTTTGTTTCACGAGCACCCAATTATCAAAGCTTAACATTCCATCCATTGTATACCCCATCCATAGTGCTAGAACAAACACTGATTCTCGAAAATATATTTCATCCGTAGACGGTAGCGAACCGTCAAAGATGAGGGTTGTCAACCCATATGGCCATATAACATAAGTTCTCGCTTACACCCGGCAAGTGTAACTAATGATAATCGAATTGAGGATTTTTGTTCTAAACTCGTATGTAGAATGTTTGTTTTCCCGTTCTTGTGTTCACTTAGTTCAAAAGAATCGTTTATGTTTTCTCATCCCAAATATAAGTTCAAAAAGAGTAAAAGTGGGACTATGATCTCACCTTGAGTGCACGTACGAAAAGTACTTCACAAAATAACGTGTGCGAAGGATAGTGCTAGTCTTGACCTAAACAAATAGGTCGTATCAATAACGGTAAACACGATAGGTCAAGATGTTCAATTAGTCCTATGGCTCGTTACGACTCGATTATGTAGCATGTGAAATCAAATTGTCAAGTTTCATGCAAGGTACAAGTATATAAACAAGTTAGGAAGGTTGCATACTCATTTGGTTAAGTTTGACAAAAAGTCAAACTTTGGTCGGTCAAAGTCAACGAAAAAGTCAACACGTTCGGGTCGTGTCCCGAACTATTTTTCTGAGGTTTTTAATCATGTATGAGCATGTTAGGACAAATTACATGTGAATCGGAGGTGCGTAGCATAGCAAACATTATTCGAAAATTGACCAAGTTGGACAGACCCAAATGGCGCGCCGCGCCATTACCTGTGCAGAGAATTCTGGCAGTTTTTAAGTTTTATGCACGAACCTAACTTCAAACAATCACCATTTATGATCCGCAAACAATCAAGACAAGTATCTTATACCGTTGGGAAGGTAATTTGACGAGGAAAACAACTAAACACATTTCATCAATCAATCTACCTATTACAACAACCAAAACCGCATCTAATGCTTAACATTAACCGCATACAAGTTCATAAATGCAATTCAATGATTCGGGCAACCAATTTACATGAATGATATGCCGTTTCGAAGGTAATCAAGCATACAATCCAACTAAACACTTACCAATAATAATCTATGGCATTCAATGCATCAAAAGTCCATTTCAAGTTCATCAAACCCTAACTCAAATTCACCAAAATCAATAATCAAGTTCATGAAGTTTTCTAAGGCAACCTACACATCAAATTGAAGCTAGTGATGCTAGTAACACAATTAAAACACCAACTTTTAACATCTAACAACATATGATCATCCAAAATTCAAGAACAACACACCAAAATTCAAGTTCATGCTAGTTACACTAAAACAACGAGATCGAGCATATAAATCATATATTCATGTTAGACTTGAGCCATAGACACTAATTAACACTTTTATAAGTTAAAAACATCAAGAACACAAAATCTAGTGATTTTAGAAAGTTACCCAAATGAGATGAAGTTGGTACCAAAATGAAGAGGATGAAGAGAGGATCACGAATATGTAATTTATTTGGTTGCTAGCTCCTTAATCCGGATTTAGATGATGAATGAATGAATTTGGAAATTGGGTGTGTTCTTGCTAGAGAGAAAGAGAGAGAGAGAGAGATGGTTGAATGGTGGTAATTGGGGTAGACTAGGTGATCTAGTCAACTAGTTTGCCCCGTGTCAATTTTAGTCCCTCGAGTTTGTAGTCGGGTGCGGAAAATACCTAAACGGAATATTTTAAAACGCGTATTAACGGGAGATGTTGTAAACATATAACGGAGTTTAAATTAGTATAACGGAAAAGAAAACGGAAAAAGGTGGGATGTTACATACAATACCCATGTAAATAGTAGTTACCAAGCTACAGGGAAATATGCCAGTGGTACAACTCAACGTAGAATGTATTTTTAAGTACTTGTGTCTATTTCGTAAACATTTATAAAAGCAGTGCATGTATTCTCAGCCCAAAAATATATATTGCAAAAGCAATTAAAAAGGGAGCAAATGAAACTCACCTATGTATTTTGTAGTAAAAATACATATTACAAAACTGAACAATGCAGGGTTGACCTCGAATTCACGAACCTATATCATTTATGTATAGATTAACACACATAATTGTAATTAAACGAATTTATATACTATTTGTTATTTTAGTAATTTATATGTTTCATTAATAACTTAATTAACTATTTTTATTCCATACACTTTAGATACATAATTAGTATTGCTTATAAAAATATTAATATATTTAAGTCATATATGTTTAAATATATTTATATAACAAATATTTATTTGGTGAATTAACATTAATAATAATAATTAAAAGGTGTATTTGTTTAAAAATAATAATAATAATAATAATAATTTTGATAAAAATGATATTTTTTTCTAATACTGATAATAATACTAAAAATGATAACAATAATAAAAATAATAGTAATATTCATAAAAATAATAATGATAATAAAAGTACTAATACTTAAAAATAATGATAACCCTAATATTAATAATGATAATGATTATTATAATAATAATATTCATAATATTAATGATAATACTAATAATAATATTAATGATAATAATAATACGAATTAATATTTTTTTTATTCATAACTTATATTATCGTAATTATAATCGTACTTATAACTTTTCTTCTCGGTTATACATATACAAATACCTTAACTATAATCATAACCATATTCATTTTCATGTTATTAGTTCGATTTGGATTTGTTAATACACACAAATCTTTTCATATTAAAGATCAAATTGATAACTTTAGGCTTAAAGTTTATACCTTCGGTTAAACGAATGAACAAGTTTAGCGAGCCCGTCTAATAACCAAAACGAGCCCAAGGCCCAACACCTTTAAATGTTTATTATAATAATTATCTCATGAGTCTAGGAAGCCCAAGATGACAAGCCCAATTTAATAGTCCATTTGTTTTCATTAAACAACCCATCTAATAGTCCATTTAAGGTTTGTGTTAGGTTTATGTTGAGACTAGAAGGCCACGTACAGGAGCAACCGACAGTTCCTGTTCTTCCCTGCTCACAATCGATCCTCATCATAATCATCTTTAATATCATCATCAATAATATTATCATAATCATATCATCTTCTTCCTTCGCCATCATCATCATATTCATCATTTTTCGTTACAATCATCATCCTTCATCATCATCGTGTATAATCTTATTACTGTTGTGGAAAGCAGGAAAGGAAACAGCAGCACTAGCGAGTAAAGACATAGCAGTATCCAGTAGCAGTAACCGTCGAGCAACAACGCTGTTTGATTATTGTGTTTTGAGGTTGTTAACAGAAGAAGAAACAAGAAAACAGAATATTTTTTGCAGGTTCTTCTTTTAGGTTGGGTTGATCACGATTAGAAAAACAGAAACATAGTAAGCAAACGGGTTTGGGGATCGATTCACACAATAGAGAGAAACAGTGAACAAGCATTAAGATTCGAATAGAATAAGCTTGGTTTTTGAATGAATAGTCAATGGTTATGGTGGATTGAGCTTTATGGTTGAAATAGAAGCATCGAGCAATAACAGTGAAGCTTTAATGGTTTTTCGAGGGTGATTATTCATGACAAGAAACAAAAAGAGAGAACACAGGTCGTGGTGGTTAAGTTGACAGCGGTTACATTGGAGGTCAATGGTGGTGATAGGAGATGATTGTAGTGGTGGTTTCCGGTTCACTTGTATAGAAACATAAAACGAATTAAAAATGATGATAGTGGTTTAAGTGGGTTTCGGTTATGGGTCTGATCGATAGGGGTTATTTTGGGCTGAGTATCGAGCAAGCGAAAGGTAATGGCAGTTGATGACTCATAGTGGTGGTGTTTGTTTGGGTTACACGATAGTAGAAGAATTGATGATGGTTTTGAATAAGTTGCAAAAGGTTCATGAGGGTGAATCATATGGTGGTGTGATGTAGGAAGGAAGATATCATGTGCAGAAATTAGATAAAAGGAGTTGTTGATGTGGGTGTTGGTGTTACTCGAATGGTACAAGTAGTCGATGAAGGTTCTCAGTTGCTTACAGTGGCCAAAGATATCTTTTTGGGCTGGGTTCTTATGACAGCAAAACAAGGAAGATGAAAGAGTTTAAATGGCAAAGAAATAATACTAAAAGTGATGGTTATGATGCATATACGATTCATTATTATATATAGACATATAAGTATAGAGGTATTAATAGTTGAAAGTAAACAAATGAACTGGTGATGAATGATTGGTGTTGTTCCATATGCATGTATGTAAGTTTTTTTTTTTTTTTTTTTTTTAAATGGTGGATGATGGTTTTTAATTCGACTAACACAGTAGGAGAGATATAAATCAAATAGGTTTCATTGATTAGGACAGAAGCAACATTTAGAAAATATCTTGTATATGCATTTGTATTGATGCATGCATATTTGACTATAAAGAAAAGAAACAAAATAAGATATCGATATAAACATAAATGTATGTATACATATCTATTTACATATAATTGTTCGTGAATCGTCGGGAATGGTCAAAGGGTATTTGCATATATAATAACAGTTCAAAGTTTTCAAGACCCAACCTAACAGACTTTTTCTTATCGCATTAAAGATATTAAATCATATCGAGAGTTTGATTCAAAATTAGTCGAAATTTTTCGGGTCGTGACACAGGCGGCTGGCTGCTAGTCCCGGAAGATGAAGCGCTGGGGTCACGTGTGCGTATCGGGATCGGTGGATCGACAACGGTGGTAGGTGGAGTAGCTGAAGAGTCTAAAATGCCCAAAACGATAGCAGGTGGTACATCCGACATCTGAATAAGGAAAAATAAATTTTCCATGTCAGTAAGTCATAAAGCAAGCACGTATTAGGCCAACAATTTAAATCACGTATAACAATAAGTAGCATGGCAAAAATAACGAATCGTACCGAAGTAGCATGCAATCAAAAGCAAGTGATATCATACAGTAGTGAAATCATGTAGTAGCATATGGCATATAGCAGTAAAAGTAAGCAGCAGCATGCAGTAAGTTCAGCAGAAACAAGTAAACTAGCAAGTTGTAGAATAGTCCTATTAGTGAATCCTACTCGGGTCGGTCTTAGACTCACTAATGCAACCTAATTCCCTACAACCAATGCTCTGATACCAAATGTGATGCCCCGTACAAAACCATCGTGTACGAATCATCAACAACAGGATCATTACAAGATTAAGTACTATATGCGTTTTCAAAAAGAGTTTGCATTCAATAATAAAGTGATGTCTAAACCAACATCGAATGTTTTACAATCCAAAAGCATGTTTCACTAATTAGAAGCAAATAATAAGTGTATGTGACCACAATGGTCGTTACAAGTTATAGTTCAAAAGTACTAATGTTTGAATGCAAAATAAAGTAGTTCATGCGATAACGACTCTAGGCAGCGGGTGTCTACAGCACAACAAGTACACAGCGAAAGCTAACCTCAAGCACCTGAGAAAAACATGCTTTAAAACGTCAACACAAAGGTTGGTGAGCTATAGTTTAAGTATAACAGTAAGTAAGGTAGGCCACGAGATTTCAGTGCTACAAAGAGCGTTTCAAAATAGTATGATAAAGTATATGTTAACCGTGGGCACTTGGTAACTAACTTAACGTTTATACCCCCTGAAAGTACACTTGGCAAGTGCGTATATCTACGAAGTATTAAACACTCGTTAAATGCTAGCGCTACTAGCCCGAGTGGGGATGTCAAACCCTATGGATCCATATCTAAGATTCGCGTTCACGGTTCAAAAACCAATGATTAAACGTTACCGAGCTAAAGGGAATGTTTATGCCGTTGTATAACCCACACATATATAAGTTTAATTACTCGTGCCTAGTATGTAAAACATAAAATCCGCATGTATTCTCAGTTCCCAAAATAAGTTAAAGTAAAAAGGGAATGCTATAACTCACAATGATAATGTAGTCGTAAAGTTGGTTCGGAAAGGTGTGCAAGTAATCGGTCCGAAGGTCCTCAACCTAAGGCAAATAGTACTAAGTCAGTAAATCGTCTTAATAGGTTTAAAAGTATGTAAATAAGGTCTTAAAGGTCATCATCATTCATCATCAAACAAAAGGCGTAAAGTAGGTTTCGTTTATGAAAGTAGTTTAAAACAAAGGCTGACTTCGATCAGTCACCACGGCCTCTACCATTACTGAATTAAGGTGAGACCAGTGGCCATGGCTCCGTATATGAGTCCTTTAAGTGTGGTAAAGTTTACAGAAGCAAACTCGTCTTCGTTTGACCATGGTGACGGTCTAAGTGCGAGTAGGTCAGAAATTTCTGCACAACGTTAAAAGGACATAGTGACGATCGGAGGGCCATAAATCCTAAACCGTAACTCGGATTAAGACGAGTCCTATATGAAAAGTTATCTACTCGAACAGAGATATTTTAAAATCATAATCACAATAGCCCAGGTCTACTGGTCTGTTATAGAAACAGCAGAACAGTAGGCAGAGAACAGTAAGCAGAAAAATAATGGGTTCCGGTGGGTTTGGTGTTTGATGTTCATCATGGTTCTCATCCTTGATGCCTATAGCTTCAAGTGTATAACTCATTGATGTGTTTACATCATATTTATCAAGTTTTGATCATCATAACCCTTGTGCAAGTCTAAGACATGTAGCACAACTTCACTTAAGAGTTGTAAGTGTTTTGATGAACCAAATTTACATCAAAGTCTTAGTTTTAACACATACATGAAATATGAAAGTAATGTAGAACTATAAACTTGAAAGTAAGCTAACTAATCAAGATCTTAAAATATAGAACATAGTTCTTAGTTAGATCTTGAAGATCCAAGACTCAAAAGTCTAGATCAAGCATAAGTATACAAAGTTATATTTAAAGAAAACTTATTTACATGTTCTTGAACTTTTAAGTTAACTTTGAGTTCCAAGAGATATGAGATCAAGACTAACTTGTAGTACTTGCCCATTTAAACTAATTACATGAAATTAAAGTGCGAGAATGAAGAAGTAAACTAAGTAAACATGTAATTTGTTCATGGTTGTTCATACTTTAAAGATTCAAACCAAAGTTTGATCTTTAAGAAAGTAAACTTGAAGTCTACTTTATGAATCACAAGTATGATTTTTAATCAACACATGAACTTGCAATCTTTTAAGAAAGTATATGTAGAACATAACTAGTAAGTTAGTTCTTGTTGTTCTTGTTAGTACAAGATAAAAAGAAGAATTCAAACTAGAAAGCTTGATTCTTGTTAACTAGTAAGTAATCATCAACAAGTATGTAAACAACAAGTAATTAACTACAACAACAACAAGTGATGATGATGATTATGGGTTGTTTGGTCACGGTTTTACAAGAGAAAAAGGGAAGAAGAACACAAGCTTGTTACTTACAAAATGAGAGAAAAAAAGAGAGGAAAGTATGAAGTGTTTTGTGAGTTGTAAAATGAAATGAAGATTAATGAAGAGTAATAAGGAAATTCAAAAAAAAGAACTCCCCACATGGCCCATAGGCCTACGGCCTCAGCAGAAAAAAAGAGGGAGGAAGAGGTTGTTTAATGGTTACTTGCATGTAAAGATGATAAGAGGTGGTTAAAAGAGGTATGTGGGGATAAGTTACTAACTAGATTCGAAGTAACATAACCAACTAGTTACAACTCTAAGTATTACTTACATGTAATATTAGGCTAGTTAGTCCACTTAAAATGTAGGGTGGGCTTGTAAGCCCAAAGTCATAAGTCCATTACACTAATCAAAGCCCAAGTTCAATAATTAACAAATAAAGTCCAACAAAAGCCCAAGTAATTAACCAATCACCATAGTTAATTAAAATGATTAATAAAATTAATCATGAATGTAAATAATACCTAAAAATATTATTCGTGAAAGTTTCGGGTGTCACAAAGACGTTTCGGGCAATTAAAGTCAAGTTCGGGCAATCATGGCAACATGTAAATGCAATAACATACATTCGTTTAATCACACGTATTAATAATAATAATTATTAATAAATAAACGTTGGAAAATCCAGGGTCGTTACAGACCATGCTTCAACAACAAAATGCTCATGATGCTTAATTTAGTTACATACATTCACCATGTTTCTATTACAAAACGCAACACATATTGCTAGTGAGCAAAGGAGCAAACCATACCTCCACACCATAGTAATAGCTAAAATCAAAAAAGAGGTAGAAAACACCCAACAAAAACCAATTGTTAGAACCATAATCATCAAGTCCTAGTAGTGGACATGAACCATGTATGAATATATAAAAGAAAGGTAATTTGGTCAAAATTCTATCTCACATAACCAACTTGGCAACTTTTTCGCCTCTGAATAAACAGCCAGTCTATGACCAAAAAGAGTTAAGGTAAACTCCAAACTCATCTAACCTATATCTAACCAACCTTTCAACAAAAGGTTTAGAAATGTTACATAGTTTTTCTGGATGCTTTTGAGTCAACAAGTAAGAGTGTTAAATCATCTAACATGTATCCAACCAACCTATCAACAAAACGTTTAAAATGTAACATAATTTTTCTAGATGTTTTTGAGGATTTAACCAATAAGTAAGAGTGTTAAATGGCGTTATAAAAGTTTGATACATTCTACGTAGTCAACTTTACATAAAATAGTACTTGTTCCTAAGGTTCAAATTCTTTGACGCCTTCTAAATCCCCGAAAGCTTAGACACAAAAATAGCATTGTTCACGAAAGGCTTTCACCATATGTGATACAGTTTCTCTACCAATGTAGCCCATTCCTAAAGCTACTGCAGCCTTTTGAGCTATCACCTAAAGTAAACTTATTTATGAATGAAGGTTATGGTTCTTATGTGACATTACGTACCCGGAGTCTTGGATGTTTTGCAACAACTCTAGAATTCTCTTCAAGAAAATTCTCCGGATAAACTGAGCTCATTGCGTTTGATGAAGAACAAAGAATTATAAGTCTTGACTTCTCAGTAAGCTTAGAATTAAGAAGCTTTGCATCTGACGTGAAATTTTCTGAGATGCTTGCAGTAAGAATCACAAGTGTCACATCACCTGACCTTGCCATTTCATGGTAACTCACTCAAAAGGGAGCTGGAATCAAAACCTAAAAACATAAAAAGTATTGTAATATACTAAGGTAATATAAATAGTCCTACCAACATTATTACAACCCAATAGTCAAAATTTATGAAAACATATATATCAAATGGTATATTGGAATAGACCTTGTTGTCTACTGTTGAACAAACAGCAAGGATTGCTTGTAGCATATTCTGCTTCGCCACATTACTTACCAGGAACGGGTCATGTAAAATCCTTACGTTAATCCTTTTTTATACCATAAACATGGAACACAATTAGCACAACAACGAAAGCACTTGCACAGTACCATAAAGACGGTAGACAAGTAGTACAACTAAAGGCGCAAATACCACAGCTATAACAGTTGTCGTACGCCACCGTAATGATATCCATGTACCGTAGAAAACCTCAGGGGCAAAAGGTGAATGAGTCGGCTTGTGATTATTATTTGAAGTAGTAAGAATGGTTGTGCATATATGCAAAGAGTATTAGCCGAGCCCACAACTGCAACTGCTGGCTCTACAAAAAGAAGATTGACAAATATAAGTTAAGCACACAGCCCAAACAATCATACCCAAAACATCAACAACTACATAATCAGGATTACCACTTTTCCTTTTTTTTTTTAACTTGCCATTACGTTATTACATTATCATCGAATCATCAATATATCAATATAAAACAATATATCAAAAGATGAACAAACCATCAAGAAACATTCAATAAGTAGAAGCGTAATAGAAAAGAGAAACAAATGACAAAAACACAACAATGGTTATAAACACACAATCAATGACTACATAACAAAACAAAAACAGATACCAGAACCACAAAAAACAAACGACAGGTAACTGACTTAAAACATTGATCACCTCAAAGCAAAACGAAATAAGACCTCGAAAAGCAACCTCCAACAAAATTTACAGAACTACCGACCTAAAAGAAATTAACAACTTGAAAGCCTTCATATAATGATATTAAGACAACATAATGCAAAAAATAAAGAGGTAAAATTAGACCTCGCCAACTCGAACATCAATTTATTAACCTAACTTTGACCGGCTTAAACCCTAGTACTTATAGAGTAATTAACCACATACAATTTTAGGAAGCGGTCGAGCCAACTCTTTGAAATCCGAGTAATTAATTAGTCAACGACGGTTAACAGGTCAAAATCCAGTCAAAATTGGTCATGTTCAATATAGGTGAACATTTACTAAAAATAGAAAGCAACTTACAATCATAAAATGAACAGAGCCTCGATAGCATCCCAGATATAAAGAAACGTTGTTTGTAATTCACCACCATCCACGAGCTTCAGAGGCTCACGCCTGGAAGAAACTATAAAACATTGTCAGAATAACTATAATAAAAAAAATACATGAACATGAAAAGCTCTAATTTAAGACTGAACATACATTACTAAAGCATAACCAAAACAATAACATCACATCATAATTAACAAATCAAAAGTGAAAACTTCTCACCAAATTAAGATTATACTCCGTAAATAAACTAAAAGTTACAAGTAAGATTCAACTGCCGTACAACTGATTGAGTTGGCATTTGTCTAATCAAGTCGGATCAATAAAATAATCTACCATGTTGAAATTCACCCAAAGCTCATTTGTAACGCGTACAAAAATTATAACACCTAAAATTACTGCAATTATTACAGCAAAAATAATACGTAATAACATAAAAACAAAGTAAAACATAAATGAGTTCGTACCTTTTCCTCTATCAATGACCGACACGATGGAAAGATTCCCGTCCACGTCATGAATACGCAATCGAAGAAACAGAACGGATTTATGAAAAGTGGCACGCTTCAATCATTAAACCCTAATCCGTCTTCCAAACCACAAAATCACGAACAAAACCTACCAAATCGCATCAAATTGATTGCGATTCTTATATCCATCTCTATTTGTTGTCAGGTTGAATCAATTGATGTATTAGGGTTTGTAGCCAACGGATCGGATAAGAGCCGTGGGAGACGAAAGATCTGCGTGTTTTTTCATTCATGATTTGAGATGCCAACCTGGATTTTTTTTATGATTAATCGGTGCTTTGTGATTAATTAAGGTGATTACACATCAGCATTTAAGATTAAGAAGTAATTAAGGACTGATACATGGGATTAAGCTTCATGATTTATAATATGTTATAGATAGATAGATTATAGATAGATAGATTATAGATTATAGATTTATGTATTTTCGTTCCAGTTCGAGTGTTTGTAGTTTACCTCCCGCTCAAACTGCGGGGGAGTATTATTGTATAGTTATGGTCCGGCCCAATTGTATAGACGGGCTCGGTTCGTTAGGCTTTAGCATTAGGGTTTTATATGTTCATGTACTCTATATATGGTTGATAAATAATACAATACACCTCACGGGGTTTACATTATTTTACATATGGATTGTCCTAAGTTTCACCTCTTGATCCCATATCAGCTCATGGAATAAAGCATAAAAATTTTGAGCTATGGTTCATTTCAACATACACATGGAGAGCAATTCGTAAAGGTATATTATTAACTTACTTTGTAAATTTATATTTTTTACAATTATTACTTGTGTAACTGAATCTCATTGAGAAAAAATTAATCGTGTGCATGTTTTATTAAATATATGATTATTTAATCTTGTGAACACTTTTATAAATAAAAGATCATTTATTTTAACCATTCACTACGTTTATCTTATTTAAATGTACACACGATTTACCTTCATGATCAGCATTACCACAATGCCAGAAAACATTGTTGGAGCTATTGTATGTTGGAGTATGATACAAATACAAAGCAAGCGGAAGCATTTTTAAAACTTTACAAAATCATACTCTTTCACGGATCATTGTACAAAACTTTAGTAAACAAAACAAATTAATGAAACCGAACAATAAGAGGTTAAATTACAACCTTTGTAGCCTTCTGAAGATCGAATTTGAAAACCCAAAGAAGAGTTCCTCTAAATGGTAGACACCCAAAGTTCCAACCTTGCTTCGATCTATACCTTCTACTTAACGGATCTTTTCTTCTTTCTTATTTCCACCAAAACCGAACCCAATTATATATTTCAAGTATTTTGGTCACTTGAAAATGAGAAAGAGAAAAATAGCATTTTTGTATGTGTGTTTTGTATCTTTAACATAACATTTCCAATACCAAGACTTGGTATTATATATTACATAATTGATACAATAATACATCTAGTACAAATATAATAAATAAAGATTTGGAAAGATTTGCAAAATTAAATCTTTATATAAAATAAGATATACAAAATCAAATCATATTTTATAAATCAAATCAAATCTTATATTTTATATAAAATATGATTTGCAAAATCTAATCAAATCTCTACATATTTAGATTTGTAAGTATACGTATACACATAAAAAAAACTTACTTAATTTATTAATCAATTAACTAATGATTAATAAATTAATTTCCGATTAGAAGGTATATCAAACAATTTACGATTGGCCTTTGTGTGTGATCGAATAGGATAAATGGACTTTTATTGTTTAATGTCATGGGCATATCTTCGGAATATATGTACCACGGTCAAACCACGGTCGAACTGCAGCCAACCCGAGAACATATTTCCAATAGACTCCCACTTGCACTGATATTAATAATATTGACCTGTCTTAAAAGATACACCATGTATAACAACTAGTCTGCTACGTTACACTCCTATATTTTGATTTATATCAATCATCCTTTTGTTCAAGATATCTATATGAACGTGTGACTTGGTTAAGTGTCAATCATCATCATTCAAGATTATGTTTCCCGATGGAGATTTGTGGTGATCAAATAGATTGCAATTGCATTAATTCAGTTATAGCATGGCCATGCATTTAATTCAGCACAAATCAACGAGGGACCCAGAGATATCGCTTAAACTCACTTAAAGAAGAAGGAACAAATTGCTTCAACTGTATAGATATCCACCACATTCCATGATATACCCAATCTGCTCCCTTATGACCGGCATGTACGCACAGCGTTAGAAACAGGTTAAAGTATAACATAGTTTGTGTCAGGATTTCTCATACATATCCACTCTAGGATAAATGATGTTGCCATCTTAGAGCTTACCTTTTGACTTAAAACCATGAAGTAATGTCTAAGTGTGGTCATTCCAGAACCTTGAATCAACTATCAAGTTCCTCATGAATGTAGTTTCATATAAGCCTATATTACTACACTTCATGGCAGCCTTAATTCAATTCTCTCTTCCTTAGAGAATGACCGACTGTGGAAGTTTATGAAATAATATTCATTGGAAGTTAAAACATGCAAAATGAAACATGGCAATATACAATGAAATGATCGCATCGTGCGTATAATATAATCTCAATATATTAATCATCAGATCAATTGCAACATATATTATTACCAAATGTTTAAATTTTCAAACTTAACATAAAAATACAATCAAACTTTATCATTAATGACACGAATGCCAATAGACTGCTATGAGCATCATGCTTAGTCTGTGGCAAAGGCTTGGTGAAAGGATCAGCCAAGTTATTAGTCATGTCTACTCTACTTAATAATATGTCATTTTCTGCTACAAGTTGACGGATGTAATGGTACTTTCTGAATATGTGCCGTGTGCGCTTTTGTGACCTCGGTTCTTAAGCCAAGAGAACCGCACTCACATTGTCGCAGAAAATCTCAACATGATCATGGATTATAGGAAACACACCCAGATCCCAGATGAATTTCTTTATCCACATGGCCTCTTTAGCAGCTTCATTTACCGCTATATACTCGGCTTCTGTCGTAGAATCAGCAATAGTACTTTGCTTCCCACTTCTCCACGTGACGGCTCCACCGTTAAACATAAATACAAATCCAGATTGTGAAGAGCAATCATCTCTATCTGATTGGAAATTAGCGTCAGAGTATTCTTTGACGCTCAGCTCGTCATTCCCACCATAGACCAAGAACATCTCTTTAGTCCTCCTAAGATACTTTAGAATGTTCTTGACTGCTATCCAATGAGCTTCACCAGGATTGGCCTGATAACGACTAGTCATGCTTAGTGCATACGACACGTCAGGCCTAGTACATATCATCGCATACATGATCGATCCTATAGCTGAAGCATATGGAGTCCGACTCATGGTAGCCGACTCCAAGTTAGAATTAGGACACTGAGACTTGCTCAATATCATTCCAGGGTTCATAGGAACACACCCTTTCTTGGAGTTATGCATACCGAATTTCTTCAGTATCTTATCTATATATGTACTTTGGTTTAGCCCAATTAATCTCCTTGACCTATCTCGATAGATCTTTATTCCCAAAATATATGATGCATCTCCTATGTCTTTTATGGAGAAACATTTCCCTAGCCAAGCTTTGACATCTTTCAATGTCAGAATATCATTTCCCATGAGTAATATGTCATCGACATATAGTACAAGGAAGACTACAACACTCCCACTAGACCTAACATAGAACATGGCTCATCTTCGCCTCTAATAAAACCAAATTCTTTGATTTTCTCATTAAAGCAAAGATTCCAGCTACGAGAAGCTTGTTTAAGTCCATAAATGGACTTTTGAAGCTTGCACACACTATTAGGATACTTAGGATGTACATAAACCTCAGGTTGTGTCATAAACACATCCTCTGTTAGCTTACCATTAAGGAAAGCTGTTTTTACATCCATTTGCCATATCTCATAGTCATAAAATGCAGCTATGGCAAGAAGTATTCTAATGGATTTCAACATAGCTACTGGTGAAAAAGTTTCATCATAGTCTACACCATATTGTTGCGTGTAACCCTTAGCCACCAGTCTGGCTTTGAATGTGTGTACATTTCCATCCATATCGGTCTTCTTCTTGAAGACCCACTTACACCCAATGGTTTTAGTACCCTGGTATATGATTAATCAAGGTCCAGACTTGATTATCATGCATGGATTGGATCTCGTTGTTCATAGCCTCCTTCCATTTGGCATACTCGGGGCCTGTCATTCTTTCTTGATAGGTAATAGGTTCATCAAAATCTATATTTTTGTCATCACCTTCAAATATGTTGTGATGACCCGTCCAAATCCATTTGGACGAATACATCATTCATCGATTTTACAGTGAGGTACTGACCTCTACATGATACGTTTTGTAAACATTGCATTCATTTGAAAAGGTACACCATAATTGAATATCAAATTCCAAGGTTTTTGACGTTTGATGATTTCTACATATAGACAATCACTGTAAATAATAGTTTACAATACTACATCCGTTGATAATGCAGTCAAAATAAGATACATGGTGATAATTTTATGAATGAAACGTTTTCTCGAATAAATCATGTATGAATCCATGCACATAGCTTGTATCACATATAAGCAAACAGCGGAAGACTTCTAGGAACCTGAGAATAAACATGCTTAAAAGTGTCAAAACAAAGGTTGGTGAGTTCATAGTTTTAATGTTGCGCATAATCTGTATATAAAGGTGGATCACAAGATTTCAGTTGTTTCATACAGAAACGTTTATCAAAATATTCTACGAAATTGAGCACCCTGGTAACTAAACTTTAACGTTATTATAAGTACCCCTGTTTTAACATACATGCAACCAACATGTATAATACACGCAATCCAATGTGTACTAAACTCAAATAGCATACGTCTGTTTTATAGTTCAGGCTAGGGTTTCTATACCTGGAACAGACGGGGATGTCAAGCCCTATGGATTCATATACCACTATTCGCGCCCACCAGTTCTTATAATCGACAGTTACTAGTTACCAAAGTTAAGGGATTTTCGGTTCAAACTCGGTGTCGAATTTAGTATGTACTTGTATCCATTGCGTTTAAAATAAAGTGAATGTATTCTCAGCCTAAAAATATAGATTGCAAAAGCAATTAAAAAGGGAGCAAACGAAACTCACCTTAGAAGCACATAAGATCATTCACCGAAATGTGATCGAAACTCGGAATGTAAAATAATCGTGAATCTCAACTTACCGAACATATGTGGATCAATAAATGTCTAACCAACTAGGTTAGGTCATAGTGTATCACAATCCTAATGCTCAAGACCGACATGCAAAAGTTAACAAAAGTCATCTAAAAAAGTCAACTTTGACAATTGTTTAACAAAATGAGACATGTCTTATATAAGAATTCATTTACTCGACTAGTAGTATCCAAAAATCCAATTTATTAATCTTATAAACAAGTTGGTTAAATATTAATTTTAGATTCAAAAGCAATTTCAATTAACGTTAATCATAATTCAGTTGACCATAACTTTTACTTCGTTCATCGAAATCACGCGATTTCTAAATGAAAAGTTATTAATTTTTCGCCAGCTTTCCAACAACATGCATGTGATGACCCAGAAATTTCCGATCAAATTTAAACTTTAATCTCTATATGTTCCCAACACGATAAGCAAAATCTGTAATGTTGAGTCTCGAAAAGTTTGAAACTATATTCATGTAATTAATTATCCATTGACCATCCATTTGTCCGACGATTCATGAACGTCATAACTTGTATTAATATGGATATATATGGATTATATATAACTTGAATATATGATAATTAAGTATCTCATTAAATATATTAACAATGGATTATATACATAAAATGAGACTACTAACTTAAGGACTTCGAAACGATATATATATATATATATATATATATATATATATATATATATATATATATATATATATATATATATATATATATATATATATATATATATATATATAACACTTAACGACATTAAAACTTCTAAGTTAAAATAAATATATATGTATTGTATTAAGATGTATTAATACACAGTTTTTAGATGTATTTACTATTGGAATATACTAATAGGAAAACATCATTTCAACCTTTTATCATGGAAAAAGACATCTTTGTTATTACATATGACTCATGAAACATCTTTAGACATCAAGACAAGGACATTTTATACCCGTATTATACCTGTATAATACACAGCTTCTAGATGTATTTACTATTCGTATATACAAATAGTAAAACATCATTTTCAACTTTTTTTTAATTATGGAGGAACATGTTTAGACAAAGTTTAACCTTTAGTGTCAAGTACTTTAGCTAAATTACAACTTGAAAATCTATTTTTGATTCCATTCCAAAATTGTGATATTACATATACATGTATATTCATTTTATTTTTCCATCATTACTTCATAAATTCTCTTAAAAATCTATCCTCTTTAAACACCTACTCAAGAACACTCTAAATTCCAGCAAATTAATCTTCATCATCTTCAAAAACTACTTCAAGAATCAAGCCCTAATCATCTCATAATAATCATTTAAGAACACTTCATGAAGAACATCCATTTCAAGTTTATACTTTTAATCTTTTGAACCTATTTCAAAAACTCTTTGAAGATCAAGAATTATACTTCCTTTCCAGTAGCTTTATCCAAGTAACTTGAGGTAGTAGCCTTATTCATAATCTTATTCGATTCATATTCATAAAGCTATCTTATTTTGTGGTATAAAATTGTAACAACAAGAACATAGTTTGAATGATTTCAAACTTGTTCGCAAACTAAATAGATCCTTCTAACTTGACTTTTAAAACACTTTAAGACCTGTAATATATCATAATGATATGCTAACTTAACAAGATACAACTTGTTTTTACAAAGAACACCTTAAAACTGAGTATACGTCGTCAGAGTGCAACCGGGGGCTGTTTTGGGTTGGATAATTAAAAACCATTTTAAACTTTGAATTGGAAGTTCATATATTGGAAAAATGATATTTCTTATGAATATGTTAACACATAAAAATTTCATGGTTTAACTCAAAGTGTAACTATTTTTATAAAAATGATCATCTAGATGTTGTTTTTACGACGGAAATGATCACTTTCATAAGTTTTACCAAAGATTGACCTATAACCTGTGATTTCGAATACAAACTAAGGTATTTTCAGTTTATAGTCTTAAAATTTGACTCGATCCAAGGAAGTGGCAAGTTGAACCAAAAAAAAACGGAGTTGTAATGAAGAAACTACGACTAAAACAAGATTGGGTATCCGAAGCTAGTTTAGCTACGAAAATATTTGGAGAAAAAGTAAATTAATCATATCTTTTCTAATTAATATGATATTTTATACATAATTACTTATGATTTAATTTTATATATTTCAGGACCACCCGTAAACAACACGAGAAGATTAATCATAAGACCTCATGATTGTACGCAACACGTCATTTGACAACACGATACTTTATGTACGCAACACGTCATTTAAAAACATGGTACCATGGATCGAGATTAATTTTGATCAATACGAATATGATGGGGTCTTTATTTATTTTATTTAAGCAACTAATTGTGGACCACTAACATCGGACTGCTAACTACGGACTAAGAAAATATTAAAAGTATATATATATATGTAACGATTACTTAAAAAGAAAATATGTTGATATATTATATATATGGTTAGGTTCGTGATATCTATCGGAGACCAAGTCGAATTAAATACCTTCAAGGCAAAAGTGAGTTTCATTTGCTCCCTTTTTAATTTCTTTTGCAATATATATTTTTGGGCTGAGAATACATGCGCTGCTACAAGTACTTAAAAATATATTCTACGTTGAGTTGTACCACTGGCATATTTCCCTGTAGCTTGGTAACTACTATTTACATGGGTATTGTAAACGCGAATCCTGTTGATAGATCTATCGGGTCTGACAACCCCAACCGGACTGGACGACCAGTATTCAACGGTTGCACAGTACTTCATTTTGGTGACTACACTTAGTACGGTGTAGTGAGATTTCATAATAAAGGGAATATGCGACGTTGATTAAATGTTAAGTATGGTTACCAAGTGCTCAACCACTTAGAATGCTTTACATACACTTGCGAGTGTATTATGTTTATGATTATGAAATCTTGTGGTCTATTAACATATTGAAATGATTGTCATAATAAACCTATGAACTCACCAACCTTTTGGTTGACACTTTAAAGCATGTTTATTCTCAGGTACGAATTAAGTCTTCCGCTGTGCATTTGCTCAATATATGGGCATTACTTGGAGCCGATCATCGCAATGGGACCAAATGTTAATGACTTCGTCCAGGTAGATTAGGACGGGTCCTTTCAGTTGGTATCAGAGCGGTGGTCTTAGCGAACCAGGTCTTGCATTAGTGTGTCTAACAGAGAGTCGTTAGGTTACATTAGTAGGTCTGGACTTCGACCGTGTCTACATGTCAAAAGTTTTGCTTATCATTTCTAGTCAGAATTCATCTTCTTATCATCCTTAGGAAATTATCTGCTTATCATCTTAAGTTTAGATGCGTTTTCCTGCATTTATTGCATAATAATGTATAGACGAATTCTTATCTTAGCATATCTGTTACTGTGAACTTTGACTGATATTTTTTCAAAGATTCTTCGTAATTTATGGGATTTGGTATTATATATACATATGTAAATTATGTATTGAAGAGTACCAAATCTAACTCCTATAATCTATTCCATACCAAAAATTCATTTTCCGCATTATACAAGATGGATTCCGCATCTAGTTCGAATTCTTCAGATTCCGACAGTTATGCCGATATGGATTTCCATTCGGGCTCTGAAAGCAGCGTCACCGGAATGGATCAACTAATTTCCCATCATCTATTCTGGATGAATTGAGGATGGGTTCGTAATATACTAAATCACTGGAGACAAGAAGAAGACGATCCCTTCCATCCACCAAATTGCCCTCTTGGCAATGAACCCGAAGCACTTACCGGTGAACCTGTTTGAGAAACCATTTTCTCTCTCATTTCTAGAGTATCTCGTCACGATTATATACTATCCCATATTACGAATCTTATTCATCCGCTCGCTCCAACCGTCAATCATCCCGGTATAATAGAAGAAGTCAACAAACTTCGCGCTCGGGTAGTGGCTTTAGAGAATATGGTGCGAAGGTTACAGACACCAGCAGCAGCCCCAGCAGCATAATTAGCACCACCATCATCAACGCCAATGGTACTTTTATTACCCCCAACCACAACCGCGTCGTAAACCTCAACATCACAATCTGTACCTTGGATATCAACAACACACGATTCAATATCACCATCTGTACTTCGAGTATGATCTTCGTTCTACATATCGTTCTACATCGATTATCTTCGCTTTACGTATCGTTCTACCTCATTTATCTTCGTTCGACATGGCGATTATGTAATCTCTAATGTTTTAGAGATCATGTAATCTAGTACTAACGATAAATCAAATGAGTTTAATATCTTATTGACTCATTAAATCCATGATTACATCTGAAGAAAATATATATGTATGTATATTTTCATAAAGATTGTAACTAAAAATTCTTTTGCACAAACTGTTAATGATGAGAATATTTTAACGGGTAGGTAATACCCGAGGAATATTTAGATTTCACATTAATAAGTTACACTGTACATTCTTTAAATCTGATTCAATGATCATCTATTACCCTATTTACATTCATCGATATATGAATCTGTACACCACAGAATAACCATTTTCATTCAATTTCATATTTGAGTTTTGACCTATCAGAATCCAACAAGTGGCATAATGAAGAAAACATTGGATAAAATTTGTTAGAAGCAAACAATCTAACTATGAGAAGAATTTTGTTAAGATTCCACGCTAACTGTTCCTTGCTAACTGTTCCTAGCTAACTGATTACATTTTATTTATCGCAATTTATTTATCGCAATTTATATTCTCGCAATTTTATTTATCGTTATTTAATTTTTGTTATTTAATTTACGCACTTTAAAAATAGGGACACATGTACACAATAAGTCGGATTAATTCTGAGACAATACGTTGTACAATGGGTCACAATACGTCGATTAATTCTATATACGCACTGCTAACTGTGGACTGCTAACTGTAGACTATCAACATTGGACAATTAAAACGAATTAAAATATTGATTATAACATATGAAACTAAACACTTCTTCAAGCTTGCCACTTGATTTCATCTTCGACCTCATTTGTATCTTGATGAATACAATCTGCATTCAAACCTTTCATGATTCTTGAAAACATTTCAATCGGGAGAATGAACCAACCGCACCTCATCTACATAAGAAAAGATTTTTGCATATATTTATGCACCTGAAAAGCTCTCAGAAACTAAGTAAATATTTAACCCGTATCTGTGCCAGCTTCATTGGCATTGATATTATCAAAAATAATTTTACGATTCCGTTTCAAAGTAGCCAATTTTTGTCACAGTTCCAGCAAGTCAACTTCGACTAGCCTTATTCTAACCTCAATAGACACATTGCCCTTTCGCCATCGTTATTAGGGAACCTTTCATATTCTACCACATCAGCAGTAAAATTACCAACAACTCCATTACTCAATGGTTTAAGTCTTTCTGAAAAGTCATTATAATTGTTCGTTAAAACTTAACCGTATATTCACCCACATCCTGTACCAAGAATTGACGTACCAATTACCGGAAATCAGCAATCAGTATTTTGAAAATCTCGCAGAACTTCTCCAGTTATACCTATAACGCCTATTCCCAAGAATTACATACTTCGAATGTGAAGTTTCTGAAAAACACCCTGAACTACGAACTAGTTCTTGAAATGCTGATGAAGCAGCAAAAACTGTAAACGACTTTAACAGTCACAAGTTTGATGATAAAGTATAATGTGTTTGTAAAGCTCAGAAAAAGAGAAGGTTTAGAACTGGAAAACGGATTGAGCAAAGTATGAAAGAGGCTGTAGATAAATCATAAAGACTAAACCAGCCTTCAAAGGATCCAAATGATTCAGTGTCTGCTGAAATCGTTAGCAAACACCTCACTTCTTATTCTAAACCTTTCCAGATGATATTCTTCATCATCATCTTATCTTAAATATTATAAGATATCTTCGCATCTTCGCATCTTTCATTATACATATTCTCCATATTTTTGGAGATATTTTCACAACTATTCTTATCTGAGATCATTTATCTCTCCATAATATCTGTCCTACATCATAAAAGAAACTATGTTAGTTTCTAAAATCTGAAACCTTCGAAATTGAAGTATGAATGTTTTTGAAGTAGTGTTGGGACCTGAAGCATGAATTAGTATAATATAATGACACTTGATCAACGTCATTATATTACAGTAAGTCATGTTGAGTTTCTAATGGAATGCGATGATTCACAGTACCATCATCATGTGCCATATTACACGACTCTTACATTCTATCCAATCTCCAAACATATTAAGAACATATCATCTTGATAGTTCTATTTTCTGGATATACTGGTAATTTGACAAATCAAGATCATGTCATTACGATTCCCTCCTTAAAACATTAACTATGTTCAATTCAAAATCTATACCTACAAATTCCAGACCATTATTCGCTTGACTTGAAGTCGGAAAGAGGAGACAAAAGTATATAACTCTTGAATATAAAAGAAAATATAAAGCTCGACAATAGCACATAAATTACAAATCATGTATATCAATACGTATTGCAACGTAAAGATACGTGAGAATTAAAAACATTATAATCCCAAGGAAATAATAGAAGTGAATAGATTTTTTCAGCGGTACATGAAAGAGAAGAATGACAGATATGAAAGTTAAGAGTATATCAAGGATCAGAATGGGATGAAGCATATTAACGAATGCTTTAAGGTATGAATTGAGTAAGAAAGAATAGAAGGTGTGGGTTGTCTGGAAATGGAGAGTGTGGATTTATAGGGAAATATTCGACAGAACAATCGAAGCAGATTATTGCGTATAACCAAAGAAGATCTGAATCTCCTTAGTTACCGAAGAATCAAATCTTATTACGAAGATTTCTTCTAAATTCCTTGAATTCCGAAAATCAATCTTGACTACGCCACCGGTTAAGTCAAATCTGCATTTATTCATTCTTATGCGATAGCTTCGCTTATACTCCTCGTGTAATCAAATTGTTTTATCTATATTACCCAATGATGATAAAACTTTATTATCAACTCATATTCGTCATGAAAATATTTTTATAGTTATCCATGACGACCTCACTCAAATTTCGGGACGAAATTTCTTTAACGGGTAGGTACTGTGATGACCCAGAAATTTTCGATCAAATTTAAACTTTAATCTCTATATGTTCCCGACACGATAAGCAAAATCTGTAATGCTGAGTCTAAAAAAGTTTGAAACTATATTCATGTAATTAATTACCCATTGACCATCCATTTGTCCGACGATTCATGAACGTCATAACTTGTATTAATATGGATATATATGGATTATATATAACTTGAATATATGATAATTAAGTATCTCATTAAATATATTAACAAGGGATTATATACATAAAATGAGACTACTAACTTAAGGACTTCGAAACGATATATGTATATATGTAAATAACTCTTAACGACGTTAAAACTTCTAAGTTAAAATAAATATATATGTATTGTATTAAGATGTATTAATACACAGTTTTTAGATGTATTTACTATTGGAATATACTAATAGGAAAACATCATTTCAACCTTTTATCATTGAAAAAGACATCTTTGTTATTACATATGACTCATGAGACATCTTTAGACATCAAGACAAGGACATTTTATACCCGTATTATACCCGTATAATACACAGCTTCTAGATGTATTTACTATTCGTATATACAAATAGTAAAACATCATTTTCAACTTTTTTTAAATTATGGAAGAACATGTTTAGACAAAGTTTAACCTTTAGTGTCAAGTAGTTTAGCTAAATTACAACTTGAAAATATATTTTTGATTCCATTCCAAAATTGTGATATTACATATACATGTATATTCATTTTATTTTTCCATCATTACTTCATAAATTCTCTTAAAAATCTATCCTCTTTAAACACCTACTCAAGAACACTCTAAATTCCAGCAAATTAATCTTCATCATCTTCAAAAACTACTTCAAGTATCAAGCCCTAATCATCTCATAATAATCATTCAAGAACACTTCATGAAGAACATCCATTTCAAGTTTATACTTTTAATCTTTTGAACCTATTTCAAAAACTCTTTGAAGATCAAGAATTATACTTCCTTTCCATTAGCTTTATCCAAGTAACTTGAGGTAGTAACCTTATTCATAATCTTATTCGATTCATATTCATAAAGCTATCTTATTTTGTGGTATAAAATTTTAACAACAAGAACATAGTTTGAATGATTTCAAACTTGTTCGCAAACTAAATAGATCCTTCTAACTTGACTTTTAAAACACTTCAAGACCTGTAATATATCATAATGATATGCTAACTTAACAAGATACAACTTGTTTTTACAAAGAACACCTTAAAACTGAATATACGTCGTCAGAGTGCAACCGGGCGCTGTTTTGGGTTGGATAATTAAAAACCATTTTAAACTTTGATTTGGAAGTTCATATATTGGAAAAATGATATTTCTTATGAATATGTTAACACATAAAAATTTCATGATTTAACTCAAAGTGTAACTATTTTTATAAAAATGATCATCTAGATGTTGTTTTTATGACGGAAATGATCACTTTCATAAGTTTTACCAAAGTTTGACCTATAACCTGTGATTTCGAATACAAACTAAGGTATTTTCAGTTCATATTCTTAAAATTTGACTCGATCCAAGGAAGTGGCAAGTTGAGCCAACAAAAACGGAGTTGTAATGAAGAAACTACGACTAAAACAAGATTGGGTATCCGAAGCTAGTTTAGCTACGAAAATATTTGGATAAAAAGTAAATTAATCATATATTTTCTAATTAATATGATATTTTATACATAATTACTTATGATTTAATTTTATATATTTCAGGACCACCCGTAAACAACACGAGAAGATTAATCATAAGACCTCATGATTGTACGCAACACGTCATTTGACAACACGGTACTTTATGTACGCAACACGTCATTTGACAACATGGTACCATGGGTCGAGATTAATTCTGATCAATACGAATACGATGGGGTCTTTATTTATTTTATGTAGCGACCCCGACAAATCGTCAAGTGACGGCGTCGGCTACGTGGGTCCCATTACCTGATTATAAGTCTTTAAGATAACGTTTGACCAAAATATATCGCCTTCATTTCAAAATAAAGATTTGTTTCAAAGTTTACAAGAATTGTTCAACCAAAAGTTAAGTTACAACGTTATAAGTACGATTGAAATCTAGGCGACACGGTTTAAAGTAAAGTCAAAAGACGCTCCATGAAATGCATGTATACTCGACATCGGATGCAAGTATCAAATAGTAAGCGGAAGCATGTTTCACATATCGTGCATGACCTGAGAAAAACATAGAAATCTGTCAACGAAAACGTTGGTGAAATCATAGGTTTAAGTAAGTAAATTGTATTGAACCACAAGGTTCTTTAAGAATTGCTCAACCAGAATCGTTCACATTCCAAAATAGTATTTGTATCACGAGCACCCAATTATCAAGGCTTAACCGAATCTTCCCTCTGAATTTTGAATTTAGTGTTAGAACTTACACTATACATTGTTGAAATTATATTTCATTCACTAACGGTAGCGAACCGTCTGAATGAGGGTTTGTTAAACCCGTATGGCCACACAACATAATTACACGCTTACACTTACACCCTGCAAGTGGAACTAATGATAATTGGATTGAGGACTTTTGTTCAAACTCGTATGCATCTTTGTATTCGTATTTGTTCACAATGAAAAATCATGAAAAGTAAATAAGTAAGAAATGTATGTGTTTCTCAGCCCACGATGTAAAGAATAAAAGTGATTAAAAAGTGGGACTATGATCTCACCTCGAGTGCACGAGTATAAAAGTACTTCAACAAGTAAACGTGTGCATGAAAGTTGCTTAGCCTTGACCTAAACAAGTAAGTTATATCAATTAACCGGTTACGACACAAGGTCGGGTGAAATGTGTTCAATTAGTCCTATGGCTCGTTACGACTCGAATAGTATAGCATGTGAACCACGTTGTCAAGTTTCATGCAAGAACCAAGTATAAAAGCATGTTAGAACGTTTGTAATAAAGTTTGAGTTGACATTTCAAAACCTTACCATTAGAAAGGAAATCTTATTACGTTTCCAACGATATTTGATTCATCGAAAACGGAGTTACGGTCAAAAAGTTATGGCCAAAACAAGTTTGCTGAAGTTCGGATGAAACAGGCAATTGTCGCGGCGCGACAAATTGCTCCGCGGCGCGACAAATGCCTATGTTGAAGGTCAGAAAGCCTGAAAAACATGTTCTAAAATCACCCTTTGGGCCACGGCGCGACAAATTGCTCCGCGGCGCGACAAATAACGTGGTCTGGTGCCTGGTCAGTTTCAAAAGTTCAAGTCTTGATCCAAAATTCAATTTAGCACAAAACGCAAACCGTAAACACTTAGAATACGCATCTTATATCATTGGAAAGCTCTTTTGACAAGGAATACAATTAACTACCTTTCACAAGCACAAACATCAATTACTATAACCGAAAACTCGTCAATTGATCAAGAAGGGTTTATTTTCAAAGTTTCAAGTTCGTAAAACGTATTTTATGATTCGGGAATCCAATTTACACATACGATATGCCGTTTTGAAGGTAATGAAGCATACATTACAACTAAACACTTACTAATAACATTTCATGGCATTCGAAACATTAAAAGCTCGTTTTAAGTCTATCAAACCCTAACCACAATCCGCAAAAATCAATATTCATGTTTTTGAAGTTTCCTTAATCAACCTACGCATCAAAACGAAGCTAGTGATACTAGTAACACAATTAAAACATGAACTTTAACAATTTAACAACATTAACTCATCCAAAATCAAAGATTTAGCACACCCATTTCAAATGTTCAAACTAGTTACTCAAAACAACGAATCGAGCAAACAAAACATATATTCATGTTATACACGAGCCATAGACACTAACTAACACCATTTTAAGTAAAAAAACACGAATTTAGAGAAATCTAGAGTTTTAGAAATGTTACCCAAACGAGATGAAGTTGGTATCAAATTGTAGAGGATGGAGAGAGGATTCCAAATATGTAATTTGTTTTGTTGTAAGCCTCCTAAATCGAATTTAGATGATGAATGATTGAATTGGGTGTTGTGTGTGTGTGTTCTTGCTAGAGAGAAAGAGAGATGAGGGAGATGGATGGAAATGGATGGAGGAGGTGAAGTGGTTGACTAGTTGACCTAGTCACCACTTTGCCCACTTGTCAACTTAAGTCCCTCATGTTTGTAGACGGGTGCGGGAATTAACCAAACGAATATTTTTAAAACGCTCGAGTAAACGGGTGATGTCAAAATTAAATAGCGGGAATATAATGAACGTTACTCACGGAAACTATTAATTTAAATACGAAAGATTATGTTAAAAAAAAAAGACGGTGTTAAAATTAAATTTAACGGAAAAACGCGGGATGTTACATTATCCACACCTCAAAAGAAATTTCGTCCCGAAATTTAGTTGGAAGTAGTAGTTGTTGAATCTTCCTCGAGATCTTGCGTTGCCAATTCTACGAGTGAGGGAGAAGTACGTTCTAGGGTATTTCAACGAATTTTGACGGTCGGGATCATACGATGTTTTAAGGTTTGGCTTCACGATTTATGGTTTCAACCGGTCCTCATAGGAAGTGAGGGTTATCGTCGATAGTGAGTTCATCAAAGGAGATAACAAGTTCTCGTTTCGCAAAACACGTCTTTGAGTGGATACATCGAATGTAGGATAAACGGAGACTCAAAATGAGTCGGAAAAGTCTAAACGGCTAGCGACGGGTCCAAAACACCCCAAGAATTTAAAGGATCAAAATATCGCGGATTTAGCTTCCTACGTTTCCCGAAACGGATTGCACCTTTCCAAGGTGCGACTCTTAACGTGACGCGGTTTCCCACGTGGAATTTGAAATGTTTACGTCTAACATCGGCGTAGCTCTTGGTGATTACGAGTCGCGTAGGGTTTTACCTGAATATGAATAAATTTTTCTCGGTTGCTCATGAACAACCTCGGCCCCGGTGAATTGATCATCATTTACTTGGTTCGACAAGGGAGAATGACGTTTCCGGTCACATGTGGTTTCAAAAGGAGTGACGTTAAAGCTTGAATGAAAATCATTGTAGTACGAGGATTCGGTTAAAGGAAAATACTTTTCTCAAGTAAATTTGAAGTTGGTAATACAAACTTGTATTATGGTTTCCAAGGTTTAAATCACATGTTTGTTCTGTCCGTCGGGTTGTGGATGGTACGCGGTACTCATGTCTAAACGCGGTCCCGAGGCTTCTTGTAAAACTAGAAGTGAAACGAGTATTTCGATACGGGATAATTAACAAAGATACACCGTGTTGGAATAGAATCTCTTAAGATATGTTTGAACGAGTCAGTTAGGGTTCGAGAAAAAAAAATGTTCGTTAGGACTATTCACCCTCGTGGCGAATACTTATGTAATATGAAGAGTTTCTCTATCCATTGAGAAATGTTACAAAAGTTTCCTTAAACGGAAATGCGAGCGATGAGGATAGGAGTGAAATGAGGACTTTGAATAGGATGAGCTTACATCTCGAGGTTGCCATAACGTGCCTCTAGTTGTCAAAAGTTGAAGTCTGAAAGAGAAACGAGATAGTACACGTAGTTGTATAGTTCGGGGTTGCATAATAGTTGGCCGATTATCAGAAACACAAGGGCGTTAAGTCAAAGAAGAGTGAAGTATCGTTGGATTGTGTGTTATCTTAAATTCCAGTAATATCAGACGGAAATGGTGAAATATCAGAGGTATGTAGTGTGGTACGTGATGACGAGAAAATTGATCGGATCCACAATTTAGTATTCGTCCTCTCCGTGCAAAATAACGAATTTAACTAGAAATGTTGGTGTGAAGAATCACGCTCAAGGTTCGATCGCGGAGAGATTAAAGTCGTGTAACACGAGAAAAGTCAGAAATGAATCTTCGGTAGTAACAGACGAGATCTCAGATTTTACGAATACAAGTCTGAGTGGGGAGAGTTTCCTGATTACATGTGGCTTGATTTCGAGATTGATTGAAATGCCTTGACCGTTAACATTATGGTCTAGAAAATTGGACTTCGTCCAACAGAAATTCTCACTTGGAGAATTTGGTATAGAGTTGCTCTTTTCTCAAAAGTTCGAGCGTAAGATGGTGATGTTGTTCGTTTTCATTCTTTACTTGAATAAGTTAAGATGTCATCTATAAATACGATAACAAATTTGTCTAGATAAGTTTGCATACGTGGTTTAGGAGGTTTATGGATACGGACGAGCTTTGGATAAATCGAATGGTACTAAGAGAGATTTACAACTAACGTTGCGAGTTCGGAAAAGACTCAGGAGACATTGTCTCCCTTAACCCCCAATTGATGATAACCGGAACGGAGGTCGTTTTGGAATACACACGGGATTCATGCAAGAAATCATGAGGTCATGGATGCGAGGGAGAGGGTATCGGTTTCCAACCGAAAATTACTCAGTTCACAATAATCTATACAAGACGATGGGAAAACATTTTTTTTTTTTTTTTTTTTTTTTTTTTAACGAATATGTTCCGAGCTCCCTAGTTCTATAGGTGTCAAGTCAAAAGTCTTAATGTATATCCTCCAATAAAATTCATAGGCACACAATATTTTTCCGTTGGTCACTTAAATCGTCTAAGTAGTATCTAGGGGAAAAAGTGGAATGTAAAGAGCACGAGTCAAAGACTTGTTTATAAAACGTCTAACGGTAACCGAATCGAATAAACATGAAACGTGAGAATTTCGAGAAGAAACATACCCGTGACTAGTCCATCGTCGTCTCGGGCATCCTGGGCGTTGATGTTGAAAGTTTAACGGCGTGCGTTGGGGTTGATTTTCTTATTTGGGCACGCACTCCTAAAATGACCCGGTTGGCCACATTCAAAACAAACACCCGTCTTGGGTGCATTGTGCTCCTTTTGAGCGACGGGAGCGGTATTCCTACAATCGTGGGCTACATGGCCACTTCTTTGACACTTCAAGCAAAATGGTTTGCCACATTCGCCTAAATGATGTTTGTAGCACTCGTTACAATACGGTAGGTGTCCGGTATAACCCTTCTTGCCGTCGGAGGTGTAAGGCTTCTTAGCAAAGTTGTTGTTGCTTGATTGGGAGGGTTCCCACTTTCTTTTGTTGCCGCCCGATTTATCCTCGGCCTTAGGTGCCGGAACTACGATTTCGTCAACCGTTTCAATTAGTTGGCGAGCCATGTTCATAGCGGCTTGATGAGTAGTGGGTTTGGATGACATCACCCCTTGTTTGATGCTTTTTGGAAGACCGAGCATGTAGAGCTCAATCCTTTGAGATTCGGGGTTAACAAGATTAGGACACATCAAGGATAGTTCGGCGAAGCGTTGATTATAAGCTTTAAGATCGTTTCCGACCGCTTTCAAAGCTCTTAGTTCTTCCTCAAGCTTTCGGGTTTCTTCGCGCGGAAAATATTCAACAATCATCTTTTCCTTTAGATCGGCCCAAGAGAGGGCATGAGCTTCATCGGTACCCACCGATTGAACATAGGTGTTCCACCATGTTAGAGCAATTCCGGAGAAAGTGTGAGTGGAGTATTTGACCTTGTCTTGGTCCCGACAACCGCTTATGCTAAAGACGGCTTCCGTTTGCTCAAACCATCGGGTGAGCACGACCGGTCCCCCGGTTCCATCAAAAGTGTGAGGTTTGCACCCCATGAAAGCTTTATAGGAGCATCCCTCGTTTGAGTTTCCGGCTCCATTGTTGTTGTTGTTGTTGTTGTTGTGGTTGTTATTATTATTGTTGTTGGATGAGTGACCGGCCATGGCCACATCTACGGCGGTAGCTATCATCCGTTCGAGAGCTTGTTCGGGAGTTTCATTGCGGCGTACACGACGAGGAGCCATTGTTCCTTCAAGACACAAGAATATCGTTGGTTAGTATTTTCAACAATACTAACCGGAGTATGGAATAAGGATAGAGAGAAAATTTTCCTTGACTCGCCCTAAATTCTTTATGTCATAATGTCGGAACGTCCATGTGAATCACCGTAATATAATCCCGGAAATTATATTACCCTGATTCTCATGTGCATTTAACATTACTTCATAAAGTCAAGGTGGCGCGTCAACAAAATTTATCAACATAAGATCAAGATCGAATACGAGTTAGATATGATAGAAGAGTTCGAGTATAAATGCACAAATAGTCAAGTAATTCCTACTGCAGTCTATATGCCGGTTGTAGTCTAGATTCACCTATGTACCCTATGACTCGAGGTGGACACAAATGAACTCTAAATCCCTACAACCAAGGCTCTGATACCAACTGTAGCGACCCCGACAAATCGTCAAGTGACGGCGTCGGCTACGTGGGTCCCATTACCTGATTATAAGTCTTTAAGATAACGTTTGACCAAAATATATCGCCTTCATTTCAAAATAAAGATTTGTTTCAAAGTTTACAAGAATTGTTCAACCAAAAGTTAAGTTACAACGTTATAAGTACGATTGAAATCTAGGCGACACGGTTTAAAGTAAAGTCAAAAGACGCTCCATGAAATGCATGTATACTCGACATCGGATGCAAGTATCAAATAGTAAGCGGAAGCATGTTTCACATATCGTGCATGACCTGAGAAAAACATAGAAATCTGTCAACGAAAACGTTGGTGAAATCATAGGTTTAAGTAAGTAAATTGTATTGAACCACAAGGTTCTTTAAGAATTGCTCAACCAGAATAGTTCACATTCCAAAATAGTATTTGTATCACGAGCACCCAATTATCAAGGCTTAACCGAATCTTCCCTCTGAATTTTGAATTTAGTGTTAGAACTTACACTATACATTGTTGAAATTATATTTCATTCACTAACGGTAGCGAACCGTCTGAATGAGGGTTTGTTAAACCCGTATGGCCACACAACATAATTACACGCTTACACTTACACCCTGCAAGTGGAACTAATGATAATTGGATTGAGGACTTTTGTTCAAACTCGTATGCATCTTTGTATTCGTATTTGTTCACAATGAAAAATCATGAAAAGTAAATAAGTAAGAAATGTATGTGTTTCTCAGCCCACGATGTAAAGAATAAAAGTGATTAAAAAGTGGGACTATGATCTCACCTCGAGTGCACGAGTATAAAAGTACTTCAACAAGTAAACGTGTGCATGAAAGTTGCTTAGCCTTGACCTAAACAAGTAAGTTATATCAATTAACCGGTTACGACACAAGGTCGGGTGAAATGTGTTCAATTAGTCCTATGGCTCGTTACGACTCGAATAGTATAGCATGTGAACCACGTTGTCAAGTTTCATGCAAGAATCAAGTATAAAAGCATGTTAGAACGTTTGTAATAAATTTGAGTTGACATTTCAAAACCTTACCATTAGAAAGGAAATCTTATTACGTTTCCAACGATATTTGATTCATCGAAAACGGAGTTACGGTCAAAAAGTTATGGCCAAAACAAGTTTGCTGAAGTTCGGATGAAACAGGCAATTGTCGCGGCGCGACAAATTGCTCCGCGGCGCGACAAATGCCTATGTTGAAGGTCAGAAAGCCTGAAAAACATGTTCTAAAATCACCCTTTGGGCCACGGCGCGACAAATTGCTCCGCGGCGCGACAAATAACGTGGTCTGGTGCCTGGTCAGTTTCAAAAGTTCAAGTCTTGATCCAAAATTCAATTTAGCACAAAACGCAAACCGTAAACACTTAGAATACGCATCTTATATCATTGGAAAGCTCTTTTGACAAGGAATACAATTAACTACCTTTCACAAGCACAAACATCAATTACTATAACCGAAAACTCGTCAATTGATCAAGAAGGGTTTATTTTCAAAGTTTCAAGTTCGTAAAACGTATTTTATGATTCGGGAATCCAATTTACACATACGATATGCCGTTTTGAAGGTAATGAAGCATACATTACAACTAAACACTTACTAATAACATTTCATGGCATTCGAAACATTAAAAGCTCGTTTTAAGTCTATCAAACCCTAACCACAATCCGCAAAAATCAATATTCATGTTTTTGAAGTTTCCTTAATCAACCTACGCATCAAAACGAAGCTAGTGATACTAGTAACACAATTAAAACATGAACTTTAACAATTTAACAACATTAACTCATCCAAAATCAAAGATTTAGCACACCCATTTCAAATGTTCAAACTAGTTACTCAAAACAACGAATCGAGCAAACAAAACATATATTCATGTTATACACGAGCCATAGACACTAACTAACACCATTTCAAGTAAAAAAACACGAATTTAGAGAAATCTAGAGTTTTAGAAATGTTACCCAAACGAGATGAAGTTGGTATCAAATTGTAGAGGATGGAGAGAGGATTCCAAATATGTAATTTGTTTTGTTGTAAGCCTCCTAAATCGAATTTAGATGATGAATGATTGAATTGGGTGTTGTGTGTGTGTGTTCTTGCTAGAGAGAAAGAGAGATGAGGGAGATGGATGGAAATGGATGGAGGAGGTGAAGTGGTTGACTAGTTGACCTAGTCACCACTTTGCCCACTTGTCAACTTAAGTCCCTCATGTTTGTAGACGGGTGCGGGAATTAACCAAACGAATATTTTTAAAACGCTCGAGTAAACGGGTGATGTCAAAATTAAATAGCGGGAATATAATGAACGTTACTCACGGAAACTATTAATTTAAATACGAAAGATTATGTTAAAAAAAAAAGACGGTGTTAAAATTAAATTTAACGGAAAAACGCGGGATGTTACATTTTATTTAAGCAACTAATTGTGGACCACTAACATCGGACTGCTAACTACGGACTAAGAAAATATTAAAAGTATTAAAAGTATATATATATATATATATATATATATATATATATATATATATATATATATATATATATATATATAATGATTACTTAAAAAGAAAATATGTTGATATATTATATATATGGTTAGGTTCGTGATATCTATCGGAGACCAAGTTGAATTAAATACCTTCAAGGCAAAAATGAGTTTCATTTGCTCCCTTTTTAATTGCTTTTGCAATATATATTTTTGGGCTGAGAATACATGCGCTGCTTTTATAAATGTTTACAAAATAGACACAAGTACTTAAAAAAATATTCTACGTTGAGTTGTACCACTGGCATATTTCCCTGTAGCTTGGTAACTACTATTTACATGGGTATTGTAAACGCGAATCCTGTTGATAGATCTATCGGGTCTGACAACCCCAACCGGACTGGACGACCAGTATTCAATGGTTGCACAGTACTTCATTTTGGTGACTACACTTGGTACGGTGTAGTGAGATTTCATAATAAAGGGAATATGCGACGTTGATTAAATGTTAAGTATGGTTACCAAGTGCTCAACCACTTAGAATGCTTTACATACACTTGCGAGTGTATTATGTTTATGATTATGAAATCTTGTGGTCTATTAACATATTGAAATGATTGTCATGATAAACCTATAAACTCACCAACCTTTTGGTTGACACTTTAAAGCATGTTTATTCTCAGGTACGAATTAAGTCTTCCGCTGTGCATTTGCTCAATATATGGGCATTACTTGGGGCCGATCATCGCAATGGGACCAAATGTTGATGACCTCGTCCAGGTGGATTAGGACGGGTCCTTTCAATGCATATCATATACCTTATATCAGTAGCATATGTTTTAAATTCGTGATTCATCATAAAACTATCTAACGACGAAATTTATCATACAAACATGCATAAACATATATACTCGAGCACTAGACATGGATACACTATTAAAATAAAAGATAATATATGAATGCTCACGTATCAATATTGTGATTCAATATTGCAGGAAAGTACGTAGACGCAACGGAAATGATAAAAGCTAGGTTGACCTTTGACTTATGATCATAACCCCCAAGCAATACCCATAACCTCCATAGCTATAACCCATAATTTCCTTAGCTCTATCCCGCTTGAAAAGCTTGTTTTGAAATCGTTTTGGCATAACATTGTCGTAATATTTTATGTATAATAATACTAATAATAATACTCCTAACTATAAGATTAATAATAATATTTAATCTTAATAATAATAATAATAATAATAATAATAATAATAATAATAATAATAATAATAATAATAATAATAATAATAATATTAATATTAATAATAATAATAATAATATAAATAATAATACAGAGTAACGAGATATATTGTGAATGAATCGAGAGCAGAAGGCTCGTGCCTTTTATAGGCATTTTCTGATTTTTACAGCTCCACGATCGTGGAGTTTTTGTGCCTTACAGCTCTGCGATCGCAAAGGTGCGCATTTCCAGCTCACACATTTTTGTTCACTAGCTTGTCAACATAATTAATTAATTATATATAATATATATATATAATTTATATATATATATATATATATATATATATATATATATATATATATATATATTATATTCTTGTGCATAGTTAACTTGTAATTTTAGCTCCGTCGTCTCGTACATTTAAGCCCGATTTATGTCTTGGTTCATGTTTCTCGAACGTCTTTTCGTACGCTTTAATATCTTGTATTTTACGGTTCGCGATAAGTACCTTTATCAATAATTAGACTTATTTGGGAATAAATTATCTTATTTGAAATGTAAGTTATACATTTTAATATTTTGATCATTTGCTTCTTTAAATCGTCTTCTTATTATTTACTACAATATAATTAATGGTATTTTTAAATCAAGATGTTTTATATCTAAGTTAATATTATATTTAATAACATTGTAAAATATACATATATTTTCGTTCAGAAATATATTAATTTGTACATCTTTTGATATATATATATATATATATATATATATATATATATATATATATATATATATATATATATATATATATATATATATATATATATATACATATACATATAATTGTTCGTGAATCGTTGAGAGTAGTCGAAGTTAAACGAATACATGAACACAGTTCAACAATTTTTTTAGACTCAACATTACAGACTTTGCTTATCGTGTCGAAATCATATAAAGATTAAGTTTAAATTTGGTCAGAAATTTCCAGGTCGTCACATATGTGTAAACTATATTTCTTTGGTGTTCGATACACTCTATCAGATCTACGTATGGGTGGTGGCTGTAGGTCAGTTTCTCTTTCAACTGTAGGCTCGTCGACCTCTTGAGGAGAATCGGTTCCAATATCAATTTCCATGTCGGTTGATTCTTGAATTTCTTCAAGGTCAATTTTGCTCCCACTGGTTTCTTTTGATATGAGATCCTTTTCAAGGAAGACTCCCCTTCGGGACACAAAGACTTTGTTCTCAGTAGGGTTGTAAAACAAATATCTAAAAGAATCAGTCGGGTAACCAACAAATAAACACTTTTCGGATCTGGGTTCAAGTTTATCTTGAGCTTCCCGACGAACGTAAGCCTCACAACCCCAGATTCTTAGATATAAGAGAGACACAGTTTTATCATGCCATATCTCATAAGGTGTTTTAGAAACTTTCTTGGTTGGGATGAGGTTAAGGATCCTTGCGGCAGTTTGTAGGGCATAACCCCAAAAACTGATTGGAAGCTTTGTGCGGCTCATCATGGATCGAACCATATAAAGTAATGTTCGATTCCTCCTTTCAGCCACACCATTATGTTGTGGTGTTCTAGGAGGAGCTAATTGTGAGATTATCCCATAACCCCGTAGATGATCACGAAATACATCATTAAGATATTCACCACCTCTATCAGATCGGAGAATCTTAATTCTTTTGTTCAGTTGATTTTCTACTTCATTTTGGTATGCCTTGAACACTCCCAAAGTTTCAGAATTTTGTTTAATTAAATAAACATAACCATATCTACTGAATTCATCAGTAAATGTAACGAAGTATCGTTCCTGGTGTCTAGTAGGCGATCTGAATAGATCGCACACATCAGTGTGTACCAACTCCAACAGATCCTTACCCCTTTCACAGTATCCTGTGAAAGGTGCTTTTGTCATTTTTCCTAACAAGCAAGATTCACATTCGTCATATGATGTAACATCAAATGATTCTAAAATTCCATCTGACTGGAGTTTTGCTATGCGTTTCTTGTTTATATGGCCTAAACGACAATGCCATAGATACGTTTTATCCAAACCATCTTTGGATGAATCAATATTATAGATTAAACTATCATTTAGCTTTATTGTTGTTTCTAAGATACCTCTACAAGGACTAGCTTTGAAATAAGATATTCCATTCTTGTAAACAGGTATTGATCCATTATCAAAACTAAAATCAAAACCATCATTAAATAAAGCATCAAATAATATAATGTTTCTTGCCATTTTGGCACTGTAGCAAACATTAGACAAAACAATACATAGACCAGAATCAAAAGTGAGCTTATATTCTCCAATCATATCAACAGAGGCAACGTTCTTATTCCCCATGATTAGATTGAGCTCTCCAGTCTTCAGCTTCTTACTTCTTGTGAGTCCCTCCACATTTGTATAAATGTGAGTACCACATCCTGTGTCCAATACCCAGAAATTAGAAATAGTAGTATTTTTTAGTTCAATCATGAACAAACCTGAAGGTACGGAGACTCCCTTAGGTCGTAGTTCATTAAGTTCCTTCAAGTACTTGGTACAATTGCGCCTCCAATGTCCTTTATCCCCACAATGAAAGCATATTGCTTCTTTAGGAGACTTGGTTTGCGGGATCTTTGAAGTAGAAGAGTTAGCAATGCCCTTAGGTTTAGGTTTGAAGTTGGACGTGCCAACCTTACCCTTGCCCTTGTTCTTGCCCTTTGTTTTGTTTTTCTTCTTCTTGATCCCACCTTTACGAATGGCTAGGACGGTAGTTGCGGGTTTAGCTTTGGCCATGTTAGCCTCAACAGTTTTGAACATGCCATGGAGCTCCATGATTGTTTTCTCCATATTGTTCATATTATAGTTCATAATGAATCCTTCATATGCACTAGTCAGCGAGTTCAGGATAAAATCCGTTGCAAGCTCCTGACTTATGAAAAAACCAAGGCGCTCCAGTAGGTCTATGTACCCTTTCATTTGTAGTACATGGACACTAACGCTACTTTTCGTTGCCATTTTGCAAGATACGAGAGCTTTCACGGTGTCAAACCTTTCTTGCTTTGCTTATTGTTGGAACACGTCCTTGAGTTGGTTAAGCATGTCATACGACCCTAAGCTCTCCATGCCCTTTTGGAGCTCCGGAGACATGGTCGCCAATATCAAGCATGTTACCTCATTAGACTCGGAATGACGTTTTTCAAACTCGTCCCTAGCCGCTTGTGTAGCTCTCAATCCGGGTTCTGCTGGTAAGGGTTCCTCAATTGCCCTGATCTTTCCTTCCATCCTAAGAGCAATTCTTAGGTTGCGAAGCCAGTCTATGTAGTTCAAGCCCGTAAGCTTGTCCTTTTCGAGGAGCCCTTTAATGCAGAAATTAGTGATTGATGACGGAGTAGGATTTGTGTTTGTTGCAGACATATATCATATTTTTAAAGTAAGTTGTATTAGTTAGTTTGATATGTTTAATCCTTGTTAAGATAATTACCCAAGTGTGTTCAATATTCAAACAATTATAATTAACAAGGCTAAGATCCATATTTCACTTATGGTAACGACGGGTTTACCGAGGATCGCCAATCATAAGCTATTTAGGTAGGTAACTATATTACCAATTTCATCCACTATAAAATTCTTAGGTTCTGCGGGATTTAGTGATAATCAATTATTTCACCTGGCATGTTTAATCCCTTCTACGCTAATCCTTCCTCGTGGCGGGTTTGCCGCAAACCACGATTTCAGATTGTAAACCGTCCGTGATAGATACACGTGAAATTCGGCCCAAGACTCTCGGGTATCGCGAAATTCACCTCACCCTTCCTAACACCTAATTAAAGTCCGGCCCAAGACTCTCAGGTATCGCGAACTCTAACAAGTAGAAGGTTTGGATGTGTGTACTACTCATGGGTAGCGTAAAGGTTACATTTAAAACGTGGTTTTGTTTTCGGTTTGCAAAAGTAGTTTATTCCATTTTAAAACATTTGCTAATTATGTATTGCATGTTGCGTTTGTTAAACTAACTTTAACCAAACCATTTTAAGTGATTATTGTCTTTTGTTTCTATACTAATTTTCTAGCTAGCATGGCATAGACAAATAAGAACACAATAATAATCATGACACGCAATTATCAGTAGTATGCCTCAAATCCTATGCGTTTTTCGGTGAGCCAACACACGAAAAAATGGGGTCAACTAGGGACAAAAACATGTGTGAGAATCGGCTCCCACTAAAATCGCCATCTCCATTAAATGCTCGGACGGGCTGCCTTGTGAACATCATCTTCGTGATTCCAATCTTGGTTGCATTATTTTACAAAATAACTATTCTATTTTCTATACTAATACAAATACAATATGAAAAAGAAATACGACATACAAGTCGTTTACTTAGGTCCCATTACGTGGTCGTAAGTCTTTAAAATAACGTTTGACCAAAAAATATGTCGCATTCATTTCAAATGTAAAGATTGTTTCAAAGTTTACAAGAATAGTTCAACCACAAGTTACGCTACAACGTTATAAGTGCAAATGAAACCTATGCGACACAATTTAAAAGTAGCCAAAAGACGCTCCATGTATGCGTATATACTCGACATCCAATGCAAGTATCAAAATAATGATCGGAAACATGTATCACAAAACGTTCAAGGACCTGAGAAAAACATAGAAATCTGTCAACGAAAATGTTGGTGATATCATAGGTTTAAGTAAGTAAGTAAGTACAAATGAACCACAAGATTTATAACATTGAAATAATAGTAAACCATTCTAAAATTTGTTATCTCGAGCACCCAATTATCAAGGCTTAACTTTCCATCCATAGAACCCCATCACAATAGTGTTAGAACATACACTATTTCTTGAAAATATATTTCATCCAATAACGGTAGCTAACCGTCCGAATGAGAGTTTGTCAAACTCGTATGGCCATACAACATAAGTTCTCACTTACACTCGCAAGTGTAACTAATGATAATCGAATTGAGGATTTTGGTCTAACTCGTATGTAGAATGTTTGTTTTCGTACTTGTGTTCACTTTGTAAAACGAAACGTTTATGTTTTATCATCCCAAACGTAAGTTTAAAAGAGTAAAAGTGGGACTATGATCTCACATTGAGTGCACGAGTAATAAAGTACTTCACAAGTAAACATGTGCAAGGACAATTGTTAGTCTTGACCTAAACAAGTAGGTTGTATCAATAACGGTAAACACGATTGGTTAAAATTGTTCTATTAGTCCTATGGCTCGTCACGACTCGATTATATAGCATGTGAATCAAGTTGTCAAGTTTCATGCAAGAATCAAATATACAAGAAGATTAGAACGGTTTAAACAAGTATTGGTTAAGTTTGGACAAAAGTCAACTTTGATCAAGTCAAAGTCAACGAAAAAGTCAACACGTTCGGGTCAGGTCCCGAACTATTTTTCTAAGGTTTTTAATCATATATAAGCATGTTGGCCAAGGTTCATGTTAATCAGAGGTGCGTAGTATAGTTAGAATTAAATGAAAAAGTAAAATTTTGTACAGCCGGGGTTAGAACGCTACTCAAGGGTTTGGAGCGCCGCTCCATGTATTTGTTCAGCAATTCTGGCAGTTTTTAAGTGTCCAAAACGAGCCAAACTTCAAACAAGCATAATTTATGAACCGTAAACACTTAAAATGCGTATCTTATATCATTTGAAAGGTAATTTAACGAGGAACACAACTAAATACCTTTCATCAATTAAAAGCATCATTTACAAAAATCAAAATCCAAGTTGAGTGCTCATTTAATGTTCATCATAAATACTTTCAAGTTCATAAATGCACATTTATGATTCGGGAATTAAATGCACACATATAATACGCCGTTTCGTAGGTAATTAAACATAAAATACTACTAAACACTTACCAACAACATTGCAAGGCTTTTAATGCATCAAAAATCACATTTAAAGCTACCAAACCCTAACAAAAAATCATAAAATCCTTAATCATGTTAATGAGACTTTTCTAAGTCAACCTATATACAAAAATGAAGCTAATGATGCTAGTAACACATTTAATACATGCACTTTTAACATCTAACAATATTTAAGCAACCAAATCTCAAGATCAAGCACACTCATTTCAAGTTTAAGCTAGTTACATCAAAATGACAAGAACAAGTATATAAATCATATATTCATGTTAGACTTGAGCCATAGACACTAATTAACACTTTTAGAAGTTAAAAACATCAAGAACCAAGAATCTAGTGATTTTAGAAAGTTACCCAAAAGTGATGAAGTTGGTATGGAATCGAAGAGGAAGTTGCAAGGATTCCAAATATGTAATTTGTTTTGGTGTTTGATTGCTAGATTGAAAAAGGATGATGAATCTTTGAATTGGAGTTTTGAGAGAAATGTTGAAAGTATTAAGAAAAATGGAAAAGGAAATGGATAATGAATGGATGAGGAAGGAGTTGACTCTTTGACCTAGTCACACTTTTGGTCAAATGGCTAAATTGGCCCCTCAAGTTTAATTCGGGTGTATGTATTACCTAAACGAGTTATCCTAAAACGCGTTTTAAGGGAAGATGTTATAATCATATAACGAACTTTAAATAAATAAACGGAAAGTAAACGGAAAAAGGCGGGATGTTACATTACCTACTCCTTAAAAGAAATTTCATCCCGAAATTTAAGTAGGCGTAGTAGTCGTTGTTTCTTCCTAGAGATCTTGCATTTCCAAATCCATGAATAAATGAGGGTACTTCCTTTGCATTTGATCTTGTATTTCCCAGGTAAACTCGGGTCCTCTTTTGGCGTTCCAACGAATTTTAACGATCGGGATTCTACTTTGTTTTAGAGTCTTGACGGAGGTGTCCACAATTTCAACCGGTTCCTCCATAAAATGAAGTTTGTCATCAATAGTAAGTTCCTCGAGAGGGATGATGAGTTCGGGTTCGGAAAAACACTTCTTCAAATTTGATACATGGAAAGTAGGATGAACGGAGCTCAGTTGAGGCGGAAGATCTAAACGATCAGCAACGGTTCCAACATGCTCCAAGATTTCGAAAGGACCAATATACCGTGGATTTAGTTTCCCGTGTTTCTCGAAATGGATTACATCTTTCCAAGGTGCGACTTTTAACATTACGTAGTCATCGACTTGAAATTCGAGGTCGTTGCGTCTTTTGTCGGTATAGCTCTTTTGATGACTACGGGCCATCCGGAGCCTATCTCATATTTGAACGATCTTCTCGGTTGTTTCATGAATGAGTTTGGGTCTGGTGATTTGTGTGTCGCCTACTTCGGCCCAACAAAGAGGAGAACGACATTTTCGGCCATATAATACTACAAAAGGTGCGGCTTTTATACTCGCGTGATAACTATTGTTGTAAGAGAATTCGGCGAGAGGCAAGTGCTTGTCCCAAGATTTTCCAAATTTGACAACCCAAGCTCGTAACATGTCTTCCAAGGTTTGGATTGTGCGTTCACTATTTCCGTCAGTTTGTGGTTGATATGCGGTGCTCATGTCTAAACGCGTTCCCAACGCTTCTTGTAAGGTACGCCAAAATCTAGAAACAAAACGGCCATCTCGGTCCAAAATAATCGACAAAGGTACACCGTGACGGGCTACTATCTCTTTAACGTAAAGTTGTGCAAGTTTCTCCATTTTGTCGATTTCCTTCATGGCTAGGAAGTGGGCAGATTTGGTGAGACGTCTACAATAACCCAAATAGTATCATAACCGCTCGCTGTTTTTGGTAGTTTTGTGATGAAATCCATCGTTATTCTCTCCCACTTCCATTGTGGGATTTCGGGTTGTTGAAGTAGCTCGGACGGTCTTTGGTGTTCGGCTTTGACTTTGGAGCAATTTAAGCACTTTTCAACATAAGTAGCGACTTCCCTCTTAATATTCGGCCACCAATATTGTTCTTTAAGGTCGTGGTACATCTTATTGGCACCGGGATGAATCGAGTATCTTGACTTATGGGCTTCGTCTAGAATAAGGCTTCGTAACTCCCCATAACTAGGCACCCAAATTCTTCCGGCGAAATATCGGAGCCCGGTCTCCTTAACTTCGAATCGAGAGGCGAGGACGTTCAAATGTTCTTGAGAAATATTTTCATCCTTAAGAGCCTCATCTTGGGCTACCCGAATTTGAATATTGAGGTTGGTGTGAATGGTGATGTTTAAGGCTCGGACACGAAGAGGCACCATTCTTTCCTTTCGACTTAAGGCATCGGCTACTACATTCTCCTTTCCGGGATGGTAACGAACCTCACAATCGTAATCATTCAAAGTTTCAATCCACCGTTGTTGTCGCATGTTTAGTTATTCTTGGTTGAAGATGTGTTAGAGGCTTTTGTGATCGGTGAAGATAGTGCTCTTGGTTCCATAAAGATAATGTCTCCACATTTTAAGTACAAAGACAACGGCTCCGAGTTCGAGATCATGTGTCGTGTATTTCTGTTCATGAATTTTTAGTTGTCGGGATGCATAAGCAATGACTTTCTTTCATTGCATTAATACACACCCAAAACCATGTTTCGAGGAATCGCAATATACAACAAAATCATCATTGCATTCGGGAAGTGACAAGATAGGAGCGGTGGTTAGCTTTGTCTTCAAGATTTGAAACGCGGATTCTTGTTCGGTCGGCCAAATGAATTTCTTTCCCTTGTGAGTTAACGCGGTTAGAGGACGAGCAACCAAAGAGAAATCTTTGATGAATCTACGATAGTATCCGGCGAGACCCAAAAATTGACGAATGTGAGTAGGAGTAGTAGGAGTTTCCCATTTGCTAATGACTTCGATTTTTGATGGATCGGACCTTAATACCTTGATCACTTACAACATGACCAAGAAATTGAAATTTCTTCAACCAAAACTCACACTTTGAGAATTTGGCATAGAGTCGTTCTTGTCTCAAGAGTTCAAGCACAAGTCGGAGATGTTGTTCGTGCTCTTCTTCACTTTTAGAATAGACCAAAATATCATCGATGAACACGATAACAAATTTGTCGAGGTATGGTTTGCACACACGGTTCATGAGGTCCATGAACACCACCGGTGCGTTAGTTAGACCAAATGGCATTACAAGAAATTCACAACTACCATAACGAGTCCGGAAAGCAGTTTTGAAGACATCTTTCCCCTTAACCCTTAGTTGATGATAACCCGAGCGGAGATCGATTTTTGAATATACACAAGACCCTTGTAGTTGATCAAAGAGTTCATCGATGCGAGGAAGAGGATATCAGTTCTTAACCATCAATTTGTTTAGTTCACGATAATCAATGCACATTCGTAGGGATCCATCTTTCTTCTTAACGAACAAAATCGGAGCACCCCATGGTGAATGGCTAGGTTGGATAAAACCACGATCAAGTATTTCTTGGATTTGACTTTGCAATTCTTGCATTTCGGATGGAGCGAGTCTATACGGTGCACGTGCTACGGGTGTAGCTCCTGGAATAAGATCGATTTGAAATTCAACTGGTCGATGAGGTGGAAAACCCGGCAATTCGTCGGGAAATACATCGGAAAAGTCACTAACAATTGGCACATCATCGATATGCTTCTCATCGGACTCGACTTTCTTAACGTGGGCAAGGATCGCAAAACAACCTTTATGAAGGTATTTTTCAACTTTAAGGCACGATACGAGGTTGAGTCCGGTGCAACTCTTATCGCCATAGACAATCAAGGGTTCACCATTTTTGATAGGAATTTGAATCACTTTAAGATCGCAAAGAATGTGAGATTTCATTTCGGCTAACCAATCCATACCAATGATTACATCGAAGCTCCCTAGTTCTATAGGTATCAAGTCAATTTCAAACTCTTTACCCATTAAGTTTAACGTACACCCCCGATAAAATTTTTCGGCACTCAATAGTTTCCCGTTGGCTACTTTAATGGTATAAGTAGTATCTAGCGGGAGTGGTGGAGTGCTAAAAGAATGAGTCAAAGTCTTGGATACAAAACTCTTATCGGCACCCGAATCGAATAAGCAAGAGACATAAGAATTGTTGAGAAGAAACGTACCCGTGACTAGTTCATTATCATCTCGGGCTTCCTTGGTGTTAATGTTGAAAGCTCAGCCGTGCGTATTGGGGTTATCTTTCTTCTTTGGGCATGCATTTCTATAATGACCCGTTTGGTCACATTCGTAACAAGTGACCGTCTTTGGTGTATTGGGCCCCTTTCGAGCGACTGGGGCGGCACTTTTACAATCGTTGGCCTTATGACCAATTCCTTGGCACCGATGGCAAATTAGCTTGCCACATTCGCCAAAGTGATGCATGTGGCATTTGTTGCAAAGAGGTAGGTTTCCGACATAACTCTTCTTACCGTCGGAGGTGAAAGGCTTCTTGGCAAAGTTGTTGTTGTTGCTTGATTGGGGGGCTTCCCATTTTCTTTTGTTGCTACCCTACTTATCCTCACCTTTAGGTGCCGGTAATACGATTTCGTCTACCGTTTCTATCAATTGGCGGGCCATCTTCAAAGCTTCATGATGATTAGCAGGTTTGGATGACATTACCCCGTGTTTGATGATCTTTGGAAGACCATCCATGTAAAGTTCAACCCTTAGAGACTCAGGTTTCACAAGGTTTGGGCACATCAAGGCTAGTTCAGAAAATAATTGATTGTAGGCCTTGAGATCGTTTCTGAGCGCTTTTAAAGTTCTTAGCTCTTGTTCGAGCCTTCGGGTTTCTTCACGAGGAAAATATTCGATGATCATCTTTTCCCTTAAGTCGGCCCAAGAGAGGGCGTGGGCTTCATCGGTACCCACCAATTGTACATAGGTGTTCCACCAAGTGAGCGTGACACCGGCAAAAGTGTGAGTGGAGTACTTGACCTTGTCTAGGTACCGATAACCGCTTATGCTAAAGATGGCTTCCGTTTGCTCAAACCATCGGGTGAGCACAACCGGTCCCCCGGTTCCATCGAAAGTGTGAGGTTTATACCCCATGACAGCTTTATAGGAGCATCTCTTGTTTGAATTTCCGGCTCCATTGTTGTTGTTGTTGTTGTTGTTGTTGTTGTTGTGGTTGTTGTTATTGTTATTGTTGTTGGATGAGTGACCGGCCATGGCCGCATCCACGACGGTGGCTATCATTCATTGTAGAGCTTGTTCGGGAGTCTCATGGCGTGGTACCCGACGAGGAGGCATTGTTCCTTCAAAACACAAGAATATCGTTGATTAGTATTCTTAATAATACTAACCGTGATATGGAATAAGGATAAAGAGAAAATTTTCCTTGACTCTCCTTAAATTCTTTATGTCATAATGTCGAAACATCCATATGAGTCACCGTAATATAATCCCGGAAATTATATTACCCTAATTCATATGTGCATTTGACATTATTTCATAAGGTCAAGGTGGCGTGTCAATAAAATTAAACAACGTGAGATTAAGATGGAATAAGAGTTAGATATGAATAGAAGAGTTCGAGTATAAATGCACAAGTAGTCAAGTAATTCCTACTTCAAGTCTATATGCCGGTTGTAGTCTAGACTCACTAATGTACCCTATGACTCGGGGTTGACACCAATGAACTCTAAATCCCTATAACTAACGCTCTGATACCATCTGTAGTGACCCAACAAAATCGTCATTGACGGCGCCATCTACTTAGGTCTCATTACGTGGTCGTAAGTCTTTAAAATAACGTTTGACCAAAAAATATGCCGCATTCATTTCAAATGTAAAGATTGTTTCAAAGTTTACAAGAATAGTTCAACCACAAGTTACGTTACAACATTATAAGTGCAAATGAAACCTATGCGACATAATTTAATGTAGTGCCCCATCCTAATCCATCTGGACGAATACATTACATTTGGTTACATCGCGAGGTACTTGACCTCTATATGATACATTTTACAAACATTGCATTCGTTCTTAAAAGACAAACTTTCTTTACATTTAAAGTTGACGACATGCATACCATTTCATAATATATCCAACTATAATTGGCTTAGTATTACTCTTGATGAACTCGACGACTTGAATGCAACGTCTTTCAAAATATGCCATGACTGACTCCAAGTAATATCCTTAAAATGAGCAAATGCACAATGGAAGATTTCTTTAATACCTGAGAATAAACATGCTTTAAAGTGTCAACCAAAAGGTTGGTGAGTTCATTAGTTTATCATAATCGATCATTTTCATCATATTAATAGACCACAAGAATTTTATTTCCAGTTCTCATAAATAAATGTCCCATGCATAAAGACAAAAATCATTCATATGGTGAACACCTGGTAACCGACATTAACAAGATGCATATAAGAATATCCCCTATCATTTCGGGAAATCCTTCGGACATGATAAAAATAACATCGAAGTACTAAAGCATCCAGTACTTAGGATGGGGTTCGTTAGGCCCAATAGATCTATCTTTAGGATTCGCGTCAATTAGTAGATCAGTTTACTAATTCTTAGGTTACCAAGCAAATGGGGCATATTCGGCTTCGATCATTTACCCATATAATGTAGTTTCAATTACTTGTGTCTATTTCGTAAAACATTTATAAAAGCAGCGCATGTATTCTCAGTCCCAAAAATATATATTGCAAAAACATTTAAAAAAAAAGGGAGTAATGAAACTCACAGTATAATATTTTGTAGTAAAAATATATATTCGAAAGAACTGAACAATGCAGGGTTGGCCTCCGATTCACGAACCTATAACATTTATATATTTATTAATACACAAAATCGTAATCGAACTTATATATTATTCTTAGTGATGTGATTTACATATATAGTGGATTAATAAGTTTCATTATGTGTATTTTCATTTTATATATAGATATATTAATATAGTTAAGTTATGTATATTAAATATATATCTTTTATATGCGGATCATTTGTTTATGAAATTATTATTAATTTTGATAATACTAAAGTTAATAAAAATAGTGGTATTTTATAATAATATTGATAAAAGTGATAATAATAATAATAATAATAATAATAATAATAATAATAATAATAATAATAATAATAATAATGTTATTGGAAATAATGATATTAGCAGATATAATACTAAGTTGTGCTATGATAATAATAGTTATAATAATTTTAGAAAATTCTATGAATAATAAATTAATTAAAATTCTAATTCAATAATTTTCCTACTAATCTTTATATCCAAGATTTCTATTTTTATAATTATTTTTAAAATCTTTATATTCCTATTCATTAAAATAATAATCTTCGTGTCAAGTTTCTATGATAACGACTATGGTTTCTTATAACATTAATTTGTATCTATAATCATAACTTTTACATGTACACGTATAATTATAACTAATTTCTATAATCTTTATCCTATTATCTTTTATTATATATTTATGTTATTAATATGTTTAATATACTTGAAATTATAATAATAATACTAATATTAATAATACAATAAATAATATTACTAATAATATAAATGGTTATATATTACTAATAACAACAATCTTAATCATAATAATAATACTTATTATATTTATAGTTATAATAGTTTTAATCTTAATAATAACTAGGATAATAATAATAATTAGAATAATGATATTAATAATAATATTGAATAATATTACTACTAAAAATAATAATAACAACAACAATAATAATAAATGATAATAATAATAAATAATAATAATAATAAGAATACTACCTCTGGAGATAAGCTTTTTAAAAAAAAATGCCTGAGCCCGGGTTCGAACCCAAGACCTCTTGCTTAATGAGCACACCCCTAAACCATTGAGATGCTAGTTATATTCTGGTTATAACACTCGTGTTTAACTATATTATGTACGAAACCATGTAATAAATTCATCATCATCATTCGTAATATCACGCATTAGCTTCAAATCATTCCTTGTCATTGTTCAGTTTAAACAAAATAAAAAGAAACTGAATCACAGGCCAACAGATAAAAAAAACTCGGCCCAACATTACACTCAATTCACGGCCCAACATCTAAAACCTCTTTTGTTTAAAATAGACCGAAGCCCAAAAAAAATATATACGGCTCCTTTGTTTTCATTATATGTTAAATTGGACATAGCAACCCTACCACTTAATCATAATTATATCGATCATCACCATATCAATTCACCACTTTATATTGTCGGTTCAATCAGAATAAAGCAGCTGCAATCTCCTTCATCTTTTAAAACAGAAATCCAAAAAAATAAAAATTAAACAAATAGCTGTAGGGATTCCACGATGGTGAAGAAAAGAAAAAAAATATGTAAATATATAGCACGTTTGATGGTGATTTAAATGGGTGGTTTTGAGTGGCTGTTTGGAACGAAGGGAAAAAAAAGAAACATAATAGTAGCAGTAAGTAAGAACGATTGATGTAAGTTATTGATGATTTAAACAGAAAAAATATGTCGGGTTGTAGTGATGGAAATCGATGGTGGTTGAGGTTGTTTAGCGGCTGCAACAACGACTTAGGTGATGAGGGTTCTCGACCAAAAAGGTGAATCAGAGATAGAAGTTTAAAGGGTGTTTCTTGACGGGTTGAGGTGTATTATTATAGTCGTGGTGTAGTGATATTTCGATGATGAACCAATGGTGGGTGAGTGGTTGATCAAAAAGGTTTGAGGGTGGTGATAAGTAATCATATGATCATGTATTATGTATATGTATTTATAAAGAAATAGAGGGTGGTTCGATGTTCTTCGTTAGTAGTAGTAGCAAGAATTTGAATGAGGTGGTGATCAATGGTCGGCGACAGATACATGGAAGAAAGAAGAGTGTTCGAATGTGGTTTATGGTATGGAGCTTCAACAAAGAAATAAAAATATTGAGATAACACAGGTGGTTTATATGGTTCACATGATTAAAGATGGTGGTGTGGTATTGTGTTGGTCGATGGAAGGTGAAGGTTGAAGATGGTGATCGTGGTGTGTTCATGATGGGGATCAAAGAACAGAAAACATAAAACTAAGGTGGAGGTGATTCAAGTGATGGAGAGTGGTGGTTATGTTGAATGTTAGAAGGGTGAAGAGAGGTGATGTATTGATTTATAGAATGAAGACGTCGACATTAGTTTCAATCAGAGAGACAAGTTATTAAAAGTAGAAAATGACTCTAAACAAATTTTGTAACTATCTGTTTGATTTCTTGTTATCAATATGTAGTAGATGGTGATGTACACTGATTTGTAATAGATTAAACGCGTAATTATTTGTCAATGTTCTTGAAATTACTTAATATAAATAATAATAATAATAATACTAATTAAAAATAATTATAATAATAATGAGTAACAATAATAATAATGAAAATGATAATAATAATATATTTAATGAAGATAATAATACTAATTATAATAATATTAATAATGGTAATAATAATATTAGTAACAATAATATAACAATTTATATACTAGTTTCATATATATATGTTATATATTTATTACTAATACTAATATCGATATTAATATTGAAAGTAATAATAATATTACTAATATAACTATATTTTAACTTATGTTTAAATTATATTTTATCATTTCCAATTATTATATATTTTATTTATATATAGATATGTTTTAAATAATAATTATTATAATATCATATTTCATAACAACAACACTTAATATTTCAAATTATACATCCAATTATTATTTATATATATATACACACATATCTATTTACAAATAGTTGTTCGTGAATCGTCGAGAATAGTCAAATGATTATATTAAAACAGTTCAAAAATTTTGATATTCAGTTTAACAGACTTTGCTTATCGTGTCGGATTTATATAAAGATTAAGTTTAAATTTAGTCGGAAATTCCCGGGTCATCACAGTACCTACCCGTTAAAGAAATTTCGCCCCGAAATTTGAGTGAGGTCGTCATGGCTAATGATAAAAATGCTTTCATGACGAATATGAGTTGATAAATAGAGTTTTATCATTTCCGAGCAATATAGATTAAACGATTCGGTTACTTGAAGCGTATGAGTGAAGCTATCGTAAAAGATTGAAATAGGAAAAGTAAAGATTCGTCTTGACTTTTGACAGAGTCAGGATTGAATTCCAGAATTCAAGGGATTTAAAGAAAATCTTTAAAATCTAACAGATTTGATTCTTCGGCGAATAAGAAAATTAAGATCTCTATAATTAAATACGGTGATCTGCCTCGATTACTCTGTCTGCTATTTCCATTATAAATTAAACTTTTTTCGTTCCATAACTTTTACCACTCCTATACACAATTCCCAAATTCAAAAGATTGTGAAAATGCTTAATCCAGTTCTGATCCTTGTCCTTATCCTGACTATCGCAACAATCATTCTCCTTTTCCAACTTCTACAGGATGAATCTGTTTATTTCTACTATGCTCTAGGGATTATTGTATTTATAATCCTCCCGTGTCATTATATTGCTATACGCACTGATATCCACGATTTGTAATTTCGGTATTGTTGTTGGGCTTTATATTCTCCCTTATATTACAAAGTCCCTGCTTCTATCTTCAATAATCATTGTTATCCACAGTTAATACTCTCTCCTATTTGCTGCGATTTATACCCCTCATTTCTATTTCGGAGATTCATTCTTTTGTTTTTCTTTTCCCGACTTTAAACCAAGCGAATAATGGTCCGGAATTCGTAGATATGAATTTCGGATTGAACATAGTTAATGTTCTAAGAAAGAAATGGTAATAGCACAATCTGACTTGTCAAATTACCAGAATTCAAGAGAAAGATATAACTATCAAGAAAATATCCTTGATATTTTTACAGATTAGACAGACTGTAAGAGTCGTGTAACATGGTACATGATGACGTTATGGTCTTTGAATCATCACGTTTCATTAGAAACTCAGCATGACTTACTTTGATATAATCACGTTGATCAAGTGTCATTATATTATACTAACTCATGCTTCAGTTCCCAACACTACTTCAAAAACATTCATATTTTAAACTCGAAGGTTTTAGGAATTTTAGAAACTGAAATACTTTCTTCTATGATGTAATACAGATATCGTGGAGAGATAAATAATATCGGACAAGAATATTTATGAAGATATCTTCAGAAATATTTAGGATATTAATAATGAAAGATACGATAATATCTTAGAATTTTAGAATCAAATTGTGATGAAGAAATTCATTCACGATGATTTAGAGCAATTAAGGAGCAAGGTATTCGCTAAAACTTCATCAGAAACAGAATCATCTGAATCCTTTATGTACAAGTTTATTCCTTGTAATTTGTTCAGAGTCTCCTTCATGATTTGCTCAATTCATTTTTTTTTTATTTTTTGTATCAAAATCTTTTAGCTTTTTCAACATTCCGTGTATTGATTCATAGACTGGTTGCTTTTCAGAATTTCAGAATGAAAGATCATAATTCTAAGAGGTAAATGTTATATGTATACATATAACTGTTGATGTAGAAATGTTGCGAGATTCGAAATACTGATTGCTGATTCTTAGTAATTGGTATGGCAATTCTCGTTACAAGATGCGGATGAGAATATGATGAGACTTCAATAGATAAATGTAGTGATTTGTCAGAGGGTTTAAGCCAAAGAGCAACGAGTTTGCTGGTACGTCTGCTAGTAATAAGATGGAATATAAAAGGTTCCCCGATAATAATAAAAGAGTACGCATATATATCAAGGTTATAATAAGGTTGTTTTAAACGAAAAGTCGAAATTGACCTGCTAGAGCTGTGACAAAACTGACTATTGTGAAAAAGAATTGCAATGTTATTTTCTGTAATAACAATGCCAAAGGAGCTAGCACATATATGTGTTAAACCTTTACTCAGGTTCCAAGAGTTTTTCAGGTGCATAACTATATGCATAAATCTTTTCTTCCGTTGATGAGATGCAGTTGGTTCATCCTCTCGATTGAGGTGTTTTCAAGAATCATGAAAGGTTTGAACGCAGATTGTAATTGTCAAGATACAAATGAGGTTTAAGATGAAATCAAGTGGCAAACTTGAGGAAATTTTTAGTTTCATATGTTATAATCAATATTTTAATTCATTTTAATTGTCCAATGTTAATAGTCCACAGTCGATAGTCTACAGTTAACAGTCCAATAATTCATATATAGCTTATAATATTCGAATTAATTAATACGTATCGTGACCCGTGTACATGTCTCAGACTCGATCACAACTCGAAATATATATATTATTATAGAATCAACCTCAACCCTGTATAGCGAACTCTAGCATTACAGCATATAGAGTGTCTATGGTGATTCCAAATAATATATATAGATGCGTCGATATGATATGTCAAAATCTTGTATACGTGTCCCGATATTTAAAGTGCGTAAAATAAATAACAGAAATTAAATGACGATAAATTAAATGCGTAAAGTAAATAACAGAAATTAAATGACGATAAATAAAATTGCGATAATTAAATTGCGATAAATAAACTGCGATAAATAAAATGTAAATAGTTAGCTAGGGACAGTTAGCTGGAAACAGTTAGCGTGGATTCTTAATAAAAATTTTCATAGTTGATTTGTTTGTTTCTAACAAATTTTATTTTGTCCCGTGTTTTCTTCATTATGAAACTTGTTGGAATCTGATAGATCAAAATCCAAATATGAAATTGAATGAAAATGATTATTATGTGGTGAAAGGATTCGTATATCTGTGGATGTAAGTAGGATAGTAAATGACTGTTGTGAAGGTATTTCGTATGTCCGAGAGACATATTAAATTAACGTGGCCACTATGTTATGATCTAATTCGGGTCATACCCAATAACAAGCTTACCAACACTTTATATGTATTTATTTTAATGGTTGGATTGTTAAATAAATACGCGACACTTGAACTTTAGAAAATCGGTTTTCTAAATTATAATCACTTGAGATAAATTATTTACATAATTTATATATGATGTGGATTTAATTATTTATAGGTTTAAATAATTATGTTATGTTATATTTTATAAAATGGTTTATAAAATTATTGCAAGTAACAAATACATGTTTATTTTATACAAGTTTTATAAAATTATTACAAGTTTTATAAAAACATTCTTGTTATAAAATAATGGCATGGATGGGCAGTTTTTGGGACTCCAAGACAAGTCTCATGCTTGTTGATTCTTGTTACTTTTGATATAAATATTCTCAAGTGCATGCTTAACAAAATGGACCAAGGCTTGACTCATTTTGAGAGGTGAATACTAGACTTTCAAAGCAAAAAAACTGCACAAAAATTGCTACTGTAGTAGGCTGCTGGCCGTGGGGTTTTTGAGCTCAAAGGGAGTTCTAAACTTTGTTTTGCAAGCATATATCAAGTGTCACATAAATCCTAACCAATAGCAAGGGTGTTGGGCTAATAGCTTGGGGTATTACACACTTGAGACTTCAAGTTAGAAGTTGCAATTTCATCATCTTCCTCATCATTCTGCTGTCCAAATTCAGCCCTCAATTTATCATTGAGGAGGAATATATATCTTCTCTACTTGTTCTATTTGTAAGCATTTATCCAAGACTTGATATTATCATGGAATTTAACTTAATATCTTAACGTGTTAACATGAACTTTACATAATGCTTTCGCTTGTTTTAACTACATTAAATTGGTTTAATGATCAAGTTAACTATAAGAACATGTTATTTATGAAAGTTGTTAAATTCCATCAATGGTATCTAGAGCCGAGGTCTATGGATTATGCTTCTTATATTGTCTTTAAACCCACTATGTTTGCATTCCAAGTACATGCATGAAAATGGAATGCAAAAATTTTCGGGTTTGGGAGGGTTGTTAAGGTTGGCCGATTTCTAAGGAGTTCCAAAAGGGTTTGGAACTTGCAAATTGGTCATATTTGGTTGTATGTTGCTGTTCACAATCTAGCCAATACTGTAGTGACCCGAACTTTTCCATGTTTATATATATTAATTGAGATTGATATTTACATGATTAAATGTTTCCAACATGTTAAGCAATCAAACTTGTTAAGGCTTGATTAATTGAAATATGTTTCATATAGACAATTGACCACCCAAGTTGACCGGCGATTCACGAACGTTAAAACTTGTAAAAACGACATGACGATATATATATGGATATACATATGGTTAACATGAGATTATGATAAGTAAGTATCTCCATAAGTATATTAACAATGAGTTATATACATATAAACAAGACTACTAACTTAAGGATTTCGAAACGAGACATATATGTAACGATTATCGTTGTAACGACATTTAAATGTATATATATATATCATATTAAGATATATTAATATATCATAATATCATGATAATATAATAATTTAACATCTCATTAGATATAATAAACAATGGGTTAACAACATTAATTGAGATCGTTAACTTAAAGGTTTCAAAACAACACTTACATGTAACGACTAACGATGACTTAACGACTCAGTTAAAATGTATATACATGTAGTGTATTTAGATGTATTAAAATACTTTTGGAAGACTTCAAGACATATATCAAAACACTCATACTTAACAAAAATGGTTACAGTTACTTTCCCATTCTTTTCTTTCATCAAGAATTCTAGTCGTATTCTTACCCGTATTATACACAGCTTCAAAACGTACTTACTATGGGTATATACCAATAGGAACTAGCATGGGATTCCACTCTTGATTATGTCATGTATGACTAATCAATTTTAACTTCTACCATGAGCTAGTTAACTAACTAGAAGTCCTTTTAACCCCACTCACCACTCACCAATTACCACTCATCATTCACTCCATTTCACTTCCAATTCTCTTTCTAATTCTCTCTCAACACACACACACACTATTATGAATGTATTTTTCCAGTAGTTAATCATCATCTTCATCAAAAATCACTTCAAGAATCAAGCTATAATCATCATAGGAAGAACACTTCAAGAACACTTCAAAAATCCCTTCAAGTTTACTAATTTACTTCCAAGCTTTCTAATCCATTCCAAGTAATCATCTAAGATCAAGAAACCTTTGTTATATACAGTAGGTTATCTTTCTTATTCAAGGTAATATTCATATTCAAACTTTGATTCAATTTCTATAACTATAAACTATCTTAATTCGAGTAAAAATCTTACTTGAACTTGTTTTTGTGTCATGATCCTACTTCAAGAACTTTCAAGCCATCCAAGATCCTTTGAAGCTAGATCATTTCTTGTCACTTACAGTAGGTTTACCTACTAAACTTGAGGTAGTAATGATGTTCATAACATCATTCGATTCATATATATAAAACTATCTTATTCGAAGGTTTAAACTCGTAATCACTAGAACATAGTTTAGTTAATTCTAAACTTGTTCGCAAACAAAAGTTAATCCTTCTAACTTGACTTTTAAAATTAACTAAACACATGTTCTATATCTATATGATATGCTAACTTAATGATTTAAAACCTGGAAACACGAAAAACACCGTAAAATCGGATTTACGCCGCCGTAGTAACACCGCGGGCTGTTTTGGGTTAGTTAATTAAAAACTATGATAAACTTTGATTTAAAAGTTGTTATTTTGAGAAAATTATTTTTATTATGAACATGAAACTATATCCAAAAATTATGGTTAAACTCAAAGTGGAAGTATGTTTTCTAAAATGGTCATCTAGACGTCGTTCTTTCGACTGAAATGACTACCTTTACAAAAACGACTTGTAACTTATTTTTCCGACTATAAGCCTATACTTTTTCTATTTAGATTCATAAAATAGAGTTCAATATGAAACCATAGCAATTTGATTCACTCAAAACGGATTTAAAATGAAGAAGTTATGGGTAAAACAAGATTGGATAATTTTTCTCATTTTAGCTACGTGAAAATTGGTAACAAATCTATTCCAATCATAACTTAGTCAACTTGTATTGTATATTATGTAATCTTGAGATACCATAGACACGTATACAATATTTCGACCTATCATGTCGACACATCTATATATATTTCGGAACAACCATAGACACTCTATATGTGAATGTTGGAGTTAGCTATACAGGGTTGAGGTTGATTCCAAAATATATATAGTTTGACTTGTGATCAATACTGAGATACGTATACACTGGGTCGTGGATTGATTCAAGATAATATTTATCGATTTATTTCTGTACATCTAACTGTGGACAACTAGTTGTAGGTTACTAACGAGGACAGCTGACTAAATAAACTTAAAACATCAAAATATATTAAAAGTGTTGTAAATATATTTTGAACATACTTTAATATACATGTATATATTGTTATATGTTCGTGAATCAACTGTGGCCAAGTCTTACTTCTCGACGAAGTAAAAATCTGTGAAAGTGAGTTATAGTCCCACTTTTAAAATCTAATATTTTTGGGATGAGAATACATGCAGGTTTTATAAATGATTTACAAAATAGACACAAGTACGTGAAACTACATTCTATGGTTGAATTATCGAAATCGAATATGCCCCTTTTTATTAAGTCTGGTAATCTAAGAATTAGGGAACAGACACCCTAATTGATGCGAATCCTAAAGATAGATCTATTTTGCCTAACAAACCCCATCCAAAGTACCGGATGCTTTAGTACTTCGAAATTTATATCATATCCGAAGGGTGTCCCGGAATGATGGGGATATTCTTATATATGCATCTTGTTAATGTCGGTTACCAGGTGTTCACCATATGAATGATTTTTATCTCTATGTATGGGATGTGTATTGAAATATGAAATCTTGTGGTCTATTGTTACGATTTGATATATATAGGTTAAACCTATAACTCACCAACATTTTTGTTGACGTTTAAAGCATGTTTATTCTCAGGTAAATATTAAGAGCTTCCGCTGTTTCATACTAAAATAAGGATAAGATTTGGAGTCCATGTTTGTATGATATTGTGTAAAAACTGCATTCAAGAAACTGATTTCGATGTAACATATTTGTATTGTAAACCATTATGTAATGGTCGTGTGTAAACAGGATATTTTAGATTATCATTATTTGATAATCTACGTAAAGCTTTTTAAACCTTTATTTATGAAATAAAGGTTATGGTTTGTTTTAAAAATGAATGCAGTCTTTAAAAAACGTCTCATATAGAGGTCAAAACCTCGCAACGAAATCAATTAATATCGAACGTTTTTAATCAATAAGAACGGGACATTTCAGTTGGTATCAGAGTGTTGGTCTTAGAGAACCAGAATTTTGCATTAGTGTGTCTTATCGAGTTTGTTAGGATGCATTAGTGAGTCTGGACTTCGACCGTGTTTACTTGAAAAATGATTGCTTAACAAATTTTGTTGGAAACTATATATTTTTAACATGTGAATATTATGTGATATATTAATCTCTTAACGCGTTTGATATTATGTGATAGATGTCTACCTCTAGAACAATTCCCATTGACTCACCTAATAATAATGAAGAGTCAAATGTAAATTGGAATGATTCGTGGACTGATTCACAAGTTCCCGAAGAGGAACCGGAAGAAGAGTCGGAACCAGAAGAAGAATAGGAACCGGAAGAAGAATCGGAACCAGATGAAGAAATAGAACCGGTGGGGGAAATAATAAAACGGTTAAGTAAAAGAAAATCCTCAACCAACCGACCAAGGTTAATTATGGTCAATGGTGTTTCCGCTAAGGAAGCAAAATATTGGAAGGATTACCAATTCTTCGATGAATCGGATTCTAACGAGAATTCCGATGATGTTATAGAAATTACCCCAACTGAATTTAAAAAGGCAAAAGAAAATAATAAGGGAAAGGGCATAAAAATAGAGAAATCTAATTCCAACCCCGATGAACCTTATATGTATCGTCAACCCCCGAAGTCCTTAAGTTGTAACAATGACCCGGGAACCTCTAAACCACCAGGTTTTTCTAAACCAATGTGGAAAACGACGGCTTGTATTAGTGGAACATCATATATCCCTAGAAACTTGGCAAAACGAACCAAAACTGAAGAAGAAGAAACAAGCGAGTCGGAATAAGATAGTTGTATTCGTGTGGTGTAATATATGTAATATAGTGTGCTTATGCTTTATGATATATGTAAAAATTGCTTGTATTAATAAGTATTTTTTTTTATGAATCTAACTCTTGTCTATTTTACAGTATAAAAACACAAAATGGATAGACAACCCAATATTTTAAGAGACCTACCCGGAGACATGATTGATGAAATCTTGTCTAGAGTCGGTCAGAATTCTTCGGCACAACTATTTAAGGCGAGATCAGTTTGTAAGACATTCGAAGAACATTCCAAGAATGCCTTGGTTTATAAAAGGCTTTCGTTCGAAAGATGGGGGATATCACATTGGGAAATCCATAAGTTACGATGTGTTTACTTTGACGCATATATTGCGGGGAACCCAAATGCTATTTTACGCAATGGGTTAAGAAATTATTTTGACTCAATATATCCGAATATTGGACTTCGTGATTTAGAAAAAGCGGCTAACATGCAACATAAAGAAGCATGTTATGCTTACGGATTAGTAATGTTCGCTTCTCACCAAAGTGAGAACAAGAACATCGGCCTACAACTATTAAACAAAACGTTCCCACAAGTGACGGAGTCGGTAATTGGGGTAAGAAATGAGGTTTTTAGATTGTTACGGGACTGTTGGACATTACGTAACCCTCATCCCTTTGACGACGTTACAACACGCTGTCTTATCAACGGCCATAACGGTTATGTTCCACAAGACCAAGGATGGGAAGTAGTCCTAGTAAAACCAGAATGCATGACTTGTTTCTGGACGTATGAATTACGTGTCTTTATTGCCTTTGCTGAACGACTTGTGTACTAGCTAGAATTATCTTCACAACTATCTTGTATCAAAGTTATTGTGTGCTATATTTCATGCTTTATGTAAAATAAGCGGTATTGTAAGTTTGTAAAATATTGTATAAAAGTTTGAACGCGAAATATTATTATAATCAGTTTTTCATATAGAATTGTAGTAGTTGAATTGTATATTAGCTACTAAGTATGAACTTAACGGGTAGGTACTACCCGAATTTAAACTTATAAAACGCTAATATGAAGAAAAAGCTTTTATAAATGAGTTCATATTATGCTACGAAATACTATTTACTACTCTTAATATTCTGTATGATTAACTTGTTCCATTTGACTATTTTGAAGGAAATGGCACCGACTACTCGACACACCGTGAATATGAATGAAGAGGAATTCCGTACTTTTCTAGCTTCAAACATAGCCGCAGTACAGGCTGCACTACATACCAACAATAACCTTGGATCTAGCATTATAGGAAATCGTGTAGGATGCACCTACAAAGAATTCACTGCCTGCAAACCTTTGGAATTTGATGGCACCGAAGGACCGATCGGATTGAAATGGTGGACCGAGAAGGTCGAATCGGTGTTTGCCATAAGTAAGTGTACTGAAGAGGACAAAGTAAAGTACGCTACGCATACCTTCACAGGTTCTGTGTTAACATGGTGGAATACCTATCTAGAGCAAGTGGGACAAGACGATGCGTACGCACTACCGTGGTCAGCATTCAAGCACTTGATGAACAAGAAGTACCGTCCCAGAACCGAGGTCAATAAGCTCAAGACAGAACTTAGAGGGTTACGAACCCAAGGATTTGATATTACCACGTACGAAAGATGATTCACAGAATTGTGCCTATTCTGTCCGGGAGCATTCGAAGATGAGGAAGAGAAGATCGACACGTTTGTGAAAGGATTACCGGAAAGAATACAAGAAGATATAAGTTCACACGAGCCCGCCTCCATACAACAGGCATGTAGAATGGCTCACAAACTAGTGAACCAGATTGAAGAAAGAATTAAAGAATAGACTGCTGAAGAGGCCAATATGAAGCAAGTCAAAAGAAAGTGGGAGGAAAATGGTGATAAGAATCACCAATACAACAACAACAGCAATTACAACAATAATCGCAACAATTATCCCAACAATCGCAACATCAATCGCAACTACAACAAACGGCCCAACAACAGCAACTACAACAATCATCCCAACAACAATAATAACCGCAACAACAACAACAATCAGAAGCAGCTATGCCAAAGGTGTGAAAAGTATCACTCGGGGTTCTGCACCAAATTTTGCAACAAGTGTAAAAGAAATGGTCATAGCGCGGCGAAGTGTGAGGTCTACGGACCAGGGGTTAATAGAACGAAAGGAACAAATGGTGTCGGAACGAGTAATGGCGGAGCAAGTAGTGTCGGAGCAAGTTATGCCAATGTAGTTTGTTATAAATGTGGAAAACCGGGCCACATTATTAGAAATTTCCCGAACCAGGAGAACACGAATGGACAAGGCCGTGGAAGAGTTTTCAATATCAATGCGGCAGAGGCACAAGAAGACCCGGAGCTTGTTACGGGTACGTTTCTTATTGACAATAAATCTGCTTACGTTTTATTTGATTCGGGTGCGGATAGAAGCTATATGAGTAGAGATTTTTGTGCTAAATTAAGTTGTCCATTGACGCCTTTGGATAGTAAATTTTTACTCGAATTAGCAAATGGTAAATTAATTTCAGCAGATAATATATGTCGGAATCGAGAAATTAAACTGGTTAGCGAAACATTTAAGATTGATTTGATACCAGTAGAGTTAGGGAGTTTTGATGTGATAATCGGTATGGACTGGTTGAAAGAAGTGAAAGCAGAGATCGTTTGTTACAAAAATGCAATTCGCATTATACGAGAAAAAGGAAAACCCTTAATGGTGTACGGAGAAAAGGGCAACACGAAGCTACATCTTATTAGTAATTTGAAGGCACAAAAACTAATAAGAAAAGGTTGCTATGCTGTTCTAGCACACGTCGAGAAAGTACAAACTGAAGAAAAGAGCATCAATGATGTTCCCATTGCAAAAGAATTTCCCAATGTATTTCCGAAAGAATTACCGGGATTACCCCCACATCAATCCGTTGAATTTCAAATAGATCTTGTACCAGGAGCTGCACCAATAGCTCGTGCTCCTTACAGACTCGCACCCAGCGAGATGAAAGAACTGCAAAGCCAATTACAAGAACTTTTAGAGCGTGGTTTCATTCGACCAAGCACATCACCGTGGGGAGCTCCTGTTTTGTTTGTCAAGAAGAAAGATGGTATATTCAGGTTGTGTATCGACTACCGAGAGTTGAACAAACTTACCATCAAGAACCGCTACCCACTACCGAGAATCGAAGACTTATTTGATCAACTACAAGGCTCGTCTGTTTATTCAAAGATTGACTTACGTTCCGGGTATCATCAAATGCGGGTGAAAGACTGCTTTCAGAACACGTTACGGTCATTACGAGTTTATGGTCATGCCATTTGGTTTAACTAATGCACCAGCTGTGTTCATGGACCTTATGAACCGAGTGTGTGGACCATATCTTGACAAGTTTGTCATTGTTTTCATCGATGACATACTTATTTACTCAAAGAATGATCAAGAGCACGAAGAACATTTGAGAAAAGTGCTAGAAGTATTGAGGAAAGAAAAACTGTACGCTAAGTTTTCAAAGTGTGCATTTTGGTTGGAAGAAGTTCAATTCCTCGGTCACATAGTGAACAAAGAAGGTATCCAGGTGGATCCGGCAAAGATAGAAACTGTTAAAAAGTGGGAAACCCCAAAAACTCCGAAACACATACGCCAGTTTTTAGGACTAGCTGGTTACTACAGAAGGTTCATCCAAGACTTTTCCAGAATAGCAAAACCCTTGACTGCATTAACGCATAAAGGGAAGAAATTTGAATGGAAGGATGAACAAGAGAAAGCGTTTCAGTTATTGAAGAAAAAGCTAACTACGGCACCTATATTGTCATTGCCTGAAGGGAATGATGATTTTGTGATTTATTGTGACGCATCAAAGCAAGGTCTCGGTTGTGTATTAATGCAACGAATGAAGGTGATTGCTTATGCGTCTAGACAATTGAAGATTCAAGAGCAAAATTATACGACGCATGATTTGGAATTAGACGCGGTTGTTTTTGCATTAAAGACTTGGAGGCACTACTTATATGGGGTCAAAAGTATTATATATACCGACCACAAAAGTCTTCAACACATATTTAATCAGAAACAACTGAATATGAGGCAGTGCAGGTGGATTGAATTGTTGAATGATTACGACTTTGAGATTCGTTACCACCCGGGGAAGGCAAATGTGGTAGCCGATGGCTTGAGCAGGAAGGACAGAGAACCCATTCGAGAAAAATCTATGAATATAATGATTCATAATAACCTTACTACTCAAATAAAGGAGGCGCAACAAGGAGTTTTAAAAGAAGGAAATTTAAAGGATGAAATACCCAAAGGATCGGAGCAGCATCTTAATATTCGGGAAGACAGAACCCGGTATAGGGCTGAAAGGATTTGGGTACCAAAATTTGGAGATATGAGAGAAATGGTACTTAGAGAAGCTCATAAAACCAGATACTCAATACATCCTGGAACGGGGAAGATGTACAAGGATCTCAAGAAACATTTTTGGTGGCCGGGTATGAAAGCCGATGTTGCTAAATACGTAGGAGAATGTTTGACGTGTTCTAAGGTCAAAGCTGAGCATCAGAAACCATCAGGTCTACTTCAACAACCCGAAATCCCAGAATAGAAATGGGAAAACATTACCATGGATTTCATCACTAAATTGCCAAGGACAGCAAGTAGTTTTGATACTATTTGGGTAATAGTTGATCGTCTCACCAAATCAGCACACTTCCTGCCAATAAGAGAAGATGACAAGATGGAGAAGTTAGCAAGACTGTATTTGAAGGAAGTCGTCTCCAGACATGGAATACCAATCTCTATTATCTCTGATAGGGATGGCAGATTTATTTCAAGATTCTGGCAGACATTACAGCAAGCATTAGGAACTCGTCTAGACATGAGTACTGCCTATCATCCACAAACTGATGGGCAGAGCGAAAGGACGATACAAACGCTTGAAGACATGCTACGAGCATGTGTTATTGATTTCGGAAACAGTTGGGATCGACATCTACCGTTAGCAGAATTTTCCTACAACAACAGCTACCATTCAAGCATTGAGATGGCGCCGTTTGAAGCACTTTATGGTAGAAAGTGCAGGTCTCCGATTTGTTGGAGTGAAGTGGGGGATAGACAGATTACGGGTCCGGAGATTATACAAGAAACTACCGAGAAGATCATCCAAATTCAACAACGGTTGAAAACCGCCCAAAGTCGACAAAAGAGCTACGCTGACATTAAAAGAAAAGATATAGAATTTGAAATTAGAGAGATGGTCATGCTTAAAGTTGCACCTTGGAAAGGCGTTGTTCGATTTGGTAAACGAGGTAAATTAAATCCAAGGTATGTTGGACCATTCAAGATTATTGATCGTGTCGGACCAGTAGCTTACTGACTTGAGTTACCTCAACAACTCGCGGCTGTACATAACACTTTCCACGTCTCGAATTTGAAGAAATGTTTTGCTAAAGAAGATCTCACTATTCCGTTAGATGAAATCCAAATCAACGAAAAACTCCAATTCATCGAAGAACCCGTCGAAATAATGGATCGTGAGGTTAAAAGACTTAAGCAAAACAAGATACCAATTGTTAAGGTTCGATGGAATGCTCGTAGAGGACCCGAGTTCACCTGGGAGCATGAAGATCAGATGAAGAAGAAATACCCGCATCTATTTCCAGAAGATTCGTCAACACCTTCAACAACTTAAAATTTCGGGACGAAATTTATTTAACGGGTAGGTACTGTAGTGACCCGAACTTTTCCATGTTTATATATATTAATTGAGATTGATATTTACATGATTAAATGTTTCCAACATGTTAAGCAATCAAACTTGTTAAGGCTTGATTAATTGAAATATGTTTCATATAGACAATTGACCACCCAAGTTGACCGGCGATTCACGAACGTTAAAACTTGTAAAAACGACATGACGATATATATATGGATATACATATGGTTAACATGAGATTATGATAAGTAAGTATCTCCATAAGTATATTAACAATGAGTTATATACATATAAACAAGACTACTAACTTAAGGATTTCGAAACGAGACATATATGTAACGATTATCGTTGTAACGACATTTAAATGTATATATATCATATTAAGATATATTAATATATCATAATATCATGATAATATAATAATTTAACATCTCATTAGATATAATAAACAATGGGTTAACAACATTAATTGAGATCGTTAACTTAAAGGTTTCAAAACAACACTTACATGTAACGACTAACGATGACTTAACGACTCAGTTAAAATGTATATACATGTAGTGTATTTAGATGTATTAAAATAATTTTGGAAGACTTCAATACATATATCAAAACACTCATACTTAACGAAAATGGTTACAGTTACTTTCCCATTCTTTTCTTTCATCAAGAATTCTAGTCGTATTCTTACCCGTATTATACACAGCTTCAAAACGTACTTACTATGGGTATATACCAATAGGAACTAGCATGGGATTCCTCTCTTGATTATGTCATGTATGACTAATCAATTTTAACTTCTACCATGAGCTAGTCAACTAACTAGAACTCCTTTTAACCCCACTAACCACTCCCCAATTACCACTCATCATTCACTCCATTTCACTTCCAATTCTCTTTCTAATTCTCTCTCAACACACACACACACTATTATGAATGTATTTTTCCAGTAGTTAATCATTATCTTCATCAAAAATCACTTCAAGAATCAAGCTATAATCATCATAGGAAGAACACTTCAAGAACACTTCAAAAATCCCTTCAAGTTTACTAATTTACTTCCAAGCTTTCTAATCCATTCCAAGTAATCATCTAAGATCAAGAAACCTTTGTTATATACAGTAGGTTATCTTTCTTATTCAAGGTAATATTCATATTCAAACTTTGATTCAATTTCTATAACTATAAACTATCTTAATTCGAGTAAAAATCTTACTTGAACTTGTTTTTGTGTCATGATCCTACTTCAAGAACTTTCAAGCCATCCAAGATCCTTTGAAGCTAGATCATTTCTTGTCACTTCCAGTAGCTTTACCTACTAAAATTGAGGTAGTAATGATGTTCATAACATCATTCGATTCATATATATAAAACTATCTTATTCGAAGGTTTAAACTCGTAATCACTAGAACATAGTTTAGTTAATTCTAAACTTGTTCGCAAACAAAAGTTAATCCTTCTAACTTGACTTTTAAAATTAACTAAACACATGTTCTATATCTATATGATATGCTAACTTAATGATTTAAAACCTGGAAACACGAAAAATACCGTAAAACCGGATTTACGCCGTCGTAGTAACACCGCGGGCTGTTTTGGGTTAGTTAATTAAAAACTGTGATAAACTTTGATTTAAAAGTTGTTATTCTGAGAAAATGATTTTTATTATGAACATGAAACTATATCCAAAAATTATGGTTAAACTCAAAGTGGAAGTATGTTTTCTAAAATGGTCATCTAGACGTCGTTCTTTCGACTGAAATGACTACCTTTACAAAAACGACTTGTAACTTATTTTTCTGACTATAAACCTATACTTTTTCTATTTAGATTCATAAAATAGAGTTCAATATGAAACCATAGCAATTTGATTCACTCAAAACGGATTTAAAATGAAGAGGTTATGGGTAAAACAAGATTGGATAATTTTTCTCATTTTAGCTACGTGAAAATTGGTAACAAATCTATTCCAATCATAACTTAATCAACTTGTATTGTATATTATGTAATCTTGAGATACCATAGACACGTATACAATGTTTCGACCTATCATGTCGACACATCTATATATATTTCGGAACAACCATAGACACTCTATATGTGAATGTTGGAGTTAGCTCTACAGGGTTGAGGTTGATTCCAAAATATATATAGTTTGAGTTGTGATCAATACTGAGATACGTATACACTGGGTCGTGGATTGATTCAAGATAATATTTATCGATTTATTTCTGTACATCTAACTGTGGACAACTAGTTGTAGGTTACTAACGAGGACAGCTGACTTAATAAACTTAAAACATCAAAATATATTAAAAGTGTTGTAAATATATTTTGAACATACTTTAATATACATGTATATATTGTTATAGGTTCGTGAATCAACAGTGGCCAAGTCTTACTTCTCGACGAAGTAAAAATCTGTGAAAGTGAGATATAGTCCCACTTTTAAAATCTAATATTTTTGGGATGAGAATACATGCAGGCTTTATAAATGATTTACAAAATAGACACAAGTACGTGAAACTACATTCTATGGTTGAATTATCGAAATCAAATATGCCCCTTTTTATTAAGTCTGGTAATCTAAGAATTAGGGAACAGACACCCTAATTGACGCGAATCCTAAAGATAGATCTATTGGGCCTAACAAACCCCATCCAAAGTACCAGATGCTTTAGTACTTTGAAATTTATATCATATCTGAAGGGTGTCCCGGAATGATGGGGATATTCTTATATATGCATCTTGTTAATGTCGGTTACCAGGTGTTCACCATATGAATGATTTTTATCTCTATGTATGGAATGTGTATTGAAATATGAAATCTTGTGGTCTATTGTTACGATTTGATATATATAGGTTAAACCTATAACTCACCAACATTTTTGTTGACGTTTAAAGCATGTTTATTCTCAGGTGAATATTAAGAGCTTCCGCTGTTGCATACTAAAATAAGGACAAGATTTGGAGTCCATGTTTGTATGATATTGTGTAAAAACTGCATTCAAGAAACTGATTTCGATGTAACATATTTGTATTGTAAACCATTATGTAATGGTCGTGTGTAAACAGGATATTTTAGATTTTCATTATTTGATAATCTACGTAAAGCTTTTTAAACCTTTATTTATGAAATAAAGGTTATGGTTTGTTTTAAAAATGAATGCAGTCTTTGAAAAACGTCTCATATAGAGGTCAAAACCTCGCTACGAAATCAATTAATATGGAACGTTTTTAATCAATAAGAACGGGACATTTCAAATACCTTGTGTTTGAATGGATATTTGTTTGGTTGATTTATTATTTTGATATGGTTGAAATATTCATTCATTTTGGTTTGTAATATTAATTATTCATTTGGTATGTAATATTAATTTTTGGTTATGTAATTTATTTTATATTTGGTATATAAAATAGATTAGGTTGTATTTTCATTTTTTAGAAAGATGTATTAGGATATATTTTGTTAAAATGAAGATGCAAGATGATGACTTGAAGAAGACAAGATGAAGCATTTGGATGCAAGATTAAGTGGGAGATTTTAAAATCTCCTATTTTGTGTTATAACCCCTTAACCGGCAACATTTGTTTTCGGCTAAACAAATGTCTACCAAAATGGCTTGATTGTGAACACATTAGTTTTGCATGCATGGTTGTATATTGTGTTTGCATGTTTGGTTACTACAAGTTAATCACAAGTTAACAACAAGCAAAATGACAATTTAATTGGTTAAATTAGACATTATGAATGACATGCAAAACGACAATTTAATTGGTTAAATTAAAAGTGGCATAAGGAATATAATAAATGGTTATTGAATCACATATATAAAATGGTTTATATCAAGTAATTGACTAAATTACAAGACATGAAAATGGTTTTTCATAAGGACCATACACTAAATGCATGTTGGTGTATGGCATATAAGTTTTCTTAAACTAGAAATTATGGAAACTTAAAATCCCTTTAATTGACATGGTAAACAAGTTAAACGCCATCCTTTTGTACAACACTTAAAAATATTAGGGAACTCATAATGGGTTAAAGGTCACCTAACCGTTATGAGCAAGCTAATATGATTGAGGTAAATTTCGCACACTTGTGGGATAAAGGTCACCTAACCACTTGTATGTTAAATTTACACGTTAACACAAGTAGAACGACTTGATTTGGGAATCATGAACATAAGGTCACCGAAGCATGAGAAACGAATAGGCGTTGATGGGATAAATATGCCATGCAAATGGATTGCATGATCCCATAACTTAGAAGTTGCAAAAGGATTGCAATTGTCATATAATGACTACCTAGCTAAATCAAATAACGGGATAAAAGTCACCTAATCGAAATTTGATTTATCGTTGGATTCTAAAATTTAATGTATATCAATTGAATTAAAAGGGTATTGATTGTTAAAATTAAAATTGATACTTAAACAACTTTGTTAAATTTTGTAGATGGCCGCCAATAACAACAACAACATTCCAAACGCACCTATCAACTTTAACAACCTATCGTTGAGGTCAATCCTCGAAAAGGAAAAACTCAACCATACAAACTTCATGGATTGGTTCCGCAATCTAAGAATTGTCCTCAAACTAGAGGAATGGGCGTATGTGTTGGAAGACCCCATTCCCGATCAACCGGACGAGGATGATACGGAAGGCATGGCTTATTGGGAGAAATATTGCACCGATTCGGTGCAAGTTTCTTGCCTCATGCTTGGGACTATGATACCAGAACTCCAAAAGGATTTCGAGCATCATAGTGCATATGACATGATCACACAGTTGAAGGAGATGTTCCTTCAACAAGCTCGTCTCGAGCGCTTTGAAACGGTCCGAGCGCTTCATGCATGTCGGATGGATGACTCCCAATCCGTTTCATCTTATGTCCTTAAGATGAAAAGCCTAATTGATCGAGCGAACCATCTAAACTGCAACGTGTCTAATGAATTAGCCAGGACCTTATCCTTAATTCCTTGTCAAAGAGGTTTGACACATTTGTAATGAATTACAACATGAATGGATGGGATAAGAGCATTGGCGAATTACATGCCATGCTAAAGACGGTCGAAGCGAGCATGGGTAAAACGGCTTCACCCATGTTTATGATCAATGAAGGCGGGTCTAAAAACAATAATACTTCTAAGCCGAAGGCGGCTAAGAGGAAAGGACCCGCCTACCAAGGCAAGGGCAAGGGAAAGGGGAAGATGGTTACTCCAACCAACAACAACAAGAAGCAAAAGGTTACCGGTAAAGCTAACCCCAAGGAAGACCCGTGTTTTGGTTGCGGTGAAATGGGTCACTGGAAACGCAACTGCCCGGTCTACCTGAAGGAGTTGAAAGAAAAGAGGGATGCAGGGCAAACCTCAAGTAATGTATATATGGTATACATTGAGCTTAGTATTACTTCTTCTAATACATGGGTATTAGACACATGATGTGGAACTCATATTTGCAATTCTTTGCAGGGGTTCAAAAGAAGTGATCAAGATGCGGGAACAACAAGTCTCTTCATGGGAAATGGAGCAAGGGTGCAAGTGAAAGCACAAGGAGACTTTGTTTTTAAGCTACCAAGTGGTTTGGAGCTTATTTTGAAAAATGTTTTGTATGCACCCGATTTATCTCCAAACATTATTTTTGTATCCCGTTTGAAACAATGTGGTTTTAATCTTAATTTCATTAATGATGATATCCATGTTTCTTTAGATAATGTGTTCTATTTCAAGGCTTCACATGTGAATGGTATTTATGAATTGGTTCATGATGACACATCATATAATAGCTCAATATACCATGCAAACACCAAGAAACTCAAAAGGGATTTGAGTGATTCCTACTTATGGCATTGTCGCCTTGGTCACATAAACAAGAATCGAATACATACACTTCAAAAGAATGGACTTTTGAAATCAAATGAACTAGACTCGTTTGATGTATGTGAATCTTGTTTACAAGGAAAAATGACTAAAGCACCTTTCAAAGGGACCTATGAAAGGGCTAAAGACTTAAAGGGTCCACATTCGGATGTATGTGGACCCTTTAAGCCCATGACTAAAAAAGGTGAAAGATACTTCGTCACTTTCATTGATGACTTTAGTCGTTTCGGATATGTCTACTTGTTAAGACATAAGGACGAAACTTTTGAAGCATTCAAGGAATATCAAAATGAAGTACAAAATCAACTCAATAAGACAATCAAGGTACTTCATACCGATAGAGGAGGTGAATACCTAAGCGATGCTTTCCAAGATCATCTTAAAAGTTGTGGGATTATCTGGCAACTCATTCCTCCTGGAACACCCCAACTTAATGGAGTTTCCGAAAGGAGGAACCGAACCCTAATGGATATGGTTCGATCTATGATGGCTAGAAGCTCGTTGCCTCTATCATTTTGGGGTTATTGTCTATGCTCCGCGGCTCGTATTCTAAATATGGCCCCAACCAAGAAAGTTAAACGAACTCCTCATGAGATATGGTTTGGAAAACCTCCATCTCTATCATACTTAAAGGTATGGGGATATGAAGCTTATTCTAAGCGTTACGTCCCTAATAAGTTGAATGCTCGATCCACAAAGTGTATCTTCATAGGATATCCCAAGGATGATATGGGATACTATTTCTATGATCCAACCGAGCAAAATATATTTGTTGCTTGAAAGGCTGAATTCCTTGAAATTAATGGAAGGAAATAATGAAAGGAAGATAGATCTTGAAGAGGTTCAAGATCGAGTAGATGATGCACAATTGGTTGACACTAGCACTCAACATGAAAATGTTGAGAGTGATCAAATGGATGATCAAAATACACAAGATGTTCGCAGATCTGGTAGGATTAGTAATCCTCCTGAGAGATATGGGTTTCTCATGGATGGTTGCTATGTGGTTGATTTGGATGAACCAACAAACTACCAAGATGCTTTATCAAGGATTGATAAAGATAAATGGCAGGAAGCCATGAACGTTGAGATGCAATCCATGTATGACAACCAAGTTTGGGAACTTGTTGAACAACCTACTGGTTCGAGACTAGTTGATTGTAAATGGCTTTTCAAAATGAAAACTGACATACATAGAAACTTGGATACATATAAAGCTAGACTTGTAGCAAAAGGTTTCACTCAAACTCAAGGGGTTGACTATGATGAAACTTTTTCGCCTGTGGCAATGCTAAAGTCTATTAGCATATTACTCGCCATTGCTGCTCATTATGATTATGAAATATGGCAAATGGATGTCAAGACCGCTTTCCTAAATGAACATCTTGAGTAAGATGTCTATATGGTTCAGCCTGAAGGTTTTGTTGATCCGAAATATTCTAAAAAGGTATGCAAGTTAAAGAAGTCAATCTACGGATTGAAACAAGCATCTAGAATGTGGAATCATCATTTTAATGAGGAGGCCAAGAAATTTGGCTTCATTAAAAATGGTGATGAAGCTTGTGTATACAAGAAAGCTAGTAGGAGCACAATCATGTTCCTTGTACTATATGTGGATGATATATTGTTATTTGGAAATGATATTCTGGCAATGCAAGGTGTTAAAACTTGGCTAAGTAAATGCTTCTCCATTAAGGATCTTGGAGAAGCACAATACGTTTTGGGGATTGGGATCTACAGGGATAGACCCAAGAAACTGATAGGTTTGAATCAAAGTGCATACATTGAAAAGATCTTGAAAAGATTCAAGATGGTGAACTCTAAGAAAGATTTGGTACCTATTCAAAAAGGAATGCTTCTTAGTTCATCTCAGTGCCCTACCACGAAAGATGAACAAGAGAGAATGAAGAAAGTCCCATACGCATCTGCTATTGGGTCAATCATGTATGCAATGATATTCACTAGACCGGATGTGTCATGCGCTCTTAGCTTGAGAAGTAGATACCAGAATAACTCAAGAAACAGTCATTGGATTGCGGTTAAAAGTATATTGAAATACCTTAGAAGGACTAAGGATATGTTTCTAATATATGGGTCTGGTGAGGAGGAACTCGCTGTAAAAGGTTACGTGAATGCGAGTTTCCAAACTGATCGAGATGACTCTCGATCACAATCCGGTTATGTATTCACTTTAAATGGAGGTGCGGTCTCTTGGAAGAGTTCAAAACAGGATGTTGTTGCATTATCCACTACAGAGTCAGAGTACATTGCCGCCTCATTGGCAGCTCAGGAAGCTGCATGGATGAAGAAATTCATCGATGACTTAGGAGTAGTCCCTTCCATTCAGGACCCTCTTGAGATCTTTTGTGACAACGAGGGTGCGATTGCTTAAATAAAGGAACCTCGTGCTCACCAAAAGACCCGTCACATTGAGCGGAGATTCAACTACATAAGGGATGAAGTTGAAAAGGGAAAGATATGTATTCGCAAAGTTCACACAGATCTTAATATAGCGAATCCCCTCACGAAGCTCTTACATGGAGCAAAACACGCCGGACATGTTTGTGCATTAGGGCTTCGATATTCTAGTGATTGGTCATGATCTGTTTTAAGTATTGTAACGGAACGAATTTGTTCAAACTCATTAATATAATTATGGTATTAATTTATTTTGAGTTATGTTCCTATTTTGCATATTTTATCCATGAATAAGTAATTATTCTAAATTCTGTAGTCGATCACATTTGTGGGAACAAGTGTGAGGTTTAGACTATTATGAACTTGGATTGGTATACATTCACGGGATGAATGTGGGGCAAGGTTGCAACCAAGGTTCATAGATATTTGTGGGATACAAATATTAGAAGACCCGCCCTCAAGATTTACTAAATGGAGCCTTTGTGGTTGATCACATGTAATCTTGAGTAAAGGCGAATATCATTGTATCCTCTGACCTGAGATACATATTAGGTTCGGATATTCACCAAGTATTGTGCCTTGATTCTTTCCTTCGCTATTCTGAAATATGGTAGTTCATAAGGAAGACCTCAGGTATGATACAAAGTATATATCTAGGACGTATGTAGTCAAGATGGAATTTATCCCTCTTATTCGTTGAGAGTCAGATGTCTAAGGCCTGATAAAGTTAAATCTATAAGAGAGTGATCACTCTGTATATCTTGGATTTAACATGACATCTAGGATGAAAGGATTAATGAAAGATTCACCTATTCATATTCGAGATGGGAACTTGAAAGGGATGATGTTATTGAATGGCAAAAGTCATAACATATTGGGGGTGATGGACGGTCGTTAGGTGGTATCCATCACTTGCATTAATTTATTATGTTTCTCGTGCAAGTGGGAGATTGAAGGTATTTCGTATGCCCGAGAGACATATTAAATTAACGTGGCCACTATGTTATGATCCAATTCGGGTCATACCCAATAACAAGCTTACCAACACTTTATATGTATTTATTTTAACGGTTGGATTGTTAAATAAATAAGCGGCACTTGAACTTTAGAAAATCGGTTTTCTAAATTATAATCAATTGAGATAAATTATTTACATAATTTATATATCATGTGGATTTAATTATTTATAGGTTTAAATAATTATGTTATGTTATATTTTATAAAATGGTTTATAAAATAATTGCAAGTAACAAATACATGTTTATTTTATACAAGTTTTATAAAATTATTACAAGTTTTATAAAAACATTCTTGTTATAAAATAATGGCATGGATAGGCAGTTTTTGGGACTCCAAGACAAGTCCCATGCTTATTGATTCTTGTTACTTTTGATACAAATATTCTCAAGTGCATGCTTAACAAAATGGACCAAGGCTTGTCTCATTTTGAGAGGTGAATACTAGACTTTCAAAGCAAAAAAACTGCACAAAAATTGCTACTGCAGTAGGCTGCTGGCCGTGGGATTTTTGAGCTCAAAGGGAGTTCTAAACTTTGTTTTGCAAGCATATATCAAGTGTCACATAAATCCTAACCAATAGCAAGGGTGTTGGGCTAATAGCTTGGGGTATTACACACTTGAGACTTCAAGTTAGAAGTTGCAATTTCATCATCTTCCATCATTTTGCTGTCCAAATTCAGCCCTCAATTTATCATTGAGGAGGTATATATATCTTCTCTACTTGTTATATTTGTAAGCATTTATCTAAGACTTGATATTATCATGGAATTTAACTTAATATCTTAACGTGTTAACATGAACTTTACATAATGCTTCCGCTTGTTTTAACTACATTAAATTGGTTTAATGATTAAGTTAACTATAAGAACATGTTGTTTATGAAACTTGTTAAATTACATCATGTTGAATTAGATTTGAAGGAATGTACAGTGTAACTTATTAATGTGAAATCTAAATATTCCTCGGGTATTACCTACCCGTTAAAATATTTTTACCATTAACAGTTTGTACAAAAGAATTTTTTTATTACAACCTTTATGAAAATATATATACATATATATTTTCTTCAGATGTAATCATGGATTTAATGAGTCAATATAATATTAATCTCATTTGATTTACCGTTAGAACAAGAGTATATAATCTCTAAAACATTAAGATTATATAATCGCCATGTCGAACGAAGATTAATAATGTAGAATGATTCGTAGAACGATGATTATGCTCGAGGTACAGAATGAGATATTGGGGCATGTGATGTTGAAACTTGTGTTTTTGGTGGTACTGGTGTTGCCGGTGCTATTGCTGAAGCTGGTAGGTTTTGCACCATGTTTTCCAAATTGATTACTCGAGAACGAAGCTCGTTGACTTCTTCGATTACTCCGGGATGATTGCCGGTAGGAACGAGCGAATGAATAAGGTTTAGAATCTAAGTTATGATATAGTCGTGGCGAGATACTCTGGAAATGAGAGAGAAAATGGTATTACGAGCAGGTTCGCCGGTAAGTGCTTCAGATTCTTCGCCAAAAGGGCAATGTGGTGGATGGAAAGGATCGCCTTCTTCGTGTTCCCAATGATTAAGGAGGCTACGAACCCATCAGATGAATTGGGGATGGATGATTGGTTGATTCATTCTGGTGACACTGCTTTCGGAGCTTAGGTGAAACTCCATATCGGAATAGCTGTCAGAATCCGAGGAATTCGAACTGGTTGAGGGATTCATCTCGTACGATCAGATGAAGAATTTTCGATAAGAAATAGATTATAGGATGTAGATTAGTACCCTTCAATACATAATTTACATATGCATATATAATACTAAAATCCCATAAGTTACGGAGGAATCTACGGTAGCTGTCAGGCAAAGGTAACAATAAAGATACGCTAAGATATGAATTTATCTATACACTGTCTATGCAATAGAGGCAGTAAGACGTGTCTAGACTTTAAGTATGATAAGCAACTAATTTTCAACACTAAATGATAAGCAAAACTTTTGACATGCAGACACGGCCGAAGTCCAGACCCACTAATGCATCTAAACAACTATCAGTTAGACACACTAATACAAGACCTGGTTCGCTAAGACCACCGCTCTGATACCACCTGTAGTGCCCCGTCCTAATCCATCTGGACGAATACATTGTATTTTGTTACATCGCGAGGTACTTGACCTCTATATGATACATTTTACAAACATTGCATTCGTTCTTAAAAGACAAACTTTCTTTACATTAAAAGTTAATGACATGCATACCATTTCATAATATATCCAACTATAATTGACTTAGTATTAATCTTGATGAACTCGACGACTCGAATGCAATGTCTTTCGAAATATGCCATGACTGACTCCAAGTAATATCCTTAAAATGAGCAAATGCACAGCGGAAGATTTCTTTAATACCTGAGAATAAACATGCTTTAAAGTGTCAACCAAAAGGTTGGTGAGTTCATTAGTTTATCATAATCGATCATTTTCATCATATTAATATACCACAAGAATTTCATTTCCAGTTCTCATAAATAAACGTCCCATGCATAGAGACAAAAATCATTCATATGGTAAACACCTGGTAACCGACATTAACAAGATGCATATAAGAATATCCCCTATCATTCTGGGAAATCCTTCGGACATGATAAAAACAACATCAAAGTACTAAAGCATCCGGTACTTTGGATGGGGTTCGTTAGGCCCAATAGATCTATCTTTAGGATTCGCGTCAATTAGTAGATCGGTTTACTAATTCTTAGGTTACCAAGCAAAAGGGGCATATTCGGCTTCGATCATGTGATGACCCGGAAATTTTCGATCAAATTTAAACTTTAATCTTTATATGTTTTCGGCACGATAAGAAAAAGTCTGTAATGTTGAGTCTCGAAAGTTTTGAAAATATATATTCATGTAATCAATTACCCTTTGACCATGCCTGACGATTCACGAACAATTATGTGTAAAAAAATATATATACATATCCATGTGTGTGAGTTTTAAATTGAGACATATTAATAAAACATTGAACGGATTAGTTGATATGAATATAAGTTATGAGATCTATTTATTGAACTTGAAAATGCTATCAAGGTATTGAATGAATAATAATACTTTACATGAACGTATTTGTTCAATGTAAGTTTATCAACAAGATTAAAAGATAATATCAAATGATCGAATTATCGGATACATTAAATTATGATTACGTTTCTCTGTTATGAGGTCCACTTTGAATTAGGAAACCTTTACTTTTTAATGGTATTCGGAATAAACGATAAAGTGATTTTCAAATGAGAACAAAGTATCATTTATCTAGTGTCAGACAAATGTTAGTGGATAATTAAATTTCATACTACTTAATTGATCTATTTTCAAACACGCGAAAATGATTTTTGATATAATAAAACTCATTTATTAAAATGCCTTTGTTTAGATAAACATAAGTTGGAATATTGGTTACAACGTGTATTTACAACGTATTTATGTATATTAAAGATATATGATTAGTTAAGTAAACGATAAATAGCAAGTGTCTATTTGATACAATTGATATTAAGATTTATTATTTAGAAAGTTTAAGGAAATTAAAGTAAACGTTGGCGCATATAAGAACTATATTAAATTAAGGTTCTTGATCGTAAACGTTAGGAGATATATTAATATCTGATACTTAAACGATTTAAACTTTGAAACTTAATTAGTTTTGAGAATCTAAATATTGTATTATTAGATAAATATTTCAAACCCATATATTATGTATATGTATATGTATATATATATATATATATATATATATATATATATATATATATATATATATATATATATATATATATATATATTTAATTTAGTCATAAAATGTTTTAATAATATTATTAAATAAGCTTTGATAAATAACTAGATTATGATTTATAAAAGTAAATGACCACAACGCTCAATTTTATAAGTTACATTTTTTATAAGGTAATTTATTGATGAGTAAGTCTAATTTTTGTAAGAGGTACACGTCGCGTAACGTAAAAGGCTAGTTTTCTAAACGTATGAAAGTGCGCTCGAAAAACCGAAAGTGGTACATGAGTCGTGAGACCACGACCGTGTCATTTTTGTGAAAATTATATTTTTACCATGGGCGTAAATATAATATAATATTTATTTAATTCTAATGATTAAATATGTTATATATTAAATAATATAAATAAATACACATGGGTGTCATTTACGTTTACAAATGGTTACAAAGTGTCGGCAAGGGAAAATCAAGCATGGTGAGGTCGGTGAGCAAACATATTATAAAACGATCGACTAGTGTTCAGTTTCATTCATTTCTTTTCATTCATTCATCGGTACACATACATATATATGTATATATATAGTATATATTATTATTATTATTATTAAGATTAATATTATTATTAATCTTATGATTAAGAGTATTAGTATTATTATTATTAGTAATATACATAAAAATACTACGACGAGGTCATGAAGGTGTTATTTTCAAAACTGGTTACCGAGTAGGATAGGGCTAAGGAAATTATGGGTTATAGCTATGGAGGTGATAGGTAATGTTCGAGGGTATGCTCGTGAGGTCAATCTAGTGTTTAATCATCTCCGTTGTGTCTACGTACCTTTCCTGCAATATTGAATCTCAATATTGATATGTGAGTACTCATAATTTAATTTTTACATACTAATAGTGTATCCCTGACTAGTGCTCTAGTATATAGGATTATGCATGCGTGTACTTTTGATATTTCCCTTAGATTGGTTATGTTGAATCTTGAATTAGTTACACCTACGGTTGAGATAAGGTATAAGATATGCATGTCCTTGGAAAGCTAGCGAAAAACTATAAACTTTTCATTTAGATTTCGAATGGATTCGATGAACGGATTAGAAGTTATTGTCAATTGAATTTTTGTATTATTATTAAAAATGATTATTATTATCGTCGTTATTATCGTCATTCTAATTTTTATCTAATTATTATTATTATTATTATTATTATTATTATTATTATTATTATTATTATTATTATTATTATTATTATTATTATTATTATTATTATTATTATTATTATTATTATTATTATTATTATTATTATTATTGTTATCATTATCATTACAAAGTATTATCATTAAAAATTGTTATTTTTATTATTATTATTACTATCGTTATTATCGTTAAATTTATAATTAGTATTATTATTATTATCATTAAAGTAGTTAATAATATTATCATTATCATAATAGTTATTATTATTAGTAACACTTAATTATTATAATTACTATTATTATCATTAAAATGAACGCGGTATGAAAGACGATTTAAAAACTATTGACAAATTGATTAGGAAATAATGAGTATGAGTATCATGATGAAATTTAAAGATATTGATTTAGATAAAATTATCATTTTTCATTATTTTTATCACTATTATTATTAAAAGTATTATTATAAATACTAAGAATATCATCTTTACAAAAATTATTATAGGAATATCATTGTTAATATAAGATTTCATTATTAATAAGAAATTCCATATTGATATAATATCAATTTCGTAAATATAAAATATTGTTATTATTATTAGTAGAATAATAATGATTATTAATACAAAATAATACAACTTTTACTTATTATTATTATCAATGTTATTTTGTCAAATAAAAATGCAAAACAAATAATATCAATACCTTAATAAAATCTATCATAATATTTTTATGATATTCAATGAACTTTATAAATTTTATTATCTAAGATATATAAAGTATATTTCTATATAAAGTTTTATTAATAAATAAATAAATTATATTATTTACTCTAATAAATCTTTTAAAAATATTTAAAAATATAAAACGACGATATTTAAAATATATAATAATCACGTATAAATTTTGGAAATCATTTTGAGTCAAATTAACTTTTGTTGACTGTTGCATATTAGTCTCGAGCATTAGGATTGTGGTACACTATGACTTGACTTAAATTGTTTGACAAATTTTGACCAACATATAAATATATATAATTAATTTAGGTTCGTGAATCCGAGGCCAACCTTATACTTGTTCAATGATGTTATATGTATTTTTACTACGAAATACAGTATGGTGAGTTTCATTTACCTTTTTACCCTTTATATTTTTGGGCTGAGAATACATGCGTAAATTTTATAAATGTTTTACGAAATAGACACAAGTAATCGAAACTACATTACATGGTTGAATGATCGAAGCCGAATATGCCTCTTTTGCTTGGAAGCCTAAGAATTAGTAAACCGATCTACTAATTGACGTGAATCCTAAAGATAGATCTATGGTCCCGACGAACCCCATCCAAAGTACCGGATGCTTTAGTACTTCGATGTTGTTTTATATCATGTCCGAAGGATTTCCCGGAATGATAGGGGATATTCTTATATGCATCTTGTTAATGTCGGTTACCAGGTGTTCAATCCATATGAATGATTATTTTTGTCTCTATGCATGGGACGTATATTTATGAGAACTGAAAATGAAAATCTTGTCGTCTATTAAAATGAGGGAAATGATTATTTATGTTAAACTAATGAACTCACCAACCTTTTGGTTGACACTTTAAAGCATGTTTATTCTCAGGTATTAAAGAAATCTTTCGCTGTGCATTAGCTCATTTTAAAGATATTACTGGGAGTCATTCATGACATATTTCAAAAGACGTTGCATTCGAGTCATTGAAGTTCTTTAGATATTATTATTAATAAATGACAGATTAGGTCATTTATAGTTTGGACATTATGAAATGGTATGTATACCTGTCAACTTTTGATGTAATGAAAGGTTGTCTTTTAAAAACAACAAATGCAACGTTTGTAAAATGTATCATTTAGAGGTCAAGTACCTCGCGATGAAATCAACTATTGTGAATCATTTATAATCGATATGGACTTCGTCCGGATGGATTAGGACGGGGCATTTCAGTTGGTATCAGAGCGGTGGTCTTAGCAAACCAGGTCTTACATTAGTGTGTCTAATAGATAGTCGTTAAGATGCATTAGTAAGTCTAGACTTCGACCGTGCCTGCATGTCAAAAATTTTGCTTATCATTTCTAGTCGGAAATCATCTACTTACCATCCTTAGGAAATTACCTGCTTATCATTCTTAAGTCTAGACGCGTTTTCCTGCATTTATTGCATAATAGTGTATAGACGAATTCTTATCTTAGCATATCTGTTACTGTGAACTTTGACTGACATCTTTCAAAGATTCCTCTGTAATTTATGGGATTTTGGTATTATATATACATATGTAAATTATGTATAGAAAGATATCAAATTTAACTCCTATAATCTATTCCATAACAAAAAAATTCATTTCCCCGATTATAAAAGATGGATTCCGCATCTAGTTCGAACTCCTCAGATTCCGACAGTTATGCCGATATGGATTTCCACACGAGCTCCGAAAGCAGTGTGACCAGAATGAATCAACCAATTTCCGATCATCTATTTTGGATGAATTGGGGGTGGGTTCGTAATATACTTAACCATTGGAGACAAGAAGAAGGCGATCCCTTCCATCCACCACAATCACCTCTTGGCGATGAACCTGAAGCACTTACCGATGAACCTGTTCGAAACACCATTTCCTCTCTCATTTCCAGAGTATCTTGTCAAAATTATATACTATCCCATATTATGAATCTTATTCATCCGCTTGCCCCAACCGCCAATCATCCCGGTGTACTAGCAGAAGTTAACGAACTTCGCGCCCGCATTACGGTTGTGGAGATTATGGTGCAAGGATTACAAACACCATCAGCAGCACCAGCAGCATAACCAATACTGCCAGTAACATCCACATCGCAAGTCTCAATACCACAAGCACCAACAGCATCACCGGCATCAACGGTACCACTATCATCAACATTAACAGTATCATTATCACCAACAACAATTACATCCGCATCACACGCCCCAACATCACAATCTGTACCTCGGATATCAACATCACACGCACCATAGACACCAAGGAGTACCAATAACAACAAACGATGAAGTATTGATTCATAACTTCATCGGAGAAACATTCTGCGGTGATTATGTAATCTCTAAAGTCTTAGAGATTATGTATTTCAGCCCTAACCAAAAATCAGATAAGAGGATAGAGATGATAGAGAGAAGAATCAAAACCCTGACAAGAAGGGTGTACGATTTACAAGCTAGACTTGATTTACCAGCAGCATCAACAGTACCGTTAGCAGCACCAGCATAGTCAGTAATGTCAGCATCGTCAGAATCAGCAGCACCTATGACATCACAAACTTTGCCAGTTCAAGAATCGCCGTGGACATCATCACTGATCAACAACGAGTATATTGTATCAACGAGTTATGAAGTAATAACTTATTCTTTCGGAATAATTTATATATATACTTTATATATATATATGAATTCTGAAACTCTAATAAATCTTTCGTACTAAGCTATTGAGTATGAATTGAAAAAGGGTAGATACTACTCGGTTAAATTCATATTATTAATATGCTATGATGTACATCCTTCGTTAACAACATAAACATCGTTAACTACAATCTCTGTTTCAATTAAATGAATTCGGTTTCATAATAAATCAAGTGTATCATTCAATAACATGTTTGATTTTACACTTTCATCTTCGATGTACTCGAAATTTACTAGAAAACAACATTCGTATCTTGCGAAGTTAGCAAGAGTTCTATGAGCACCAGCATGATTCACTAAGGAAATATCTATAAGAATAAATATTGAAGTATTTATTACATTAACGAAATACTCCGTGAAGATTATGTAATCTCTAATGTTTTAGAGATTATTCGTTACTAATTCAAGCCGAAAATCAAATGAGCTTAATATGATATTAACTCATTGAATCTGTATTACACCGGAAGAAGATATATCCACATATATTTTCATGAAGACTGTAATGAAAATTCTTGTTCAAAATATTACCTGTGAAATTTTTTTAACGGGTAGGTAATACCCGAGAGATATTTAAATTCACAATTAATATGTTACATTCTTCGATTCTGATATAACAATCATCAACTATACTCTTTACTTTCACAACAATACACATTCTTCTATAAAAATCAAAACAACCATACTCATTCAAGTCTAAATACATAACCTGATTTTGAAATCTCAGAATTCAATTCAAGTTAAAACCAAAATCCACACTCTTAGATTCCCACATCTTTCAAAACTATACTTTGAATTCAAAACTGTAATAGAACATCACTTTTATTCGTAACACTCAGGAGGATATGAGAATCAATTGAGATTCATGAAAATTTCATCCTTTAGATATTGACAATGACAAGCTGCACTTAAAACACTTTGAAATTTTGGAAGACACTTCAGATAATGGCCAATCGAGATGATGATCCAACCACACATTACCCGAAGTCTTGCACCTGAAAAACTCTCGAAACCAAAGTCATAGTTTAACACGTACAGTGTCGAATTCTTTATCATTTATTAGCAAAAACAACCTTACGATTCCTTTTCAAAGTAGCCAGTTTTGTCACAGCTCCAGCAAGTCAGCTTTGACTCTTCAATCGGACTAGCCTTAATATAACCTCGATAGATACGTTGCCCTTTCGTCATTTTTACTGAGGAACCTTTTCATATCTCACCACATTAGCAGTAAACTTATCAACAACTTCATTAACCTTCGACTTAAGCCTCTCTGAAAAGTCAC